>NC_090255.1:18870244-18937815 GCF_037325665.1 Littorina saxatilis | reverse complement strand
TTCCCCCAAACCTCCATCATTCCGTCCTAAATCCTAGATAAAAGTGCTCCGTTGGAGTCAGTATTGTACTCGGTGTCAAAGGTTACTGTAGAATGATATCGATCAGATTTGAGCTGTGCGGTGAAGGCATGTCTTTGCTTGTTCTAGCCTTGCTGTATGTTAGGTCTCAAATCACACACAAGCTCGGATGCATATCTGTTATTGTGTGTGTGTGTGTGTGTGTGTGTGTGTGTGCAGTGTGTGTGTGTGTGTGTGCGCGTGTGTGTGTGTGTGTGTGTGTGTGTGTCGGTGTGTGTGTGTGTGCGTGCGTGCGTGTATGTGTGTGTGTGCATGTGTGTGTGTGTGTGTGTTTGTGTGTTTTCTTCTAAAAGATTTGTGAGATTGTGTATCCGACGTTGGTATATGAAAAACGGTGTCTGTAAATGGAGCAAAATAAAACGTGGCGAATAGATAGGTAGGGTGAGAGAATACAAAGCACACATCCTCCCTCCCCCCTCCCCCCACCTCCACTCGTACTCGGAACAAGTCACCCTCTCCAAAAACTGACGTTCAAGGCACTCACTGATTGTTTGGTCAGATGACTCCATCGACGGGAAGTAACTCAATCAATGAGACAAACAGAACTACCCTCGTTGTCTCCCTTGTCATTATTGTTTCTCTATTTCTTTCCTTCTTTCGCGTGCATATTTCCTGGCCTAACTTAGGATGCATGCTATTTTCGCCTCTCCAATACATTCACTTGTTATTAAATCAGTCAACTGAAATGAATATTAACTTGTTTTGTCTCTGGTGTTGACCCGACGTTGGATCCGCCTTTCACTGCCACTTTTATTTTTCAATCTAAGGGAGGAAACCCATATGAGATATATACAATAACTTTATATGGAGTATTCTCCCTTCGTTAAGCGATCGAGTGTGTGTGTGTGTGTTTAAATGTTTTTAAAATTACTTATTGGTAACATTAGTTTATTCTGTTTTAATCTGTTCCGACGCTCTTCAGAAAGGTCGAAACAACGTTGTTGATAGTTCATTTTTACATTTAGTCAAGTTTTGACTAAATGTGTTAAAGATATAGTCTCCGCCAGTAAAAGGCCTTCAGATCGCCCTAAAAGCTTTACCATAAGATTCTGCGTGACGAATAATGTTACCACACAGAAGGACAAACTTAACTTTGCAGAATTAAAAGTTTGGGAAGTTGAATCAATTGTCGTAATATCAAAGGAAAATGCACTCTTGTGATGTGTTCCGTGGGTGATGTCCCTTGATTCGAGACAACATGGCGACTATCAGGGAACGTTTTGACGAATTGGAGACTGACCAGGTAAGTGTCGGATTTGTAGACCACAGGAAATGTTGTTTATAATCAAATAGGGCTTTCAATACAACAGTCAGTATTAGTGTAAAAGTTGATCCCAGCAGGACTGCAAAGAAATCTGTAAGGCGAGTCATTTCGAACCATTTGGTTGGTCTTGATCTTGATGTAGGTATGTTACAAAGTGCGCACGCAGCTCAATTTTTGACGTCATTGAAAATGACCCCCCATTTTCTGATCACTCACACTGGCTCAGTTTTGGCGTCCTCTTTTCTATTCTTTTCCAAATTTACATCACATGGGCACCCTGTCGAAGACGTAGAGCACATTCTTGACTTTAAGATTGAGAAAGATGGCGAGTCCAACACTGTCGAGCTCGCCGGCCAGAATATCGGGCGAAGAAGACACACAAGAGGTACTTTTATAAAACAATTTATAGCCTTTGAACTCTTATGAGACCCCTCTGAACAGTTAGTTTGACCATTTTCCTGCTGTTTCCCAAAGTTTCAAGTCGATAAAGCGATGCGAAGTACCTTTTAACGGATGCGCCGCTTTGCGCCCGGATTGTCACCATCCAACATGGCGGTCGGTAAAGTTCGTCTGCTCTTAGTTTCATACTAACTTACTAAAAAAAAATAAATTTTTATTTTTTATTTTTTTTATAGTTGTTTAATAGAGCTCTGAACCTTTCTTTTGATACCAAATTGAACAATATTGATAAACAAATGTGTGGGTTACAGTTAATTTTAGCTGAGAAATGTCAAAAATGGTTTCAATTTATCCTCTTTGCCTCTATTACGAATTTTATTACTTTAAAAATTCATAACTCGGGTTACACTTATCCAATCTCAAAGTTATATATGCCATTGGAATGCTGATTTTCTGCTCTTTCAAGTGATATAGATCAAAATGTTAAATGAAGATTTTGAATTTTTTTGTAACATACCTATATGATGAGATGGATACCAGTAAGTTCGTCAAACGGTAGATTCGTCACCGGTCCCCGGTAACTTCGCCACAGTAGTCCGAGCGCGGCTGTTATGTAATGGTAATACAACCTTGCACCTCCCCCCCCTCTCTCTCTCTTTCTCTCTCCCCCTCCCCCCCTCCCCCTCTCCCCCTCCCCCTCTCTCCCGCTCTCTCTCTCTCTCCTTTCACAGAGCATAATTATGTGATGTTGTGCGTATTTATTTTGTATCTCTTTTTTCTTTGAGTAGGTGAAGTACACAATATAAAATGGCATTTTCATTCTCTCTCTCTCTCTCTTAAAAATGTGAATCTTGAATCTCTCCCACAAATCAAACATCTGAAAGCATAAGCTCTAAGCATAAACACCCGCCCACCCTGCCGGTAACTTCGTCACCCGTGACGAATCTACCGTGTGACGAACTTACTGGTAGCCGATGAGATCACTTGTTTTCAGCTACTAGAGGCAGTAGAACGAGGACGTCAGCCGGCTTTGCATATGGTTTATCCCACACAAACTTAATACTGACTTTTCCCCTCCCCTCCAAAGTGCTGCTGATCGAACTTTGGACCATTGTAACGCTTGAAATTCGTGGAGAAACATCCAATCTGAAGTTAATTTTGGCTGACATCTTTCCGATACGGTGATAGCTCAATCAGTGAATGTGTGTAGATCATGGATTGGAAAATCAAGGACTTGCCTTCTGAAATAATTATAAGACTCTGCATTTGCACTGTTACTCTTTTGATAATATATATATATATGCATTTTTTTTAGCTACAAGTACAATTCATACCACTGGAATAAACACAACAGTAAACTAAAAGTAAAAGTGTGCTTTGCTTGCAAGAGTGAGTAGAACAGAAAATACTAATTATCACACCCATTTTAAAAGCAAAAATTCTACTCGCACTAGTAAAGCTTATGAGAGCTGAATTTTATTTGTTCAATGGGCAGTCGATAGAGAATGAATCATGCTCTTCAAAGTCAAGTGAGCTTTTCTTGATGATAATAGGTTTGATACAGAAACTGTAAATTGAGTAAGGATGAAGTATGAGAACTGTAAACTCTTCTCGTTCCTTCTAGGCTATGGAAGTTTCGCTTCCAGCAGAACATGCTGTCCTTACTAGTGCTAGAGGGCGGCAGGAGAGGAAGAGGTGCTGACAGAAAGTGATCTGCTGAGGAACCAATTTGAAGGTAAATCAGGATTAGTTTTAGTTCTTTTCCTAGTACTTTTCATGCACGGGTTCACACACACACACACGCATGTATACACAGAATCATGAATGACAATAGCACTTGCACAAATAGTTATATAAGAAATAATAGGGTGAACTTTGATGACAATAACAGAAGATATTATTTTCTTGGGTGAAGAGTATAATGGGGATTTCACAGTTATAATTATGGCAAGGTCTGGATAGAAGTGTGCTGTGCATCTGTCTGTCAAAAGGGCCCACCAACATTTTGTTTCCTCTGAAGAGCAATATACCACAGTTGTGTGATATAATTTTACGTGCAAGAATGCCTTTTGTAAAAAAATTCCTGATAACATAGTGAGACACACAGAAATGCAATAGACAACACCCTTGTGACATCATTGTTTATTTTGCTGTCATTAAAATGATCCATTCATTGTTATTATACATTCATCAGAATACTTTCCTATAATTTACATGGAATGTATCCTGTGAGGAAATACACAAGTACAGGTTGTAACAAAACTCTCTCCTCTGAATTGTTTAATGTTTCAAGGGAAAATGTGCTAGATGTAATATGAGAACATTAGATGAGGTTAAATTTACAAACAATAAAAAAAAAGCAAGTGTGAAAAATCACACGTTGTCAATATAAAAAAATGAATGTGCTTTACAAAACTGTACTTTCTTTTCTTTTGAAATAGTCACTTTAAAATTTAAAAAACACACCATTGTTCATAAGAAATACTTTGCAAGTTTTGCTCATCGTTCAGGTTAGTGGTGTGTTATGACTCGTTTATGCCTGGTTCAAGCAGGTATAGTTGTAAAAATGGGTATTGACTGATTTAAAAAGTGAAATAACAATCTTTCCACTTCCAGAAACTTATCCAGGAACCAGGCCAGGAGAAACTCCAAGCCCTAGCCTCTAAATGGTGAAGCTGAATAATAATAATAATAATAATAAATAACTTTTCTATAGCGCGAGTCCCATCAATTGGCTCCAGGCGCTTATGACAGTAAGTACCTATTCCTTGTGTGAGATTTGCTCTAAATCCTCTGCAAGTGCAAGCAGACAGTTGCCACTATTAAAATATTTTTAAAAAAACTCTGAAATAATTCTGTCTGAGAATAGGGTTAAAATAACAGTTTATAAACATAAATCAGAGAAAGTAACCTTACAAATAAGGGGGCATAAAAAAGAGGGTTTCTGTACAGTACATGGGTACACTGGGCACGAGCTATGAAAAGGAAAGGTGTACCAGAATTCAAATGTCTTAGAGAAATGTGTACAAATGAGGCAAAACTCGCCTCTGACAAAATGGATATGATGCAAAACATCATGTTTAAATAATCAAGTATTAGAAGATTATTTCAAGGAGAGGGTGACATATAGTATATATATATGTGTCTCCAGAGACAATCATGTGCAATTCATTCCAAGAAGCTAAAGATATGTTACAGGTGCCTCTACACAAATATTCACAATGTCCCAGGACAGTCTTGTTTTACTAACCAGTGTCATTACTCATGTACATTTCTTCTTCTGTGTTCGATATAATCTATATTAAATTGCTTTCTGTTTTATATACCTGCCTCAACTCTGTTCTATCATACTGGAAAGCCTGTACGGTCACAGGTGTATATCCCCCCCCCCTCCCCACACACACACACACCAAATTACAATTTCTTCTTTCTCATTATTTTCTCCAATTTTCTTAAATTTGGTGCATTTTTTTTTTTAACAATTTTAATGTTTAAATCTGAATCAAGTTTTGTCACTGAAAGATGATTTTCTGTTTACACTCCAGGATTTCGATGCACTGGTGGTTGGTGCTGGATGAGAGTTTCCTTTCACTTGCTTGGGCCCAGAGAAGCGACGCCCTCGTCCTGGAAGAAGCAGAAGAGGGAGACATCAATAAAACACAACACTATGCTGCTTACAGACAATTTATTTTGTGCAAATATGGTTATTTGGGAGAACGAGTCCAAATAGCCAGATACAGTTAATGTGTGTAGGCCATAAGGAAAAAATGTACCGATCCAGCTGGCCAGTACACAGGCTATATATGCTGGTCGCCTGTGCTAAGTACAGAGTTGTGTCAAAAGTCATGCATGTTGAAAAGGTGAATTTAGAGCGTAGGTTTAGATCACCCCAAAGAAAAATCACATAAACCAGTCTGGGTGGCCGGGTGGTAACGCACTTGCGCTCGGAAGCGAGAGGTTGCGAGTTCGACCCTGGGTCAGGGCGTTAGCAATTTTCTCCCCCCTTTCCTAACCTAGGCAGGGATGTCGTTAGGCGTCAGGCATAGACCGATTGAAAGGCTCAAATGTCCGATTCACATAGCAGCATGGCGGTCTGATGTCCTATCGTTTTGAACTGAGCGCTTTCATTCTCTGATAAGAACACCATTCCTTCGGACAGCGTGATATTCGATATTTTCCATTCAAGATACACATTGTCCAAAATTGACCGAGCACTCTCGCCTACAGGTGCACTGAAGTCGTGTAGTGCTGATCTTGCGTTTTTGGGAATTCCAAACCGTTTGCGATATGAGCTGTTTGGGTACAACCGTCTGCAGCACACTAAAGTTTAGGAGTACGGGAGACAACTCCAACAGACTAGAAGTCTTGCGTCTGCTTTTGGTTTCAGTTTAAGAAATTTTGACGAAGCGCATTGAATTATACCACCGAATTAAAACTAATAGGCCTGCCAAAGATCAACAAAAGCTGAAGACCTTTGGCTTTTCAACGGCATCCTGTGCTACGTTTCGGTCAAAAACAGGTGAAAACGCGACGAGCGTCACAAGAATGACAGTGCCAATGACAGTGTCGCATTGGAAACTGACACAGCCACGGAAAGAGACGTTTTGTATTTTGGGACTGCTGTCGGAAGGAGACCGTGATATATGGTTGCATCACTCTCAACTGGTTACAGAAACAAGAAGGGCAAAGCCCATACGACTCACATGCTTTACACATTTTTCCTACCAAAATACATGTGACCTTGACCCAAGGTCAAGGTCATCCAAGGTCATGCAACACAAAGCTGTTAATTCAAGACATAGGAAGTACAATGGTGCTTATTGGCTCTTTCTACCATGAGATATGGTCACTTTTAGTGGTTCACTACCTTATTTTGGTCACATTTCATAAGGGTCAAAGTGACCTTGACCTTGATCATATGTGACCAAATGTGTCTCATGATGAAAGCATAACATGTGCCCCACATAATTTTTAAGTTTGAAACAGTTATCTTCCATAGTTCAGGGTCAAGGTCACTTCAAAATATGTATACAATCCAACTTTGAAGAGCTCCTGTGACCTTGACCTTGAAGCAAGGTAAACCAAACTGGTATCAAAAGATGGGGCTTACTTTGCCCTATATATCATATATAGGTGAGGTATTGAATCTCAAAAACTTCAGAGAAAATGTGAAAAATGTAAAAAATAGCTGTTTTTTAGGCAACATTTATGGCCCCTGCGACCTTGACCTTGAAGCAAGGTCAAGATACTATGTATGTTTTTTGGGGCCTTGTCATCATACACCATCTTGCCAAATTTGGTACTGATAGACTGAATAGTGTCCAAGAAATATCCAACGTTAAAGTTTTCCGGACGGACGTCCGGACGGACGGACGGACGGACGGACGGACGGACGGACGACTCGGGTGAGTACATAGACTCACTTTTGCTTCGCATGTGAGTCAAAAATCGTCTGCTCCAGCGAGCGCCGAAACCAAACGGTTGATTATCACGTGACACTTTTGTCATATTTAGAGTTGTTTGCACAGTAAATACAGCCGCGAAAAATAGCTCGCTTGAAACTGTCTTACATATCAATTCCTTTGTAATTTATAAATTACCAAAAAAAACATGAAAAATCATTATCGACGATCTCGAATCTGCTTATTGTTCACAGAACCCACTGTATATTTACCACTGGGTTACATTTTCATTCTTATTTGCTGATGTGTACAACTTTTTTTTTGTACTGTGCACACTATTTACTCGAGTCAGTAGTTGCGGGTAAAATCTGATCCCTGTTTTGAATTTTGTGGAATCATTTTGCGACATATCGATAGTCACGAGACAAAGAACATCAACAAAGACCATATGGGCAATCATGTACATTTTTGCGGGGTGTAACGGAGATCGACTTTGTCTTTATAAGAATAGGAATCACATCATCTTAAACTCTACACATGGTGACAACTGCAACGCGTGTGTCACACAGCATGACAAATAAACAAGTCGCTTAAGGCGAAAATACAATATTTAGTCAAGTAGCTGTCGAACTCACAGAATGAAACTGAACGCAATGCAACGCAGCAAGACCGTATACTCGTGGTCCACCGCTCACGGCATAGGCAGTGAAATTGACAAGAAGAGCGGGGTAGTGGTTACGCTATGCTGCATAGCACGCTTTTCTGTACCTCTCTTCGTTTTAACTTTCTGAGCGTGTTTTTAATCCAAACATATCATATCTATATATTTTTGGAATCAGGAACCGACAAGGAATAAGATGAAAGTGTTTTTAAATTGATTTCGAAAAAAAAAATTTGATAATAATTTTTATATATTTAATTTTCAGAGCTTGTTTTTAATCCGAATATAACATATTTATATGTTTTTGGAATCAGCAAATGATGGAGAATAAGATAAACGTAAATTTGGATCGTTTTATAATTTTTTATTTTTTTTTACAATTTTCAGATTTTTAATGACCAAAGTCATTAATTAATTTTTAAGCCACCAAGCTGAAATGCAATACCGAACCCCGGGCTTCGTCGAAGAGTACTTGACCAAAATTTCAACCAATTTGGTTGAAAAATGAGGGCGTGACAGTGCCGCCTCAACTTTTACGAAAAGCCGGATATGACGTCATCAAAGACATTTATCAAAAAAATGAAAAAAACGTTCCGAGATTTCATACCCAGGAACTCTCATGTCAAATTTCATAAAGATCGGTCCTGTAGTTTAGTCTGAATCGCTCTACACACACACACACACACACAGACAGACGCACATACACCATACCCTCGTTTCGATTCCCCCTCGATGTTAAAATATTTAGTCAAAACTTGACTAAATATAAAAAGAGCCCCTGCAATGAATACTCCATGCTTTGTCCTATTTATCAGTTTTGGTGGCGCTGATTTGGCAAATGAAATGTTTTAACCTTTGCCGTGCTTCCTGGGTTCACCTGTACCCAGAGACACACTAAAATCATTGTAACTCTGGAACCATTAAAGGTATCGTTTTGAAATTTTAAGTATCTCTCACACACCTAATTTGCTCTCTGTCTGCAAATTTTTAGTGTGTACATGACAAAACATCAGAATTAATTGATTATGATAATTTACATAAACACTACCGATGGCGCGGGTTCACACATACCCATACTTTTAAAGAGTAGTAGTGATTGTAACTATCCCTCTGCCGACGGCGCGGGTTCTGCTACACCCATAATTACCAAAGCGGCGGAACAGTGTCTGTCTGCCTGTTTGTCTCCAAGAGACTGTCTGTCTCTCTGTTTGTCTGTCCGTATCTCTCTGTCTGTATGTCTGTTGCTCTGTCTGTCTCTCTGTCTGTCTATCCGTCTATCTGACTGTCTGTCTCTCTCTCTGTCTGTCTGTCTCTCTGTCTGTCTCTCTGTCTGTCTCTCTCTCTGTCTCTCTCTCTTAGTCTCTCTCTGTCTCTCTTTCTTAGTCTCTCTCTCTCTTTCTTAGTCTCTCTCTCTCTCTTTCTTAGTCTCTCTCTCTCTTAGTCTCTCTCTCTCTTTCTTAGTCTCTCGCTCTCTCTCTTTCTTAGTCTCTCTCTCTCTCTTTCTTAGTCTCTCTCTCTCTCTTTCTTAGTCTCTCTCTCTCTCTTTCTTAGTCTCAGGCTCTCTCTTAGTCTCTCTCTCTCTCTTTCTTAGTCTCTCTCTCTCTCTTTCTTAGTCTCTCTCTCTTTCTTAGTCTCTCTTTCTCTTTCTCTTTCTTAGTCTCTCTCTCTCTCTCTTTCTTAGTCTCTCTCTCTCTTTTTTAGTCTCTCTCTCTTTCTTAGTCTCTCTCTCTTTCTTAGTCTCTCTCTCTCTTTTTTAGTCTCTCTCTCTCTCTCTAGCTCTTTTTAGTCTCTCTCTGTCTCTTTCTTAGTCTCTCTCTCTCTCTTTCTTAGTCTCTCTCTCTCTCTTTCTTAGTCTCTCTCTCTTTCTTAGTCTCTCTCTCTCTTTTTTAGTCTCTCTCTCTCTTTCTTAGTCTCTCTCTCTCTCTCTTTCTTAGTCTCTCTCTCTCTTTCTTAGTCTCTCTCTCTCTCTTTCTTAGTCTCTCTCTCTCTCTCTTTTTTAGTCTCTCTCTCTCTCTTTCTTAGTCTCTCTCTCTCTTTCTCTCTCTCTCTCTCTCTCTTAGTCTCTCTCTCTCTCTTTCTTAGTCTCTCTCTCTCTCTCTTAGTCTCTCTCTCTTTCTTAGTCTCTCTTTCTCTCTCTTAGTCTCTCTCTCTTTCTTTCTTAGTCTCTCTCTCTTTTTTAGTCTCTCTCTCTCTCTTTCTTAGTCTCTCTCTCTCTCTCTTTCTTAGTCTCTCTCTCTTAGTCTCTCTCTCTCTTTCTTAGTCTCTCTCTCTCTCTCTCTCTTAGTCTCTCTCTCTTTCTTAGTCTCTCTTTCTCTCTCTTAGTCTCTCTCTTTCTTAGTCTCTCTCTCTCTTTTTTAGTCTCTCTCTCTCTTTCTTAGTCTCTCTCTCTCTCTCTTTCTTAGTCTCTCTGTCTCTCTCTTTCATAGTCTCTCTCTCTCTCTTTCTTAGTCTCTCTCTCTTTCTTTGTCTGTCTCTCTCTCTCTTTCTTAGTCTCTCTCTCTTTCTTAGTCTCCCTCTCTCTCTTTCTTAGTCTCTCTCTCTGTTTCTTAGTCTCTCTCTCTCTTTTTTAGTCTCTCTCTCTCTCTTTCTTAGTCTCTCTCTCTCTTTCTTTGTCTCTCTCTCTCTCTCTTTTTCTTAGTCTCTCTCTCTCTCTCTTTATTTGTCTCTCTCTCTCTTTATTTGTCTCTCTCTCTAACTTCCTTAGTCTCTCTCTCTCTCTTTCTTAGTATCTCTCTCTCTCTCTTTCTTAGTCTCTCTCTCTCTCTCTTTCTTAGTCTCTCTCTCTTTCTTAGTCTCTCTCTCTTTCTTAGTCTCTCTCTCTTTCTTAGTCTCTCTCTCTCTCTTTCTTAGTCTCTCTCTCTTTCTTAGTCTCTCTCTCTTTCTTAGTCTCTCTCTCTCTCTCTCTTTCTTAGTCTCCCTCTCTCTCTTTCTTAGTCTCTCTCTCTCTTTCTTAGTCTCTCACTCTCTTTCTTAGACTCTCTCTCTCTTTCTTAGTCTCTCTCTCTCTCTTTCTTAGTCTCTCTCTCTCTCTTTCTTAGTCTCTCTCTCTCTCTTTCTTAGTCTCTCTCTCTATCTTTCTTAGTCTCTCTCTCTCTCTCTCTCTCTCTTTCTTAGTCTCTCAGTCTCTCCCTCCCCCTCTCCCTCCCCTGCAAGAGGTCGGTGAAGGGAGAAACTCGATGCAACCACTGAAGTAGCGCTGTGGGTTTCCCTGAACCCACCCCGTCGTTAGAGAAATAAACGGTAAAAACCCTCTTTCAAATGTATGGGTTCAGACAAACCCGCATCGTCGTTAGAGGAATAAACGGTAAAAACCCTCTTTCAAATGTATGGGTTCAGACAAACCCGCATCGTCGGGAGTGTGTAGTCAAAAGCGGCATCCGGCAAAGGTTAATTGTGTTGTGCTGGCTTGCAGCCCAAGAGAGATATTAAACAAAAGCAAATGTATTTCTTCAGGCCTAACCATCATAATGCCATATATGCATGGTGATCTGTAAACTTTTGTTCTCTGTGCACAATGCATGTGTAAACATTTTGTTGTTCGCAGAACGCAGAACCAATTTCACATTTTAACCCTGAGGCTGGTTGTCGCGACATATGTCGCGCTACTTTAGGTATACTGTCACCTGGTTATCACGACACATGTCGCGCTACTGGCTGAGTCTGTTTGGTCGGTTCCGATTACCTTCCATGTATGCGAAAACCTATAATATTATGACCGTTTTTTGTTATTTTTCTCTCTGTTAATTCACCAGTGGCTATGTAACATGTGATACAGAATTGCACCAGTGTAAGAGTTAACATTTTATTTTTCACTCACATGTTTGTTGAAGTGTACAAATTTTGTTCCATTTAGTGCTGTTTTTTCCCCGTCTCAAGACATATATGGTGATGTGTTCTCTGGGCACATTTTTTTGCACATTTATGTCCCTCACTTATGTCAATGTAGCCGCTAATTTGTTTAAGTCCAGTCAATCGTACAAACGTTTCATTGTGGGTGACTCGAGCTGTCGGGGTACTGCGACGAGATATCTTTCCCAATTATATGATTGGTGTTATATATTCTTTTACACATTTTAACTAGCATTCATCATCTTGGTTGAACTTGAAGCGTGACAAAATGATTTTGTCACATTGATTGAATTTTCAGACTGTCCACATTGACTGAAATCTAAGAAAAGGGCACAATTTAACGCTGTTTTATTCTTTCCCAATTATATGATTTGTTATTGTTCACAGAACCCACTGTATATTTACCACTGGGTTACTTTTTCATTCCTATTTGCTAATGTGTCAAACTTTTTTTTGTACTGTGCACACTATTTGCTCATTTAATGCTGTGTTTATGTGTTTGTTTCACTCCCATGTGTCATATTTTCTGAGATTTCGGTCAATGTAGCCACTTTTTTTGTTTGGCCGCATTTAGCCTTTCCTTCGTAACTGTCTGTCTTCACCAAGCTGTAGATTCTTGCATTACTAATGGCGAGCAGCTATGCAAGAAAACAAAGAAAGTGTATTCAAGCGCCGAGCCGGGTAAAAAGAAAATATCACTACATTGACCGAAATTTCAGAAAGCGTCACATGTTTGCTGCTGTGTAAATGGTTTGCAGTTCATTGCACATTGAACGCTCCTTTTCTTAGGTTTGATGTTTTATCACATTTTGTTGTTCTGTGTGTGCTAGCGCTTTTTTGGGGTAACTTTTTCACAATTACTTCTAAATTTAATATGTTACTGTTGTCACTGCACAAGTCATGGCCAATCCACCACTGTGCCCTTTTTTATCTCTCCCAATAAATGTATGGCATTTTGTTCTGTAGGCGCTTGCCATTGCACATTGAACACGTTTTTGTTGTTGCTTATTCATAATTAACTCTGTAATTAATGAAGAAGAAAAAATCCCGTGCTCTCCGCACGGGTATTACTAGTAAATTATAATACATTACATAAAGCTCTAAATATGTAAAAATATCGGTTTCCTTGCCAGACAAGGAAACTCAAGGCATCCTGTCAGGGAGAGAATGAGCTGAACTCATTTTGACCTGAGTTCAGGATGATGGTAGAGAGTATAGCAAATTTGAACAAACAGTCCCTGCTTTTGAATTTTTGAAGAAGCACAGGAAAAATGTTTTTTCTTTGTATTTATCTAGCCTTTCTACATTTAGAGTTTTTATTCAATCTATCCCGCAACTCACATTTGTTTAACAGTTTCCACAATTTGACTGAACTGATGTTTATTTTAACTTTAATTTGAACTATCATTTATTCGAGTCTAAAAAGTCTGAAAGAGTTACAATGTGTCCTTTTTGCTGATCAAAAACTGTTATTATATGTACCTGAAATTTCAGTAGTTGGGGATGTTTCTCAGGAAGTATTTGCTCATCTTGTAGAGCCTTCAAAGCAGGTCTCCATGACTGCATACCCTAGGTCCCTGGTCATACGACAGCAGCCAAGAGTGCTCATTGACAACATGGTGCAGCTGTGGAAGTAATACAACAATGGCTCTGGGTTATTGAGATCTCTCAAACAGTGAAATTTAGAATCCAGACACTAGTTTCATGTTTTTCCCCCTTGAACTGTTCAGAGAGAATGTGTGGCTGTGGTCTTGAGATTTACATCAAATAAAATTGAACAATGCTCTTGTCAACTGAGTATATTTGTGTGCATTTGTTGTTTCATTTATTAATAATAATAATTGTCTTGTCCTCGAACTGTAACCATTTGTTTCTCCGCAAAAACGCAATAATAAAGAAAGAGACAAGTTATTTTCAAACCAATGGCAGCTTATGCAATCCCGGCCGATTTGCTTATACAGTACAAATAAATATTATATACACATGATCTTGATAGAAAACTAAACAAATTAAAAATATGACCACTCACCTGCACTCATTATACGGCATGTATTTCTTTGAAACTAATTACATAGTCTAAATAACAAATGAAAACACAGGCACACACACACACACACACACACACTCTGACACACACACACAATAAAACATTCACTCTTCCATTTCATTTGGTTCAAAGACAGCAATGTGCAAATTATAGATTTATTGACTTACACCGACTCCTCTACAGATGAAATTAAGAAACATCTGACTCCTGCATCACTGGTTGTCGTCTGCCAGTTGCCTTGATAGATGTAGAAGATTGCTGTTCTTGTGTCTTCCCATAGTAACTGGTAAATGAAACAAGAAGGGCAAAGCCCATACGACTCACATGCTTTACACATTTTTCCTACCAAAATACATGTGACCTTGACCCAAGGTCAAGGTCATCCAAGGTCATGCAACACAAAGCTGTTAATTCAAGACATAGGAAGTACAATGGTGCTTATTGGCTCTTTCTACCATGAGATATGGTCACTTTTAGTGCTTCACTACCTTATTTTGGTCACATTTCATAAGGGTCAAAGTGACCTTGACCTTGATCATATGTGACCAAATGTGTCTCATGATGAAAGCATAACATGTGCCCCACATAATTTTTAAGTTTGAAACAGTTATCTTCCATAGTTCAGGGTCAAGGTCACTTCAAAATATGTATACAATCCAACTTTGAAGAGCTCCTGTGACCTTGACCTTGAAGCAAGGTAAACCAAACTGGTATCAAAAGATGAAGCTTACTTTGCCCTATATATCATATATAGGTGAAGTATTCAATCTCAAAAACTTCAGAGAAAATGGGAAAAATGTGAAAAATAGCTGTTTTTTAGGCAACATTTATGGCCCCTGCGACCTTGACCTTGAAGCAAGGTCAAGATGCTATGTATATTTTTTGGGGCCTTGTCATCATACACCATCTTGCCAAATTTGGTACTGATAGACTGAATAGTGTCCAAGAAATAGCCAACGTTAAAGTTTTCCGGACGTCCGGACGTCCGGACGGACGGACGGACGGACGGACGGACGGACGACTCGGGTGAGTACATAGACTCACTTTTGCTACGCATGTGAGTCAAAAAAAGGTATATGTGAGTTTTTGAAAATATGCATCTGTGCACATACACATAACATACCATACGCTATGTAAAGATGTAATTTTCTCCACATGATTTACACAAAGAAACCATGAAGAGCGTATGACTACATTTTAGGCCCCCTGCTATTTTATTTAATAATAGTTGGGAGGTACAGAACTCCTTCAGTCAAAGCATGGAGCGCCTCCTGCCAACTTCTCAAAAGATTGTAACACCTTCCTGGCTGAATAATTTGACAAATGTATACAAGTATTGAAGTAGGGAGTAATATATATTCCTTTTTATATACAGCTTACCTCACTGGAAGAATATTGAAAAATAAGTACAGGAATGTGATCCATGAGTATGAAATCTGAGAAAATCAGTTCATGAACAGGAGGGGGTCTTTAAATGGGAGTAAATTAACGAGGTTATGAAAACAAAATCTGAGTAAACAATGTCTTAAAATGGAAGGTCAAAGGAGTCTGAAAGTGGGGGGTCTTATAAAAGTGGGATCCACTTTATAAACACAAATGAATGATAAATATACAAAGGAACAATCACACCAACACACACCCATCCCCCTAAAAATAAAGCTTATTGTTGCGTACATTCTCCTGTTACTTCTCCAAGTTCTCCTCTTGTTATTTTTTGTTCTAATTTTCTAAAAGAGAACATGATGAATGTATTGAAAATCTGTCTGCATCCTCATGACTGTTCCCGTTTCACTTATGCCTCTTGGCTGCACACCGTCACAGAATCAGCTGTTCCGAGCACAAATCCTGCTCGGCAATGTTTACAAATGATGTCCACGTCATAGTTTATGAATAGCAACAGAAACAATGGTGGCGCTAGACAGTCTCAGACACCCGTGTACACAAGGAAGATCTTCGCAATGAATGAACTGTGTATCGCGGTGAAGAAAATGACAGTTCTGAGTTCGTCAAGTGACGGAATTTACGAAAGAGCACATGGATACAAACAGTGGCTGGTCCATTTTCGTGAAATGGCAGGACCAGCAAGCATTACTGATTAAAAATGTAATGAGGCTTCGGCCAGGAAAAAGTATAGATCTACACAACAAGAACTTGGATTGTCGTACTTACAAATCTAGCAGGATTTCTGCGAGCGCTTCATCGGCGGATTCTGCCCCAACGGTTACACTTACACTTTTACAGCCTCCTGTATCCATCGCTTCCGTTCAGGTTCTGTCATTGGTTTCCTTTTCATTCTCGACTCAATTTCGTTGATAAATGAACTAGCTCTTTGCGATACGTCCGGTTCGTCCGCCATGTTTTGCCAGTTGTCATGACACCAGCCGTCTCGGCGAGCACAGGCGACGAAAACCAGTCTTGACGGCCAATTTTAATCTTCAAATGGTGGAGAGCTCGGTCGCGACCAAATGCCAATTTACTCATTTTGATTTAATTATTTAGCATACTTCTGGTGCTTTATTGAGCAAACCGAGCCAGGTGCGTCTTAATTAAGGTACACTAGATTCCTCAAACTCTTCAAATCGGCCCAATTCGGCAAAAAACTCTCCAAGATGGCGGCGTGGAGACTCTATCTTTAACGTAGAGGGGGAATCGAGACGAGGGTCGTGGTGTATGTGTGTCTGTGTGTCTGTGTGTGTGTGTGTAGAGCGA
The DNA here is from genome assembly GCF_037325665.1 of Littorina saxatilis. Lineage (NCBI taxonomy): Eukaryota > Metazoa > Mollusca > Gastropoda > Littorinimorpha > Littorinidae > Littorina > Littorina saxatilis. Next base: position 18,921,406 of record NC_090255.1, on the reverse strand, counting down.
TTCAGACTAAACTACTGGACCGATCTTTATGAAATTTCACATGAGAGTTCTTGGGTATGATATCCCAAGACGTTTTTTTTCTCTCTTTTTTTCGATAAATAACTCTGATGACGTCATATCTGGCTGTATGTGTAAGTTGAGGCCGCACTGTCACACCCTCAAATTTCAATCAAATTGATTAAAATTATAGTCAAGCAATCTTCGACGAAGTCCGGACGTCGGTATTGCATTTCAGCATGTAGGCTTAAACATTAATGAATGACTTTGGTCATTAAAAATCTGAACATTTTAATTAAAATTAATTTTTTTTAAAACGATCCAACATTACCTTTATTTTATTCTTCATGATTTTCTGATTCCAAAAACATATAAATATGTTATATTCGGATTAAAAACAAGCTCGGAAAATTAAAAATATAAAAATTATGATCAAAATTAAATTTCCGAAATCGATTTAAAAACAATTTCATCTTATTCCTTGTCGGTTCCTGATTCCAAAAACATATAGATATGATATGTTTGGATTAAAAACACGCTCAGAAAGTTAAAACGAAGAGAGGTACAGTAATTAAAAGCGTGCTATGAAGCACAGCGCAACCGAGCTAAACAGGCTCGTCACTTTCACTGCCTTTTGCACTAGCGGCGGACTAGGGTCATTGTGAAAAAATGCAGTGCGTTCAGTTTCATTCTGTGAGTTCTACAGCTTGACTAAATGTAGTAATTTCGCCTTACGCGACTTGTTTTACATTTAGTCAAGTTTTGACTAATTGTTTTAACATAGAGGGGGAATCGAGACGAGGGTCGTGGTGTATGTGTGTGTGTCTGTCTGTCTGTCTGTGCGTGTGTGTGTGTAGAGCGATTGACCAAACTACTGGACCGATCTTTATGAAATTTGACATGAGAGTTCCTGGGAAGGATATCCCCGGATATTGTTTTTCATTTTTTCGATAAATACTGTTGATGACGTCATATCCGGCTTTTTGTAAAAGTTGAGGCGGCACTGTCACACCCTCATTTTTCAATCAAATTGATTGAAATTTTTGTAAAGCAATCTTCGACGAAGGCCGGACATCGGTATTGCATTTCAGCTTGGTGGCTTAAAAATCAGGAAATGATGTAGAATAAGATGAACGTAAATTTGGATCGTTTTATATAAAAACAAAAAATATTACAATTTTCCGATTTTTAATGACGCAAAGTCATTAAAAATCGGAAAATTGTAATATTTTTTGTTTTTATATAAAACGATCCAAATTTACGTTCATCTTATTCTACATCATTTCCTGATTAAAAAAACATATAAATATGTTATATTTGGATTAAAAACAAGCTCTGAAAATATAAAAATTATGATCAAAATTAAATATCCGAAATCGATTTAAAAACAGACGGGCGCTGTGGCGGGGTGGTAAGACGTCGGCCTCTTAATCGGAAGGTCGAGGGTTCGAATCCCGGCCGCGGCCGCCTGGTGGGTTAAGTGTGGAGATTTTTCCGATCTCCCAGGTCAACTTATGTGCAGACCTGCTAGTGGCTTATCCCCCTTCGTGTGTACACGCAAGCACAAGACCAAGTGCGCACGGAAAAGATCCTGTAATCCATGTCAGAGTTCGGTGGGTTATAGAAACACAAAAATACCCAGCATGCTTCCTCCGAAAACGGCGTATGGCTGCCTTAATGGCGGGGTAAAAACGGTCATACACGTAAAATTCCACTCGTGCAAAAACACGAGTGTACGTGGGAGTTTCAGCCCACGAACGCAGAAGAAGAAGAAATTCCTTGTCGGTTCCTGATTCCAAAAACATATAGATATGATATGTTTGGATTAAAAACACGCTCAGAAAGTTAAAACGAAGAGAGGTACAGAAAAGCGTGCTATGCAGCACAGCGAAACAACTACCGCGCTGAACAGGCTCGTCAGTTTCACTCCGTTTTGCACAAGCGGCGGACTAGGGTCATTGTGAAAAAATGCAGTGCGTTCAGTTTCATTCTGTGAGTTCCACAGCTTGACTAAACGTAGTAATTTCGCCTTACGCGACTTGTTTTCTATTGATGATATCGAAGAAGAAGAAGACAAAGAAGGAGAAGACGAAGAAGGAAAAGACGAAAAAGAAGAGAAACCCAAATTCCACGCGTAAACTTCACAATTCGTGAAATAATAACCAAATACCCCAACGAACATATTATCTTCCGTCACGCATAGACGCACGCACACACAGACACACAGACACACACAAATATAACACGCACAGACCCACGCCATAAACAATATAAACACATGTTTGACTAGCACCCATGTAACTTAGATATTTACAAAATATGCAGATGATCAAATGTGTGGAAAACCCAAGAAGAACACACCAAAAAATTAAACAAACACCACATACCATCCACAACTATAGTTTTGCGACCACCTCTCGATTGCGACCACCGGCCGATTACGACCACCCGTAAGGATCCCCGACGAAGGTTTATTTGTTTCAACATTCACCTTTCCGCAACCACCACCTGTCAATAACGATCACTGTCAATAACGATCACTGTCAATAACGATCACTATAACGATCACTGTGGACAGTTGCTTGGGTGATTGTTATACACAGGTTCGATTGTACAAGAGCACCCATATTAAGCATTCACATACTGTCATACATAGTATGCAGTGTGAAATTCAGCATGTTTGAATGCGAAATTTTGCGATTTATAGCAGTTTTCGTGAGAAAAAGAAAGACATGATAATCAAACCAAAAGTAGCCTTAGCAAAAGAAAAACCCACGAAATAATGTCATGACACTAAGTTGGCGTAACATTACCGTCGTTGCGTCCACAATACCAACTGTAACTTTAAATAACCTGTAATTTACTTGTTGGACTTCAAGAAATGCTTTGTTACACCTTGAAGCGGCATTACATTTCATGCCAACCTTTAATTTAAGGAACAAGTTATATTCCCTGAAGGTCAAATCAAAGCAAATATGCCATACTTCTTTTATACTTGACTGGCACGTTTGATACACAGCTTAAATCACAGACAACAACGTCTGTAACAACGTCTATAACAACGTCTATAACACGCACGCCACTCGAACGCTTAGCGAGTCTGAATTCGTCACCTTTTTTCTTAAACGACCTGAGGTCATTTCTTCAAGATGAATGTTTTCTCGCTAAGGATATAATTCCGATCAAATCTTTCAATTACAATAATCACGGAGCAATCTGATGCACTTGGTTGTTAAGGGAACATATTTTAAGTGCTCAATTTAAGCCTACGCTTTAGGCCGAATACGATCACAATGGCTGAAAACTGTGTACAACCCAATTATCTCGCAAAATGTAGATGTCTGTTACATTTCTAATTGTGTACAGTTTGCAAAATGTACATGTCCATGAAGGTGGCCAACTTGACGTTCAAGATTTGTGATGCAGAAAAGGCGCCATGAAGGCAAACATGCGCGGTAGCCTTTGCACCGACTGAGATTCGTCATTGAATCGTCCATCTTTCCCCACACTTCCTGGTCTTTTCTGCTTTTGCCATTTCCGCTTCCGCCGTGCGAAGTCTTCAGGTTTCATCCCTGGGCTCAAAGTGTGATCTTCCGGACTTCTCACGCCTTTCCCTGAAACACGAAATATACCTTAAAAAAGAAAAAAAATCTGCTTACACGACGAATATATAAAATACATACAAAGAAAAGAGAACTCCGCTTATACATTACAAACACGAAACACACACACACACACACACACACACACACACACACACACACACACACACACACACACCCACACACACACATACACACACACACCCACAAATACACACTCACACACACACAAGCACACGCACGCACGCAGACACACAAGCACACGCACGCACACAAACACATATACACACACCCACACTTACATTCACACACATAAACACACACACACACACACATACACACACAAACACACACTCACATACACACACATAAAGTTGACCAACAAATTATTGCAACTATTTTCGCACGCTAAGAAAAGCATTAAAACGCAATTTATTTTAGTTGAATTTTATATGCCAGAAAAGGTAATTATGTCAGCTGTACATATCATTTGTCCGATTGATGGTATTTTATATAGGCATCCCGTGACAGCCTGTCAAACAAGGTCACCCCTAAATTCGACCTGACAAAAACCGTAGCCCCTTAATTTAAAACCTGCAAAAAAATCAGAATATGCACAAACCAAACACTTCTAACAACCATTGGAAAGGCCGTTCAAATTCCTGTTCAGAACATATGTTTTTATGCACCTGACTGCTTTAGTCTTTATGTAGCCTTTTGTCAAAGGCGGTAGGTGTCAACCGTTTCAGAGGCCAAACAAGGCAAACTGTACGCATTACCAAGGACGGTGATCGATACATTTTCTTGCGCGTTCCCATCTCCAGCAAATGTAAACCAGCACTTGGATCTGCCTCAAACTTTTGTACCTATTGCTCAAACCATTTTTTGCTTGGCATGCAAAGTCACGATTTTTTAACCTAAAACCCTGAATTAATATAAATATGTGTTTAGTTCTTATGTAAAATGTACGTAATACAACACGCTTATTATACACATTCGCAAAAAGCAAGACAGATTTAGATCAGCCTATTCGTAAGAACTTCTGAAATTTCCAAAGCAAATCATTGAGAACTTGAGCAGATAATTATGGCTCTTTGGGTGGAGGACCCCCTCAAAAATGGCCGCAAAACGTGCCTTGATTGGCCTCTGAAACGGTTGACAACTACCGCCTTTGACAAAAGGCAACATAAAGACTAAGGAAGTCAGGTGCATACAACAAAATGTTCTGAACTGGAAATTGAATGGCCTTGCCAATGGATGTTAGAAGTGTTTGGTTTGTGCATATTCTATTTTTTTGCAGATTTTAAAATACGGGGCTACGGTTTTTGTCAGGTCGATTTTAGGGGTGACCTTGTTTGACAGGCTGTCACGGGATGCCTATATACAATACCATCAATCAGACAAATGATATGTACCAGCTGACATAATTACCTTTTCGAACATATAAAGTTCAATTAAAATTAATTGCGTTTTAATGCTTTTCTTAGCGTGCGAAAATTGTTGCAATAATTTTTTGGCCAAGTTTATATACACTCACACACACACACACACACACACACACACACACACACACACACACACACACACACACACACACACACATACTCACCCACCACACACACACACACACGCATACACACACTCCTACCTGTAGTATTTCCTAAAGCCGCCTTCAACGAAAACCTCATCACAGGACCACGACACCCAACACCCTCACCGCACCATCCTCCCACTTGAGCCCAGTCTCTCTCATCGTCGAATACATCTTGACCATTCACAGAGGGCTGGTCAGACACAGGTGTCCCCAGGTGCTGACCACGCAGAACACGACTGGCCTGACTGGGCAGCAGGAACCAGATGAAGGGTCGGTCAGTCTCGTCAAACTGCTGCAGTTCTTCGTCCACTTGTGGGTACTGCCCACAGTTGTGTCAACATCATAAAACATTTGACCGGCCAGGGGAAAGACTACTGAGTTCTAGATGAGAGAACGTGTAGCAAAGACCTGTACGCGTACGTACGTGTAGATATTACGTCACCCGTGACACACTTTTTTCTCTCCAATGTTCCAAATCATACGTTGTTTAGCTCTCACCGAGACGTGTATATCTTGGCAAACGCGTGACGTAACAACTAGATTTGATGACGTTACTATACACGTTCCCGTACACGTTCTGAAAAGTTCCACATCCAGATCTATCTACTTATGCGTAAAATGCGTCAGATCAAAAATGAATACGTCAAAGACAACACTGCAACTGTCAACAAGAAAGAGCACTGACATCTTGCTTTAGGCTAACCGACAAAGCGCTCTTCTTTTTACGTATCAAGACTTATACTGCGCGTTCAATCTCACGAATACATGAGCTGTAAGTTTAAAGCTTTTTTTGTGTCCGTATATTAAACAGGATTAAAGATACATGTGCATACACATACAAACACACACGCACTACAGACATGCAAAACACCACCACCCCCACCCCCAACACATACACACGTACACTTACAAACACACCCAGCATACATTTCGCATACCTGCCATGCCTTATTGAAAATCTCAGCCGCCTTTCCAAGACACACCTGAGAAGATGAAAAAACAGCATTTGTAATGTTATAATGAATGCTCAGAAAGTAAGAAATAAAAAATATCAAAAGTATTTAAAAAAACACACCCACCCACAAACATAAGGAGAAAAGACACAAAAGATAATTGTCTAGCATACAAGCGCGAAGTTGAAGAAAAGAAAGGCACAGTTTCATGGGAATAAGGCCAAAAAAAAAGAGGTCTGTTTACGGTAACCCGACCGACCCTAGTTTTTTCGCGCGACCCTAGACTTTTTTTTGGCATTTGGAAAAAAAAAAAAAAAAAAATCTTGGTTTTTTTGGCAAAATAACGTAAAAATATGGTTTTTTGAAAAAAAAAAAAAAAAAAAATCCCGACCTACCGACCCTATTTTTTTGGCCTATGTTACCGTAAACAGACCTATTTTTTTTTGGCCTAAAGTAAATGACAGTAAAATACAAACAAAGCACTGATGAAAATGAACATTTTACTTACTTATTTCTCACGGAATGACGCAACAACGAAAACCCAAAGAAACAAAATACAACAAACCCATCAAAGGATATAATATGTTCTTGAAGTAAATAAACCAGATACAGTTTGTCACAAAATAATCAATGATGTTGAGTGATAATTTTAAGCAAACCTTGAGAGAAGGGGCAGTGTCGGTTATACTGCTGTTCGTCACTTCTTTCCCTGTTATGACGTCAGCTGTGTAACTCAGATCTCTGACGTCACTGGATTCCTACACATCACAACGCAGAAGTGAGTTTTGATTGATAATTGATCATGTTTGAATGAGTATGGTTGTGTGTACACTGTGTGTGTGTGTGTGTGTGTGTGTGTGTGTGTGTGTGTACATGTGTGTGTGGATGTGTGTGTGTGTGTGAGTGTGTGTGTGTGTGTGCGTGCGTGCACGTGCGTGCTTGCGAGCTATGTGTATGTGCGTGCCTGTCTGTCTGCGCGAATTCACGAATGAAATATGAAAAGATATGCAAAATGAAGCAATGGCAATCTTATGAACAACTGATATGATCACGTATCAGATAATAAAGGAAGATTGACTGAATCATCGGGACATATTCATTCATTACAAAGCACAAACATAAGAACAGCACTAACCGCGGCAGTGCGGTGTTTCCACTCTCCCGTTTCCACCACAAAGGTGTACTGAAATGTTGCAGCAAATAGAACGCATTAGAAATGGCATAGTATTCAAGATAAGAATGTAATAATTTCAATAAATTGGATTTTATACTTAAACAGTTTCATTGTTGGGAAATTCGGGTCGCTTTCTCCCGGAAGCAAGCTGTCAACAAAAGCAAGGAGAGCCGCACTACCCAGGTGTAAGCGCGTAATCAATCAATGACGCTTATATCGCGCATATTCCGTGCGTACAGTTCTAGGCGCTCTGCAGTGATGCCGTGTGAGATGAAATTTTATACGGTCAGTAGATTGCAGCCATTTCGGCGCATATTTACCTTTCACGGCCTATTATTCCAAGTCACACGGGTATAGGTAGACAATTATTAACTGTGCCTAAGCAATTTTGCCAGGAAAGACCCTTTTGTCAATCGTGGGATCTTTAACGTGCACACCCAATGTAGTGTACACGGGGGGGGGGGGGGGGGGGGGGGGGGGGGGGTTCGGACACCGAAGAGAGTCTGCACACAATCTACCACCTGCATTTCTGACCGATGTCTTTTACGTGCCGCAGCAGTCACACGGGGTCGAGATGCTCTGGTACTGTTGAATGATCTAACCTTCAGCAAGGGAAGCAACAGTACTGTAGTTGAACTATTGTAACAACGGAAACTACTGTTACTGCTGGATAATCTGACCTGAGGCAGGAGAGTCCAGCCGTGTCGGGTAACCATGGTGACTGCTTGCAGGACAAAGTCCAGTTCCTCTTCCGTCATGAAGTAAGGCAGGTTGAGTCTGGTGAACCCTGGTCTGCAACAGACAGGTAGACAGACACACTTGTATAGTCTTTATAGTATCGTTATCCACAAACTGTATTATAGCGTGTGTGTGTGTGTGTGTGTGTGTGTGTGTGTGTGTGTGTGTGTGTGTGTGTACCCCCGTTTCCACAGGTTTGGTTGCCTAAATCACCATAACGCAACCATCCACACGTGGATGGCAACCTAAACTCTGGATGGCAACCATAAATGTGTGGATGGTCGCTTCATTTAACACCGTTAAATTGACTTTTTTGACGGAAAGAATGTCATAACAATGTTCAAAATGACATTCTTTCCGTCCCCTATAGGCGTCGAAATAGGTCAAATTTTGTGCATTTTTTAGTGCAAAATTCTTCGATGCCGGAGCGAGTACTGCACCCAGTGCTGTTGTAGTGCAAGTGCACTAGAAAGGCACTGCACCCAGTGCCGCCTCTTAGGTAACCATCCACACTTTAGGTGCGTGTGTGTGAGTGTATGTGTGTGTGTGTATGTGTGTGTGACAGTATGTGTGTGTGTATGTGTGTGTGACAGTATGTGTGTGTGTGTGTGTGTGCGTGTGACAGCGTGTGTGTGTGTGTGTGTGAGACAGTGTGTGTGTGTGTGTGTGTGAGACAGTGTGTGTGTGTGTGTGACAGCGTGTGCGTGTGTGTGTGACAGTGTGTGTGTGTGCGTGTGTGTGTGACAGTGTGTGTGTGTGTGTGTGTGTGTGTGTGTGTGTGTGACAGTGTGTGCGTGTGTGTGTGTGTGTGAGACAGTGCGTGTGTGTGTGTGTGTGTGACTGTGTGTGTGTGTGAGAGAGAGTGTGTGTCTGTGTGTGTGTGTGACAGTGTGTGCAGTGTGTGTGTGTGACAGTGTGTGTGTGTGTGTGTGTGTGTGTGTGTGAGACAGTGTGTGTGTGTGTTTGTGTGTGTGTGTGTGTGTGCACGCTGTTGCTATTGTACATCGCTGTGAGCTCCAGTGAGAAGGGGCGATTAATGTGTCCATTGTTATGATTATTACTTGCACAGAGACATAAGAGCAGACAGGCAAACATAACGAAGGCTTGGCAGACAGCCAATCAGACAGGCCGACCAACAGATCAACAGGCAGACAGCCAATCAGACAGGCCGACCAACAGATCAACAGGCAGACAGCCAATCAGACAGGCCGACCAACAGATCAACAGACAGACAGCTAATCAGAGAGGCCGACCAACAGATCAACAGGCAGACAGCCAATCAGACAGGCCGACCAACAGATCAACAGACAGACAGCTAATCAGACAGGCCGAGCAACAGATTAACAGGCAGACAGCTAATCAGACAGGCCGACCAACAGATCAACAGACAGACAGCTAATCAGACAGGCCGAGCAACAGATCAACAGACAGACAGCTAATCAGACAGGCCGACCAACAGATCAACAGACAGACAGCTAATCAGACAGGCCGACCAACAGATCAACAGACAGACAGCCAATCAGACAGGCCGACCAACAGATCAACAGGCAGACAGACCTATAAGCATACAAGCAGACAGATAAACAAGATGGCAGGTAAATGAACAGTCAAGCAGGCAGACATTACAAGCCGTTTGGTGGCTTCTTGACAGACCAGCTTTTTTGTCGGTCCGAGGGGGGCATAATCGTCTTCTGTTTCATCTTTATGAGAGACATCTACAGTATATATGATGACATATGATCATTTTAATGCTACACATGTTGACACCTATATAGTTTCACGAATGACTATTTTTAGTCCTTTTGTATAATGTAACATTTAACATAATTAGTTTTTCTGCACCGCATGTAAATGAGAAAGTATGTGTACAAACAGAAAAAAAGAAAAAAAAAGTGGAAAAAAAAGAATAATACAGTCTCGTGTGGAAGAAAACTCTCTGTCACACCCTGAAGAAGATCCTAGTGTTGAAACGTCGCCATTACTTGTTTGTATTCTTCGTACACACGAGATCAGAGTACAGTGTCTTTGGTCTATTTATTTATCACTCTCACACGCAGTCACCATTGTCTTCTGCTCTCTGTCATACGACAAAGTTAAAATAGCGGGAAATATCTCCACGGAAATCTTCAAGAAAGCCACAGTGGTTGTATGTATCATGCATGATTCCAGTCATTGGAACTCACTTGAAGATTTCTCGATGACAATCTTCCGTGTGGCGGTCAGTTCTCTGGCTTTCCGGGCGTCTGTAAAGGTCAAGATATAACTCACCATTCTTTTAACATAAACACGAACAAGAATAAAGATCACAACAAGAACACGAACAAGAATAAGGATCACACCAAGAACATGGACGAAGATTGTTTTATTTCTCCTATCGCAGACATAAGGCTTAGTTAGGCTTGCATATGAAAGTGGACCAATGCACCCCCATTATTATGAATACATCCAAACATCCTAACACCATAATTGTGAACAACATTACAGAGCACGCATAATAATGTACATCATAATATCACAATCAGACCCACAATCATGCATTATGGTTGTGCCAGCGTTTCTCATAACAATCTATTCAATTATGAAAACATGTGTGGAGTGTGCACGTTAAAGATCCCACGATTGACAAAAGGGTCTTTCCTGGCAAAATTGTATAGGAATAGATAAAAAATGTCCACCAAATACCCGTGTGACTTGGAATAATAGGCCGTGAAAAGTAAATATTCGCCGTAATGGCTTGAGATTTACTGGCCGATGTGAATGCGTGATATAATTATTGTGTATAAAATTCCATCTCACACGGTAGAAATTAATATGTAAAGCGCTTAGAGAACGTCAAGCGCTATATAAATCTCCCATATAAATAAATAAATAAAATGATATCTTGAACTTTGAGTTGTCTTTACAATAATACATCTCCAAAACGCATTGTGACGTCGACGCGAATCAAAAGAACACGTTGTAATGGATCTGAATAATTCTTGAACGACGTGAACTGCAGAATCGTCAGATAACAGACGACTTCAAGAATGATTTGTTTGTTTGTTTGTTTGTTTGCTTAACGCCCAGCCGACCACGAAGGGCCATATCAGGGCGGTGCTGCTTTGACATAATATTATAACGTGCGCCACACACAAGACAGAAGTCGCAGCACAGGCTTCATGTCTCACCCAGTCACATTATTCTGACACCGGACCAACCAGTCCTAGCACTAACCCCATAATGCCAGACGCCAGGCGGAGCAGCCACTAGATTGCCAATTTTAAAGTCTTAGGTATGACCCGGCCTGGGTTCGAACCCACGACCTCCCGATCACGGGGCGGACGCCTTACCACTAGGCCAACCGTGCCGGTTTCAAGAATGATAATTATCATCTTCAAAAGAGTAATCTTAGCGCAGCTTTATCTGTGGGTGGCTAGAATTTTTTCCTTAATGTCTGAGTAGTTTAACGCGTTTTTATTTACCACACTTAGTATTACGCCAAATATATGCTGTGTATTGTATATTCTGAACATATTTTTGTTGTACTATTGCTACATGTTCGATTGCTACGAGCTTGTACTTATAATTACTTGCATAATATGCATTTGATTTTATGAATAACCACATGTGTATGCTCTTCATGCCTCATCATCATCATCATCATCATCATCATCATCATCATCATCATCATCATCATCATCATCATCATCATCATCATCATCATCAGCAGCAGCAGCAGCAGCATCATCAGCATCATCAGCATCGTCATCATCGTCATCTTTATCATCACGTGCTGAAGTTTTCTGACCTCCTTTTGTTGGTAAACTTTTTAACTTTTTAATTTTTAATTTTTCAATTTTATCATTGTGTGTCTGTGCGTCCCAAGGACAGATTGTAAGAAAAGGCGTGGCCTTAAATCTTAATCCTTGTTAAATAAAGTTCAATTCAATTCAATTCAATTCAAGTCAACTCAATTCAATTCAATCCTTCTGTAATAAGTGTACATTTTGTTATACATAAAGCAATGTGTTCTTACCTATCCTCTGCCAAAAGGTGCTCAATTTCAATCGCCAGATCTTCGGGCACACCAAGCAAGTCCTGAAAATGAAAAACACAACAGAAAAATTGGTCAAACTTCGGTAGAGAAGATAAAGCTGGTTGTGTCAAATCAAATTGTCTGTGTGGTAAATTGTACACGAATATTGTCACGTAAGGAACATATGACGTCAAGCACGGCCATAGCTAGTCACGTCCTCCGCATTTATACACTTATTGATACAGTACAACAACAACAACAACAACAACAACAACAACAACAACAACAACAACAACAACATGCATACACCAACAAACAAAACAAAAACTCTTGTCCATGACTTCAACAACACAAACATTTCGACTAGTTTAAGTTTAAGATCAGATGTGAAAGTATTTTCCTGTGTTACGTTGTTGCATTAAGTACTGTCTAAGCACTGCGCAATGTATGTCAGGGAAGCAACTTTTCTCTCGCGTCCTTTTCCGTTTTGGCTTGCACAAATGGTTATCTATCAAAACTAAATAAAATCTCTAAATCTAAACAACACAATGACTGTGGGTGAAAACAAAGTTGAAACACTTTTTATTTTTTAATAAAGTATGATGACGAACGGACGTCCTGACTCCTGACACAGGAGAGCTGGGCGAAGCAAACCGCTCGCTGATTAAAATTCATTTAACTATTTGGCATAGTTTCGGAGCAGTTTTGAGCAAAGCATTGCAGGTGTTTCTAAATTACAGTACAGCGAATGTCCCTTGGACGTGTTAAGGTTCAAATCGTCATAAAACGTTCCAGAATGGCGCCTTATGTGTACTATCTTTAATTGAAAGTCTGTTCTTGCATTTTGATTGGCTGTGCATCGCAAGAACGTAACACCCTTCCTGCACACATCCTTGCTCGATTGGACTCACCATGGCGTAAGGTCCTGCGCATGCGCATCCTCCTCTGGCCTGGATTCCGAACAGATCGTTGAGAATGACGGAGACAAAGTTGTGGTGAATCAGACTGCCGGTAGCAAAATGGCGAACGAGGAAGGAGAAGACTGGAAGACGATCTGCTTCCAGTGGTCCCAGGATGATAAGGTCTCTTTGAAACTGCCACGCTTCTTTCGCCTTTCTGTGAGAAAAAATAATACGAGGGGACCTCATATATGTGTTGCAACCTAGACGAAATAATGACTTGACTACTTTGCTTTTTGCTTGAAATCATAGCTCATAGTTGGTAGACTTGTGACAAAGAAATGTACTTGATTCCACACTGCCATTTTCATTATATTCGACAAAATGTCCGGTTACCGCTATATTGTGATTTCAGCGTAGCGCCAGTGCCCAATATTTTGACTCCAACAAATATTGTGCGCCTCGTCGAACACAACAGCAATTGAATAGCTATTCTGGCCTGAAATCTGTGTTGAAAACATGATTTATGCTGTATACTCGTGTAACCGTGTGCCGAAACACTACGATCACCTCGGGAAGCGAAGTGCAATCAAACAGGATTGAAAATGTTAGGGCTAATTTCTTAGCCCTATAAAAACTGTTATGCAAACCCGAAGGTTTCCATGAACATACAGACAATCGGAAACCACCAGACCCCATCACAAACAGACTTCTACAATCCACTGGTGTTGACATTTAAAGGCCAACAACTCGAGTGCAGAGTCTGCTGTGAAAGGAGCGGTAGCCTCCCCTGTCACACTCGTAATGAAGATGACTATTTAGTAAGCACCCCACTCAAGCAAAGATTGACGGGAATCACCGGACATTGAGACATTAATGAATTTCTGATGTTGTTATCGCTGTTCGTCACGCTCATAAGATAATTATTGCCATTGTCATTTTTTTGGTGCTTTGAAAAAAAGGGAAACACGAGAAAAACGTGTTTGGTTTCTAAACAATCTGCCTATCTTTTTCGTAGTAATAAGTTGCAAACTGCCTATCTATAGGGATAAGCGAGAGTTAAAGAACTAGGCAGGAACGTTTTCTATCAGCACAACTGCATAGCAACGAAAAAACCATTTCGCACACCAAACAAGTCTTTCTGTATGAAAACAGCAGCCTCTGCTGAAAAGTGCCTAACTCAGAAAAGAGAACGGCAGTTTTGCTTACGTAATCGTGACAATGATTTCCGATGGTCTGAGAGTGTGTACTCTCTAACACATGATAGGTACCCTTCCAGTAGCTTCCCCTGTAGTCTCACTGCAGAAATGCCTTACACTGAGTTAGGTATTGTTCTTATGAGCCTGACGTGTTGTTGTTGTACTTTCGTGCCCATTGTAAGCAAAAATATAATGCTTCAGTGATATAAAAACATTTTTACCAATAGGCAGAGATAGACAAACGACAAATGTGACTGTTGTTGTTATTTTTGTTGTTGTTGTTGTTGTTGTTGTTGTTGTTGTTGTTGTTGTTGTTGTTGTTGGTGTTGTTGTTTTTGGTGATAAGGTTGGTGTTGGTTGCGTTTTCGTTGCTATCATTCTTAATTGGAGTCTTGCAATCCAAAGAATAGTAATGCCCTTTCGTACTAACGTTAAAATGCAAGAAAAATGAACCATGTAAATAACATAAAAACATGCAAACAGTGGTTAGAACCATTTAAACTGGCACACCTTCACGTGATCAGCACATAACCATCACATTACATCACACTTGACCTGAACAAGTAGTGTTCCCGTGCCATGATGACGTCAGCAGTGACGAGAGATTTGAGCTGGAATACCAGTCCCGCCCTGACTGCCCCCACAATGTTGGGTGTCCCTCCCTCCTCCCTCACCTCAATCTCTCGCAGGTATCTGTGGCCTTCTGTTCGTACCTGCATTGTAAGACAGATAGTGCCGGTCAAACCTATCCTTATCTGGAGCAGAATACAACTTTAAATATCATCATCATCATCATCATCATCATCATCATCATCATCATCATCATCATCATCATCATCATCAAGATTTTGACCATTGTTTTTGTGTGTGATGTAATTTGATGTCATGTGGCGTCATGTAATGTTATGTTGTGTGACGTAAATATTATGTTACATGACGTCATGATTGTGATGACGCATTCTCTAGACTCACCGCTAGCACTGTCCCTCCCCCGGTGCAGTGAGGAACAGGGTTCTTGAACAGGTGTTTTTTGGCCACCAGTACCCCTGGAAAACCATCATCAACAGCATTTATCAACAATTCATGACATTTTCTTGAAACTACATTGTCACCAGTAGTATAATCTCAAGAAAAAAAGGTGCAGACACAAACAAATATAAAAACAATAATAACAATTGTCAGCAAGTACTGGTGTCACATGACTGATGTGAACCAGTTGATTTAATGGCGATGCGCTTAAATCTGTTAGCGCACTCTTGGAGTGAGCTAACTTTTCCACAGAGCGTATTCTTACGCCCTTTGCCAAAGCGAGACTGTACTCTCATCCTCAGAATTAATTAATGACATGTAGCTTATATTCTCCACTTTACCAAAAAATAACCATACATTTTATGCGGCTCAAAGCACAAGTTTTTTTTCTGACAGATCGCAGGCGCCTGTGCCACTGTTAAGCCCACTGATCTAAAAATAGAAGCGGCTGTATCTCTTCCACAAATGGTCTCTTCTCGTTTTGACTTGCAAAGATTCTTCTCATATGCTGTGTTAGTGGCATGTAGCTTATTAACCACATTACTAAATGATGAGTTAGTGTAAAATTCCCAGCGGCAAACAGAAAACACAAGTGTTATTCCGATAACGTACCAGCTAGACCAGCATTTGGAAGTCGACTCTGTTATAGTAGACTACACTGAAATACGACTGCATCAGTTCAGTAAATGAATGGTTTCCGAATTATTATTTCAAGGCAACAACAATCGGAATCGAAAACGTGTAGGGTTAAGAACGTTCTTACCATGTATAAAACTTATTACCAGCCTGCCTCATGCGTGCAGACGAGCAATTGTTGTTTTTTAAATGAGACTGCAGTGCAGTGGTTCGATTGCCCAAGCCGCCTAGCAGACGACATAAACCCCGCAGCAAATTAACATGTTGAGCAAATGTGAACAAACAATACGTGTAGGGTTCACAGCATTCTTACGGTTCATACATAGTACCAGTCTCCCCGATGAGTGAAACCGGCACGGTTGGCCTAGTGGTAAGGCGTCCGCCCCGTGATCGGGAGGTCGTGGGTTCGAACCCCGGCCGGGTCATACCTAAGACTTTAAAATTGGCAATCTAGTGGCTGCTCCGCCTGGCGTCTGGCATTATGGGGTTAGTGCTAGGACTGGTTGGTCCGGTGTCAGAATAATGTGACTGGGTGAGACATGAAGCCTGTGCTGCGACTTCTGTCTTGTGTGTGGCGCACGTTATATGTCAAAGCAGCACCGCCCTGATATGGCCCTTCGTGGTCGGCTGGGCGTTAAGCAAACAAACAAACAAACCCGATGAGTGAAGATACAACACGAGAAACATACCACATTTACTTTGAAAATGTGCTAACCGTGGCCTTGGAGTCAATTCAAGGGGCAACACTCTGGACAGTCAATCTGTCGAAGCTCGATGAAGGTTTCGAATCGCAAATAACTAAGAGCACAGTCCTTTCTCCGAGTTTAAATGAGGTCTCTATGAAAGATCATCACTTTTTAGCTTAACGCTACACTGGAATTTACCAACAGAAATTAAAACAAGAGTTTGCGTGTGACGAAAGCACGACACACTTGAGACAGCCCACACAAAAGTAGATCTGACACAAACCTGACCACACAGTTACGCCTATCCAAATGCGCGTTGCAAAATGTGCGTTTTGAATCTTCTTTTTTCTCTGGCGGTACTGACAATATCGTTATTGAAACAGCAAATTTTGAAAATAATTATTATTCGTTCAATAATGAATTTTCTCGATTTGCTCTATAAATCCCTTAGTGCACTGGGATGTCTCCATAACTTAAATAATAAAAGCTTGGTCTCCCTCAATAATATTCAAGAACGCCTCTGGTCGGTTTAACCTGAGACATTTAAATACTTTCAGGGACAATGCTCCTGTTGATGCTGTTGCTTCAGTTACTTTAAGTGTTATATTTAAGCACATCTTTTTTCGTGTTTGTTTTGTTTGTTTAACGCCCAGCCGACCACGAAGGGCCATATCAGGGCGGTGCTATATAACGTGCGCCACACACAACACAGGCTTCATGTCTCACCCAGTCACATTATTCTGACACCGGACCAACCAGTCCTAGCTCTTACCCCATAATGCCAGACGCCAGGCGGAGCAGCCACTAGATTGCCAATTTTAAAGTCTTAGGTATGACCCGGCCTGGGTTCGAACCCACGACCTCCCGATCACGGGGCGGACGCCTTACCACTAGGCCAACCGTGCCGGTCTTTTTTCGTGTACACATAACGGCTCAGCATCTCAGATCTGACTAGACCTGTACTTGGGATAAGGTCATCGCCTTACTTGGACACACCAACAATCAAAATTATGATTATTTTCAACACAGAGTTGGATTTTGTTCCAATGAATTAATTTCGAAGCCACTAGAGTCGTGCAAGACACTAATTCAGCAGCAAACCAAAACACAGCAAAACACACGGGAAATGACTAGCTCAACCACGCATTAAAACAACCTATTCCCCCAAAAAGGGTTGCCTTTCAGTACAAGTAAAAACTGAGTAAAAGAGTGCATGTTTCTGGGGGTTAAATTGTAATTCTAACTTAATGTTATTTTTATTTTGACAAATATATCAAATTTGACACAGATCGAGACAATTTTAACCATCATAACAAGAGGCGAAGCCTTCAAGGCTCACGTAAGAAATCGACAAACAGTAACACAAACTCAATCACTCCGTCACACATACACACACACACACACACACACACACACACACACACACACACACACACACACACACACACACACACACACACACACACACACACACACAGTAAGCATAGGTGAAACTGTGCAAGAAAGCGAGACACTAGATCTGCCAACTAGTCTCGGCCCGCTCACAATAACAATGACCGAGACTTTCAGTAATTCCTTCGCGTGACGTCTAACCCTCTTACGTCATAATGTGACGTCTTCAAATGCTAAAGTTTCTATCACACACGTCAAACACTTTTGACCGAGACGTAATCTTCTTATGCGAGCTTTATCCATAGACAAAGAAACTACAATGGGAAGAAGGATAACTTCCTCATTGGGCATGCTTAGAAATGAGAATGGCTAAATACGAGTTATTCCCCTTTTCTACATGCTGACCAGGCTGTCTCCTGCTTTGTCATGACTAGTACAGTCGATCTTTCTCATGCTGTGACTTGCTTTATTTTCACATTTTCGGTATTTAAAACAGCAAACACACACACACACACACACACACATACACTGAAGAAGTTTCCATTCTGATTCGGTTATTTTATTTGGTGCTATATGTTTGCTTCACATTGTTTCTTCTTTTACATTGCTAAACACATCCATAATGCATGCATGGCTCATTCGAAAGAGGGCAACTGAATAACTGATGCCCAATAGCAATAAATACTGAACAACTGAACAATAAATAGCAATAAATGATGACAGCGCCAAGTTTTTAAGTACAAAGTGAAATCATGTGACTGGACAAAGGCACAATTACAAAATACAAATAAAAAAAATCGAGGCTCATTTTAAATTAAGTTCTCAGCTCATGGGGAAGCATAAGGTGACCCTAGAAACCGAAATTAGGAGACCTCCCGCCCCCAGGGCAGACTACCAAAAAAAAAGGGGGGGGGGGGCTAATTTGTGAAAAAGTATAAAAGGAATCGAAAACTGTATACATGTATTTAGTTAATACCCCAAAAATTGTATAGTATATACAATGTCAGACCCTAAAGAAAGTTTGTTAGTCTTTGCTTAGGCAAAACAAAGCAAAATAGCCTGTTTACGGTATCCCGACCAACCCTATTTTTCTAGACCAACCCTAGACTTTTTTTTTTGGCATTTGGAAAAAAAGAAAAAGAAAAAAAAATCAATTTTGTTCCTGTTTTTTTGCAAAAATAATTTAAAAAGATGGTTATAAAATTTTTTTAAGAAAAGCCGACCTACCGACCCTCTTTTTGTGTGCCTATGTTACTGTAAACAGACTAAAAGGTACATCAGAAACAACACACCAGGGAGGGTCCAAAATTGTATCAAAATATAGATGGTAGGGAATTCAAAATAAAAAAGACAATAGACAAAACATGTACTTCGGCTCATAGAGCCTTCTTTAATTTTTGACTCATTAAGTCCATGCTCCGAGAGTCCTTTTTTTAATTTTGAATTGCCTACCATCTATTTTTTTTATACAATTTTGGACCCTCTTTGTACGGAGAGAGTTGGCAATTGTTAATCACATTCTCTCATCTCATTGACTCTCCTTCAGCTCCTTGGTAACATGCGTTCCCGTCTCTGCCAGGATTGGACACAGCAGCAGATAACCGGTAAATATGTAACAGGCATAAATGGCAAAATAGCTCGCCTCGCCTGATAATATATGAGACAACTGTTCTACTACAAAGTCTTTCTTGGGAGGCTTGGCTAATTTACTCGCTCGTTTTACACGGGGTTCCATCGTTTTCTTTTCTAATCGGAAAACCTTGCTCCTCAGTTTGTTGACCTTCTGCCAAAGTTCCGCTTCACGAGGGGATGGGGAAGATGACGACTTTGATGCTTTACATCCTATGTCCTCCAGGATCGCCTGAATGTCATCTAAAAAAGAAAACACACATAAAATAACATAACCATAACAAGTTACAACCTGGAAGAAATTAAAACACGTGTAATTAAATCACAAAATGAAAATAAACAATAGCGTAGGAAGGCAGGCCAGAAATGAAGTGTATTAGCAACTATGGATACGATGTGGAACAATGATGGAATTGACCTTGTTTGGTACTGAATGGGTGAGGCCATTAGAACTGTACCCACGGAATACGCGCTATATAAGCTTCATATTGATTGATTGATTGATTAGGACAACAGTACCAGGTAAACTCCTCACACACCATGCCTCTTTCTTTCTTTCTTTATTTGGTGTTTAATGTCGTTTTCAACCACGAAGCTTATATCGCGACGGGGAAAGGGGGGGGGGAGATGGGAATAGAGCCACTTAATTGTTTCTTGTTACACCATGCCTCTAACAGGATATGTTTCCCATCTTTACGTGTTGGAACTACAGGTACAATTTCATCCATCCATGCATCCGCCCTATACAGCTTCTTCTTCTTCTTCTGCGCTCGTGCACTCATTTTTTTTGCACAAGTGGAATTTTACGTGTATGATCGTTTTTACCCCGCCATTCAGGCAGCCATACGCCGCTTTCAGAGGAAGCGTGCGGGGTATTTTTGTGTTTCTAAAACCCACCGAACTCTGACATGGATTACAAGATCTTGTGCTTGCGTGTACACACCAAGGGGGATAAGTCACTAGCAGGTCTGCACATAAGTTGACCTGGGAGATCGGAAACATCTCCACACTTAACCCACCAGGCGGCCGCGACCGGGATTCGAACCCTCGACCTTCCGAGTTAATAGACCGACGTCTTACCACCCCGCCACAGCGCCCGTCACCCTATACAGCAATTATCAACTATGTAATGGATGGGTTTAAACATTTTTTGATGTCAGGGTGTTCTTCATGGTTAAAAATCTCTTACCTGGTTGAACAATTTGTGCATCAGGCGACAGGTCGGTGCTGGCTTCATTTGTAGCTACCCTTTGCGATGGTGGCTTCCTCCCACTAGCAACCTGCAAATGCACAGCTCTTTAACTGACAAACTCACAACCAACACCCAGTCACAATGAAACAATTCTCCCAATTTCATGGCATTGGTCTTAGGCCACACAAAAAAGTGTATGTTTCTCGTAAGGCAAAACAAAAAATAATCTGTTTACAGTATCCGGACCGACCCTATTTTTTTCCCACCGGCCCTAGACTTTTTTGGGGGCATTAAAAAATGAAATTAAAATATTCAGATGGCTAAAATACAAAAATAAAAAGCCGACCTACCGACGCTATTTTTGGGGGGCCTATGTTACCTTAAACAGACTTTTTTTGTGGCCTAACATGACTAAAGGTGGAGATTTTTTTTCTAAACTTTTTTTTTTTTAAACCATCTTTTTAACTTATTTTGTTGAAAAACAGGAAAACAATTGATTTTCGAATACCCCTTTTATTTTTGAAAATGCAAAATAAAAGTCTAGGGTCGTCGGGAAAACATAGGTAGGGTCAGGTGACCAGAAACATACACCTTTTTTGTTGTTGACGCCGACCCTATACTTTTTTTGCCATTTGGGGCTGTTTTTTGGCAAAATAAGTTCATCATATCATCATAATCAAGACGTCGATCCAAAATAAGTAACTTTTTTTTGTTGGCCTTATCATTTTTTTGCGCTAAATGCAAACAGGCATTATTTGATGGGAACAATGCTGTTTTTTTTCAATTCTTACATCAGCCTCAAACTTGTCATTACTCAACCTGCATTTAATAGTGTGCTTCATTGGTTTGCAAAAACCTAAAACCAATAAATAAATAACCTTCGGTGGTGGATTGGGCACTGCAAACAATGTCGGGACAGCATTCCACACACGTGATCCTCTCTGCAGGATTGTTTTACTGGTTGGCCTCAAAGTGATCAGTACAAAGCTTGAGACCTTGAACATCAGCTGGCTGCAGCTTTTCAAAGTCCTCTCACCTTGTGAATTGCATCCATATTCTGCACCTAGTTTGACAATAAAAACAACAATGTTATTGTTAAACTAAGCAAAAAGGAAAGACAAAAAATAAATCAGATCTTCAGTCTAAATCTAACGCTCTGCCTGAACGCAAAACGGATGAGTGATGTACCTTTGTACTGTAGTTTTCCCGTAAGCAAGGTTTGATAAAGATTTCGGCAAATATGCCCACGGGTAGTTTGTCATCAAGTGTAAACTGTTGTTTTGTACTGACTGCTGACTCACACTCACAGTCGTAAGTACAGTGTACACAGGCACAGGTACACACGCAGACACACGCGTACATAGTACAGCTAGTACAGAAATCTCAGGATGAACCGATCCATGCTATGTTTGTAATATTTCATTTGCATATTAGTTCTATAAATACTGTAGTATCCTAGCAGACAAAAATGCCCAGAGACAGTTGGCTTATCTGAGTGAGTTGACTCGAGCCATTGCATTCTCATTCTGAAGAAGGTAAACCTGATGAAATAATCACTGCACAACCCACCTTTTTTCTTCTTTAGGGAACTTGTGGAAAGTTTTCCCGAAGCAGCTCTGTTTGTAACGGGCGTTCTTGCAACAAAAAGCCGAGCACAATTTACCACCACCTCGCACGCGATCGGTACCTACGCGATCCGCCATTTTGTTTTCGCCGTCAGCATGTGACTAGGGACGATAACCCACAAACACTTTTTCGCATTTTCTTCGCAAGTTCCACGTCTTCCTTATGTACAGTGTTTGCCATAGACTCGGAAATGTTAAAGTTTCTACCACAGACATACACACATACATACATACATACGCACGCACGCACGCACGCACAGACAGACAAAGTTTATCATCGCATAGGCTACACTTACGTGAGCCAAAAACCAAAGGGAAGTAAGCGCTCTAAATGCATACGACATGCGTAATGGAGTAAGCGAGAGTTATACGGAACCAATCTCCTGGCACCTGAGAGAATAAGAAGCATTGGAATGAACAGGCGACTTCCGACAGATCGAAATAATCTCGGAGAACATTGGCTGTCTCGATCTGTGAACAATGTCATATTTTGGTCTAAAATACAAGTAACAATTATGACTGTATCGATCCATTTCAGTTTGAGTACAAATAACGTATAATAAGATCAAACAAAAATATATGTTGGTTTAGGGTAACGTGACCAAAAAAGATAGAGTCGGTAGGTCGGCTTTTTATTATTATTTTTTTTTTTAATCCAGTCGATTGTAAAGGAGGTTTTTTTTTCCCTTAGTCTCGGTATGGTTCGCAAAATGTTCCAAAAGTTGTTGTTTTTTTTAGAAATTAAAAAAAGGTTTTAAGGTCGGCGAGAAAAAATAGGGTCGGTCGGGTTACCCTAAACCAACATATATTTTGATTTGGCCTAATCTATACCTGGTGTGCCAACCCCGCCAACAAACTTGTGTGGTGAGATGAACATGGCGTCTTTGTGGACAAACTTAGCAGCCTCTCTGAGAAAAGAAATATTGTGCAACGTTTTTATTTTCAGCAGTTGTCAGCAACCGTAACTACCGTTTTTGCCTACCCTTCCTTAATGAGTCTTTCAATTAAACTGTTTTAAGTTTTTGTTTTGTTTTTTATCTTCTCAAACCTGCTAATTACATCAATTTAAAGCTAAACTGATCGAATTTAGGTCAAGACTGACAATAATGTTTGCTAGAATGTTTATAAGATATGTTAATTTGTCATACTGCTTAATTGTATTTGCCCAAGCTAATCTAATAGCAAAGTTGCATATACAAAAAAATTTGAATTGTGAAACGATTGCTAATGCAGCTACATTCTTAGTGGGCTTTTCACTGTTTGCAGCGTAACTTCAGTCTACCCATGAATTTCTCTGAACTTAGTGTCATAAATACTCTATAGCCTGTGATACTTTGCGACCGCGTTTAATTGTAATTTCCAATTAAGAATGCATTTAATATCATTTCAAGTTATTGTATTGGTGCAGCTGTTACTGAAACATAAATGATGACGTACCCTTTCACGTCAGGATTCATATCCAAAGTTGTGTAGGGAGCGGAAGTGGCGCAATCCCACAATGCCACGGCGCCATATTTGTGCAGACACACTGTGATGGCGTCTACGTCACTCAAAATGCCCGTCACGTTTGACGCGGCACTGAATGAACCAATCATCTGTCTTTTCTCTTTAGACCACGCCTACATGCACACAACAGAACATCTTTGAAGCGTTATCATTTGGTTTAAACAAGTTTATTCAGTAAATTTCATTAGAATATTGCCGCATACATCAAATAAGGAACATGGAGCACAGCAAGCTAGGCTTGTGAGCATACTCTTGAAAGCAAATGAAATTTGGCGGACGATTGTAATATAACAAGTTTGAAATAATGTCAAAATAATAATGGTGAATTATGGTAGACAATCATATAACAACGTTAATGCAAGCGTTACCATTATTTTGCAGAATGATAATGGCAAGGCCGAACGAACGAATATCGATTATCGGCCTGAGCTGTATTAACTGTATGGAAGCAAAAACAACGTACCAGAAAGTCATGGAGGGGGTCCTGCGACGTACAAACCTAAAAAGGACGGGTCTTGGAACCAGCACATTTCTTGCCAAAATGACAAATAACGTATTATATTTCCTTTCGGTGACACTTTTTTGTTCATTTATTGCTGTGTTTGTTTGCTTGTTTGTTTGTTTTTATTTAATGTTCCTTTTGTGCATACATCTATCGTGAATAAATTATGTTCACCCTTACTTTGAGAAGGTCATCAAGTTGCAGCAGATCTACATGTCCATCTGATGTTGTTTGTATCCGTATCACCTGAAACAGTTCGATGAATGGATAAACTACAACACTCATACACGAGCATCTGTTATTTGTTTTACAGTTCGGTTACGTTACTACAAAAAAAGCCACAACACGAATGATAGCGTCACGTGTATGTTCTCAAAATGTATATGTCGTGCCGAATTCACGGAATTGCCGAATTCGCGGAATCGGCAACATTTTTGCCCATTTCGCGTAATCGGCAAAACGCTGCCCATTACGTGAAATCGGCAGCGTTTTGCGGAAAATTCGGAAAGGCTTCTAAAATTTGCCCATTTCGCAAAAGCGACAGCCAGTCTGTTACTTTTTGTGTCACCAGAACATTGCAATAACATTGCTTTACCTCCCTTCTTTGTTTTTTATGGTCATGTTGGTCTGTGTCGAGCATAACTCCGGAAATGCACGAAAACAACACTTTCTGCAATAACTTGCCATAACTTATCGATTATTGCAATATCTATCCATTCGAGTATATAGTTGTCTAAGTGTGATGATATCCCAGGCATTTGAGAACTTTAAAACCAAAAAGTGGCTGCCGATTTCGCAAAATGGGCAAATTTTAGAAGCCTTTTTGCGATTTCCGCAAAACGCTGCCGATTTCACGTATTGGGCAGCGTTTTGCTGATTCCGCGAAATGGGCAAACATTTTCCCCATTACGCGGAATCGGCAATTACGTGAATTCGGCACGACATATACATGTAGAAAAACTAGGCTTAAAATAGCACAATATAGAATGGTCAACCATTGCATATCATATTCCCCGGAAACCAAAAGTTGTCACTAGAGAAAACTGGTCGCTATGGAAAGGTGAATTATACAGGAAACGGCCGTCGGGGATCCTTTGTGATGGTCGTTGTTGGCAGGTGGTCGTGATAGAGGGGTTCTGCTGTACACAGCAACACACAGCGCAGCATAGCACAACAAATCAAAGCATAGCGTGCCATACGATCATTTTGGCAGAACATAATGCAACATATTAATCTAGCATGACATGGCATAACATAACATACCACATAATAGCAACACATAAAAAACCACATAATAGAAACACATAGTATGGAGCAGAGCATAGATAGCAGAGCGCAGCGTAGCACAGACATTTTTACGCCATCGCAGCGTAGCACAGCATGGCACAGACATGTATGTTGTTTACGCCAACACAGCGAAGCCATAATAGGCATACGTACAGCTTGGCACAATCTCAGCGCAGAATTAAATAGCAATTCATAGCATAACGTAAAGGATGTTCAATTAAAGGGTTTCATGAATAATTATTTCTTTACGTCGATCCTTTCTTTCCTAACATTCATTATATTTCTCAAATTTTCTTTAAATAAACACACACAGAAAAGCATATCCTAGTATTCACCGCATAGCATATCGCAACAAAGCAAATCACAACAAAGCGTGATATAGAATACCATACCATCACAAAGTAGATTTAACAATAATTATACGCTTATAAGAGTATTTTTTGTGAAGTGGACAAGATGTGAACGCGGTATAATGTAGTGTGTGTGTGTGTGTGTGTGTGTGTGTGTGTGTGTGTGTCTGTGTGTGTGTCTGTATGTGTCTCTGTGTGTGTGTGTGTGTGTGTGTAAGTGAGTGTGTGTATGCAGTTCTGTTAGCACTCTGTTTGTTTGTTGTCTTTGAATGTACTATGTATTGAATGAACTCAAACCAAGATATAATCCTGTGTAATGCACGTGGTTGAAATAAAATATTATGTCTTATCTTATGTCTTATGTCTTATCTTACATCGGCGCCCAACTCCCTCCATGGTAGTATGTTGGAGTGGTGCTCATAGGGACCAATGAATACAACCTGAAAAGCAAGAACACATTTCACACCGGTGTAAGCATATAACGCCTGTCCTATACATGTTCTATGCTGAAAACATAGTGCTCGTTATGGACCGCAAATTCTCTTTGATACTTGTCCACTTGACCTAAACCGTCAACAGTTACGTTCAAGTGGTTACACAGTTCTCATATACCTTTCTATGCTGGCAGCCGCACTGCTACCCCTCTTTACCAATGCCGTTTATCCATTGTGTGAGTGTCTAGTCTTTCGGATGAGACGAAAAACCGAGGTCCCTTCGTGTACACTACATTGGGGTGTGCACGTTAAAGATTCCACGATTGACAAAAAGATCTTTCCTGGCAAAATTGTATAGGCATAGATAAAAATGTCCACCAAAATACCCGTGTGACTTGGAATAATAGGCCGTGAAAAGTAGGATATGCGCCGAAATGGCTGCGATCTGCTGGCCGATGTGAATGCGTGAAGTATTGTGTATAAAAAATTCCATCTCACACGGCATAAATAAATCCCTGCGCCTTGAATATGTGCGCGATATAAATTGCATACAAATTAGAAAATAAAAAAAATAAAATAAAAATAAATAGATAAATATAAAATAAAAATCCCTGCGCTTAGAACTGTACCCACGGAATACGCGCGATATAAGCCTCATATTGATTGATTGATTGATTGAGTGTTGATCTTTTGAGCACGTTGCCATCTGAGAATTTTGCTCATCTGGTCTTTCATCTTTGTCGGCCAAAAAATGCAAATGAAAGACTTCCTTTTTTTTGTTTTGAATCATGTTATAGAAACAAAAAGAAAACAAACAAACAAACAAACAAAACAAAATTATCAATCAATCAATGAGGCTTATATCGCGCATATTCCGTGGGTACAGTTCTAGGCGCTCAGCAGTGATGCCGTGTGAGATGAAATTTTATACGGCCAGTAATTGCAGCCATTTCGGCGCATATTTACCTTTCACGGCCTATTATTCCAAGTCACACGGGTATAGGTAGACAATTATTAACTGTGCCAAAGCAATTTTGCCAGGAAAGACCCTTTTGTCAATCGTGGGATCTTTAACGTGCACACCCAATGTAGTGTACACGGGGGTGAGTTCGGACACCGAAGAGAGTCTGCACACAAAGTTGACTCTGAAATAAATTTCCGCCGAACCTGGGATCGAACTCACGCTGACAGCGGCCAACTGAATACAAATCCAGCGCGCTACCAACTGAGCTATATCCCCGCCCCAAATTAAGAATGAATCAGCTGAGTATGAACTAGGAGGGAGGGTAGGATGTTTATGTATTTGATGTTTAAATAGTATGGTTTTATTCATAGTTAATATGTGAAGCGCGGAGAGCATAGTTTTACTGTGGTTCGCACTATATAAGCTCTCATTATTATTATTATTATTTAAGTTATCGAGACATCACAGTGCACTTAGAGATTTATAGAGCAAATCGAGAAAATTCATTATTGAACGAAGCGCAAAGCGCTGAGTTCAATAATTATTTTCAAGATTTGCTCTATAAATCTCTTAGTGCACTGTGATTGTTTCAATAACGATATTGTTAGTAACGACAATAGATTAGAAAGTTTGAAAAGGCACATTTTTCTGCCAGCGTTTGGATCAATTGTGGACAGGTCGCGTTAGATCTACTTTTGTGTGTGTGTCGGCTTTGCACATTTCGGGGGTATTGACGGTTTCATCGCCGACCATTCATTTTACGATTTGATTACCCTCTGTACCGTTTCATCGAGTAGCAACTAACAGTATGAGTTACAGTTGTGGGAAATGTACCCGTTAGCATACAGTTTCACTTATGTATTGTATTGGTATAAAAAACAACATGTACCAAAATGTTCTGTGTTCCCAAAAAAAGTAACGACCCCCAAGCAACTCAGTTGCGTCCCCTGATGTCAAACGACTCAAAGTGACACGTTCGTTCCCTCATTCGCAAAAAAAATAAAGTTGGCATGTTATTTCTCGCAATGCACCTGCATTCATCTGGGAGGTTGGTGCTATGATTACATGGTAAGAATGTTTTGAAGCCTTCGCGTATTCTGTTTACATCGTAGTTGTCTTGAAATATGCGAAAACCGTTCATTTTAGTCCTGAACTGATGATTTGGATAGGCGTAACTGTGTGGTCAGGTTTGTGTCAGATCTACTTTTGTGTGAGCTGTCTCAAGTGTGTCGTGCTTTCGTCACACGCAAACTCTTGTTTTAATTTCTGTTGGTAAATTCCAGTGTAGCGTTACGCTAAAAAGTGATGATCTTTCATAGAGACCTCATTTAAACTCGGAGAAAGGACTGTGCTCTTAGTTATTTGCGATTCGAAACCTTCATCGAGCTTCGACAGATTGACTGTCCAGAGTGTTGCCCCTTGAATTGACTCCAAGGCCACGGTTAGCACATTTTCAAAGTAAATGTGGTATGTTTCTCGTGTTGCATCTTCACTCATCGGGGAGACTGGTACTATATATGAACCGTAAGAATGCTGTGAACCCTACACGTATTATGTCCCCATCGTTTGTTTGTTCACATTTGCTCAACATGTTTATTTTCCTGGGGGCTTGGGCAATCGAACCACTGCACTGCAGTCTCATTTCAAAAACAACAATAATTGCTCGTCTGCACGCATGAGGCAGGCTGGTAATAAGTTTTATACATGGTAAGAACGTTCTTAACCCTACACGTTTTCGATTCCGATTGTTGTTGCCTTGAAATAATAATTCGGAAACCATTCATTTACTGAACTGATGCAGTCGTATTTCAGCGTAGTCTACTATAACAGAGTCGACTTTCAAATGCTGGTCTAGCTGGTACGTTATCGGAATAACACTTGTGTTTTCTGTTTGCCGCTGGGAATTTTACACTAACTCATCATTTAGTAATGTGGTTGATAAGGTACATGCCACTAACACGGCATATGAGAAGAATCTTTGCAAGTCAAAACGAGAAGAGACCATTTTGTGGAAGAGATACAGCCGCTTCTATTTTTAGATCAGTGGGCTTAACTGTGGCACAGGCGCCTGCGATCTGTCAAAATAACACTTCTGCTTTGAGCCGCAGGAAATGTATGGTTATTTTTTGGTAAAGTGGAGAATATAAGCTACATGCCATTAATTAATTCTGAGGATGAGAGTGCAGTCTCGCTTTGGCAAAGGGCGTAAGAATACGCTCTGTGGAAAAGTTAGCGCACTCCAAGAGTGCGCTAACAGATTTAAGCGCATCGCCATTAGCCAATCAACTGGTTCACATCAGTCATGTGACACCAGTACTTACTAACAATTATGATTATTATTATCATACTTCAGTGGGAACCCTCAACACAGCTTTGCTCAACAAGGCCAACATTTATCCTTTAAGGATTGATTTTCTAATTATATCATTTAAGGCTAAATGTGTGATTTTCTAATTATACTCACAGGCGGCTCCTCGAGGTCAAGGGCGTGAATAAGCTTGTTGACTGCACCCGTACTTCCGTTTCCGGTGAAGATGACGACGTCATCGTTTGTTGCGTTCACTGCTTCTCGGATAACATTTCTAAGAGACAGAGATCAAAGTCAACTTCAGTATGATATGAATGTGACAGGATGACGCAGTAGTCCCCCTTAACGGCAGCTGCTCTGCATTGTCGGAGTTGTCTCCCTGCGTTGAGTGTAAGCTATTTATAGTAGCTCTACGTTTCTGGTACGTCGGTACATAATGGCCCGCAGTCTTTCGTGAAAGAGTAAGTACTGTTGCGTTTAGTGAGGCAAGCTTTCAACACGTGCTCCTTGTCCACGTGTTTCTGTCACACCCCTTGCTAGTTACTAGCCTATGATATCACGTGGGGACTAAAAGCAAGAGTATTAACTCTTTCACAACCCAACCCATACACACCAGAGTTATTGCCGTCACAACCCAACCCATACACACCAGAGTTATTGCCGTCACAACCCAACCCATACAAACCAGAGTTATTGCCGTCACAACCCAACCCATACAAACCAGAGTTATTGCCGTCACAACCCAACCCATACACACCAGAGTTATTGCCGTCACAACCCAACCCATACAAACCAGAGTTATTGCCGTCACAACCCAACCCATACACACCAGAGTTATTGCCGTCACAACCCAGCCCATACAAACCAGAGTTATTGCCGTCACAACCCAACCCATACACACCAGAGTTATTGCCGTCACAACCCAACCCAAACAAACCAGAGTTATTGCCGTCACAACCCAACCCATACAAACCAGAGTTATTGCCGTCACAACCCAGCCCATACAAACCAGAGTTATTGCCGTCACAACCCAACCCATACACACCAGAGTTATTGCCGTCACAACCCAACCCATACAAACCAGAGTTATTGCCGTCACAACCCAACCCATACACACCAGAGTTATTGCCGTCACAACCCAACCCATACACACCAGAGTTATTGCCGTCACAACCCAACCCATACAAACCAGAGTTATTGCCGTCACAACCCAACCCATACACACCAGAGTTATTGCCGTCACAACCCAACCCATACACACCAGAGTTATTGCCGTCACAACCCAACCCATACAAACCAGAGTTATTGCCGTCACAACCCAACCCATACACACCAGAGTTATTGCCGTCACAACCCAACCCATACAAACCAGAGTTATTGCCGTCACAACCCAACCCATACACACCAGAGTTATTGCCGTCACAACCCAACCCATACACACCAGAGTTATTGCCGTCACAACCCAACCCAAACAAACCAGAGTTATTGCCGTCACAACCCAACCCATACACACCAGAGTTATTGCCGTCACAACCCAACCCATACACACCAGAGTTATTGCCGTCACAACCCAACCCAAACAAACCAGAGTTATTGCCGTCACAACCCAACCCATACACACCAGAGTTATTGCCGTCACAACCCAACCCATACACACCAGAGTTATTGCCGTCACAACCCAACCCAAACAAACCAGAGTTATTGCCGTCACAACCCAACCCATACACACCAGAGTTATTGCCGTCACAACCCAACCCATACACACCAGAGTTATTGCCGTCACAACCCAACCCATACACACCAGAGTTATTGCCGTCACAACCCAACCCAAACAAACCAGAGTTATTGCCGTCACAACCCAACCCATACAAACCAGAGTTATTGCCGTCACAACCCAACCCATACACACCAGAGTTATTGCCGTCACAACCCAACCCATACACACCAGAGTTATTGCCGTCACAACCCAACCCATACACACCAGAGTTATTGCCGAAAATCGTCTTTTCCACCTGTATCTGCTCACCTGGCATTTTCCCGCAATGATGACGTCTTCCTCGACGCCACTGATGTAGAGGTGTGTGTGTTCCCGTACCAGGGCAGAACCTCTTCTCGAATGTAGTCTTCTATGAACGCCAGGGCCCTATAACAATGTCGATCACTAAGTTGAATGCATGAGAACCATTTGTAACGTACGGCGTCGATCTCGAGAAATGGGTTGAACATACATTAAACAATACTGGATAACAATGTTATTACTTAGTACATATATTTAAATATAATGCTAATGTTGTAGTGTTTCGTTTGTTTCTATGTTACATGTACCACCACTGTTATTTCTCTATGTGAGATAATAAAGTTTGATTTGATTTGATTTATTTTGATTGAAGCATATATGTACCTGTGTTCATTTGTCGTGAACTTTCTATAAAACTCTTCTTCTTCTTGAGCTTTTCCGGCCATTTTCATAGCCATTTTGTTTGCGATGGTACCGTATTTTATGCTACTTGGTAAACAAGTGAGTGTGGGTGTTGGGGGAGGGGGGCGTTTAATATGTCTTTAGAAATAAGACATTTTACGTACCTTCCTGACGCTATGTAGTCGAGGTAGACAACTGAACACACACACACACACACACACACACACACACACACACACACACACACACACACACACACACACACACACACACACACGCGCACAGATAACATAGCATATTAAAATATATGAGTAACTTGATTTACAAAACTGAATAAAACAACGACAAGCATGTCAACAATCGTTATACCAAAGAGGCCATTAGCCTACTGCATTTCAGAACAAAAAGTGTGCATTGAATACATGAGTATACAATAGTATACATTACTATACATTAGTATACATTACTAAACATTACTATACATTAGTATAAAAACATGTATACACAAGGGTGGACACTTCTCGCAACTTTCACAATGTTTTGCGACGTGATAAGCTATTTATGCAAAAGAATCGTAAGCGCGAAAAACTTTTGCAATTACAGAGAGGCTCTAGAGAAGCAACAATTTTTGTGTGTGTTAAAAGCAGTTCAACGTATACCATAATTATTTGGAAGTGATGGGCTGTGGACGTGTTGTCTCTCTTTACAAACAATGGGGCACATATGACTAACAGCTATTGTGTTTTCAGCGTAGCAATAGGGTCCGATATTTAGACGAGACAAGTATAATGCCGACGAGTCGAAGACGAGTCGCAATATACTTGTTTGAGTCTAAATATTGGACCCTATTGCTACGCTGAAAACACAATAGCGATTATATAGCTGTTCTGACCTTGATTTGTTGTTCCAAACTTACAAAATGACAGTTTTTGCGTCGATGCGTTGATCTCAGGTTTTGATAGCAGACCCCGTTTCTTATGCGCATTAGTTTTGCGCAGGCGCCACACTGACTTTGGAAAAAAACTCGATTTGACAACACAGCTGTTAAACAGCTTTTTATTAGTTCATTCGAATACAACAAAAAGAAGTTTGATTTTTTAAAATTTTGAACAAAACTACTTGTGAAGAAGACCAAAACACAACATAAACGGAAAACTAGAAACAACTGAAGAACTAGGATGCAACAAGGGAAGGAGAAGAGAACAGCTAATCGCGAGCAGACGGCAGCGAAGTTTCCAGTTTGGGTGAATGGCATTTATACTTGTCTCGTCATGAAGCGAATTTTTCAACCTCAGTTATAAACGACTACATGAATGTTAGTGCCATGGGTTGTACATCAATACTTCAGAGGGGAAGTGGGGTATTTAGTGTGGCGTTACGAGATAAGAAAAGCCGAATGCGAAAGATGTGTCAGTCGGCAACTGACACAGGCACACAAAAACGGCTGTTCCGTTTTACTCCCCTGTTTGAACTACATCTTTCGAATTTGGGCATTTTGTGGTGTTTAGGGACAGAAAGGATTTAGTCCTGTTTCATCGGGAAGTTAGCAGAAAAGGGTATGCTATCGACATTTGTAAAGCTGAAAAGCATTCCCGAGAAGAATTTCAAGTTGTCAGTGTGTGCTGTTGTCGATTAAAACATCGTGTGGTACAGATGGGTAAACCGGAACCATGCGTCTTTGTTATTGCCAATATGCTTTTGGATATTGGCAAAAATGGCTGACTTCCGTAGCATTATGCTTTGATGATCGGAAGAGACCATCCAATCACAGCCCCCGAATTCCCCCACGTGTCCATCAGAATAGCTATATTGAGTCATATGAAGTGTGATCAAGGTGATCAACGGAATCAGCCTGCAGATATCGGTCGCTTGCCATCAGTTATCACCGACCACGTGCATCTTGCCCAGTGCGCGTGACCAATGGCCAAACGTATAAAGCACTTCAACTGACTCAGTGGCATAATTTGCCCCTTTGTCGAAAAATGTGTCCACTGTCCATTGACTCCCAACATAGTTGTTTCAAAATATCGTCTAACTTAGGACTTGTTCTTATATCGTAACTAGCAGTTAAGTCCGGCTTCGCCCGGGTGTAAGCGGAGCCCCAAAGCAATTTAAGACGCTCGCTTTCTCATTATTATCAGCTTTACCCCACTGTTTGGATAACAACATAAAGAAAGAGTTAGCTTCTAGAACTTTCCGGAACTGTCCAGTTCATTTTTCTGTCTTTATTTCTCCCCCTCATAGGAGCAATAGAGAGTCTCTAATATCGCTGGCATTATGTGCTTGCTACAGGTGAACAGTAGGCACTGGACTGGTCTTGCACTATATGGGCTACGCACACTATTTTGTTCCTGCCTCTTGCCATCTCAGAGATGTGGCGACCACAGACAGACAGACAGACACACAGACACACACACACACACACACACACACACACACTTTTATATATAGTAGAGATAGAGGTGCCGTCCCATAACATGGAACTACATTATAATTAGATCATATGACTGGTATAATATGCAAACAATATCTACCTTGCCTGCTTCCGAAAGGGCCAATGAAGGTGCTGCCCTTTCCTATTACGCTTTCCCGTACGTGGGTCAGTAACTTTTCTTGTCCTTCCGATAGCATTGCATCCACATTCTTCATCACGCCAGCTGAAATAGACGTATCCTTTTATGACGTCAATTTTTTTTTCAAACCAGTCTGTCATTTTGTTACCTTTGCTTTTTTTGGTGTGTTTTGCTAGTTTGTTGTGTTTCAAATACAGTTATACCATTTTAATCTCCTTTACGAGATAGAACAATATCGGACATAAATTAGAATGACAGTTCTCTTGACAAATATTCAAAGTAGGAAACTGAAAAGCAATCCCTTGGTCCTAACCGAGCCAAAGATATTTCGATGAACCATCTTTAAAAATGCGGTGGCGACAGTGACCCCTAAACCTTTTTTTTTTATTTTTTAAAGAAACGACTCCATCACATAAAGCGATACAATAAAAAATTAAAAAAGAGAGAAATACGACGTAACCGATTACCCAAATGTTATGTGCGGTTTCTATTTCATAAATCTCATCATGTATTTTCAACAAAACACAACATAAAGATATATTTTTGGATTCAGGAAGTTACTTTTGTGAATCTGGGAAACAAACGAAAGAAAATGCATAACAAAAAATATCTTTGAATGACATTTTGAATACAAAAGTTGTCAACCTGAATTGAAATCTGAAGCCTTGGTCGACATTTCATAGAAATAGCTTTAAACAATGTGGTCGCCACAGTGCCGTCTCGACTTTTTTTAACGCAACATTTACGTCATTAATGAAGGCAAGCACAAGCAAATGCCCTCAAATATGTGAGTTCATAAACATCCAAACAGTAGCTTTTGAGATACGCTTTCCACAAACAGACACAGTTACAGAATCATTCAGTAAAGTATTGACATAAGTCTATCAAAAGATACTCCAATTTGCGTGTTATCTTTGTTGTGAAAGTCAATAGTCAGGGATATTTTTTTGTATAAAAATCATACCTGCTCAAACAGCAAATTCAACAACAATGGCTACGAAGAAGAGGACGACAACAAGCAAAAACAAAAAACACAACCAGGGCAACAATAATACCACCACCATCATTATCTGCAGCGATATAAAACAAGAGCAACTACATTATCACCTGCTGTCGCTGTATTTTCCAAGTGAGTAAGCTTTCACTCGGGCCGCGGAGGGACAGAATCACAATCTGTTATTGTCTTGTTAGGGAAATGTAACACTCGCACAATTGATGTGTTTCGGGAATGCACTCATCTAAATCGTCAGCACTTCTTGCCGCGAAGGTATAAAGTGTTCACTTAAAGGTGTACTATCTGAGGAGCCAATTTTGGAAAACGTTCTGGCGAATTGGACCTTTGATAGCTCTGAGGACATTCGCTGTGCTGTAAAATAGATACACATTTAGTGATTTGCAATATAAATGTTCCATTACGGTGCTAATTGAGTGATTTTTGTGGCAGCAGCTGCAACATCAGCTATAACAAGAACAAGAACAGGTACAGCAACAGCAACAGAAACAGTAACAGCAACAACAACAACAACAACAACAAGAGCAACGACAACAACGACACCACCACCACCACGACCATCGCCACCACTGCCATTTCTCCATTCTTCCTTTTCGTTCATGGGCTGAAACTCCCACAGTTTGTACGTGTATGACCGTTTTAAGCCCGCCATTTAGGCAGCCATACGCCGCTTTCAGAAAATGCAAGCTTGGTATAATAGAGAATACTACATGGCTTGCTGTGTCGTACCAGATTTACACGAGTTTTTTTTTTAAATATTGAACTACGAGCGAAAACGAGCTGTTCACTATTTGAAAAAGCAACGAGTGTAAATCTGGTACGAAACAGCAAACCATGTAGTATTCTGTTTATCCTACATATACTGTACTTACGTGTATTTTACTGAAAATGTCTTGCAGTCGAGGCAGCTAAATTGAAGACGCTTGTTTTGGAACCTCGATCTCTTCTAAAGCCTCGTGCAATCTATTATGTCAAAGCAAAGAAACGTCACTCTGAAAGTGTGGCGTGACGTGTTAGTTCTAAAGATTCATCGAGGCTAATTAGCGAGCGCAATTTTTGTTTCTATAATGACGTTTGTCTCGGTGACTTTGGCATCATAAGCAGTGGAAAAACAGGTCCCTGCCAGACTTGCTTGACATGACCCCATTTACATGATATACACACGTACGTGTGATTTGAACGATTATTATCTCACGGGTGTCTCTCTCACGTATGTAGGATAAAAGCTGATGTTGTGTAATCAAAAGATGCTGACGTGTGCAGTCGTTCTTGGTGATTTAGGCTGCTCGTAGCAAATTGGCTAAACGTGACAGTAGGTCGATAAAACTGTTAATTAGTCTCATGACTTTATCTTGGTTGAAATGCGGTGTGTGCATGTGTGTGTGTGTATGTGTGTGTGTGTGTGTGTGTGTGTATGTGTGTGTGTGTGTGTGGAAGGAAAACTCTTTGCGGTTGTCGCTTACGGTGCACAATCATACGACAAACGTAGCTAGCTTTCTCGTAAATGGTTCGTATTCAGGTCACACAAGTTTTGTTGAGATAGTGACTTGTGAGAGGTCTCGTTTAAATACGTCATGTAAAAATCCCTTTACCACCTCTTGATATGTGGATCGAAACATGGTAAGTATGTTGCTTTTGTAAGAGAACTCGCTGTAAGTGTCATTTAGAAATCGTTATTTGTCTGTCTGTCTGTCTGTCTGTCTGTCTGTCTGTCTGTCTGTCTGTCTGTCTGTCTGTCTGTCTGTCTCTCTCTCTCTCTCACACACACACACACACACACACACACACACACACACACACACACACACACACACACACACACACACACACACACACACACACACACACACACACACACACAGACGGACACCAATATCTATTCAGTAATTGGTTTTTGCAATAACTTCCTGTTAATGTGAATTGAAGAACACAAAAAAGAGAAACTACGTCATAGAGCTTGTTTGAGTGCGTCGTGTAAAAATGCTATTTTCACCACTTAACGTGTTAAAGGGATAATATCTGAGTAAAAACCCTCTCAGATTGCCTTGAACGGTATGCAATGAGGTTCAGGGTTAGACATAAATGGTAGGCCCTACCATGCAGCAAGACTGTCTTCATTCTGCAAGAACCAGTATACTGAACAAATATAAGTTGTCTCACTGACTTTTATTTAATTTGTTGACATACTCGTGGTGCTTTTTCGAGCAAATCGTGCCTTGTGCGTCTAAATTACAGTACAATGGATTCCCCAAACATTTCAAATTAGACAAATTCTCACTCACTTTCATTTAATTTGTTGACATACTCGTGGTGCTTTTTCGTGCAAATCGTGCCTTGTGCGTCTAAATTACGCTACAATGGATTCCCCAAACATTTCAAATTAGACAAATTCTCACTCACTTTCATTTAATTTGTTGACATACTCGTGGTGCTTTTTTGAGCAAACCGTGCTATTTGTGTCTAACTTACGCTACAATGGATTCCCCACATTTTTCAAATTAGACAAAATTCGCAAGAAACTCACCTTAAACGGTCAGATAAATAGTATCCCTTTAATGGAGAGAGTGTTTGTTGTTGTTGTTGTTGTTGTTGTTGAGGGGAGCATCCTTCTTCATTGGTCTTTTTTTTTATGAACCAGCTTTAAATGTTATATTCTATGACCATTCGCTACTACCGTAAAATCCCTAGCAAACGCCCACCCCCCACTTTTGGCGAAAAGTTGTGCAGAGAGGTCACTACCTAGCAAACGCCCACCCCTTTTTTGCTTTAAAAATAATTTGTTTTAAGTCATTCGGCCTCCTTTATCTACGATTTGTGCACACTGTTCGAGGATTCGCCGGTTTTTTCTTCTTCTTTTTTTCTATCACAGAACGTTGACCTTTATTTCTGTAAACAAACGGTGTGTTTATTTTTCATTAAAGTTGCATAAATCACATGTTGTATCACTTTTTTTTTCTTGTGAAAATGTGATGACACTTTATCTTGCAAAGGGGTGTATACCTAGCAAACGCCCACCCCTTACTTGTACC
Organism: Littorina saxatilis; assembly: GCF_037325665.1. NCBI lineage: Eukaryota > Metazoa > Mollusca > Gastropoda > Littorinimorpha > Littorinidae > Littorina > Littorina saxatilis. The sequence goes on along the minus strand of NC_090255.1, from coordinate 18,882,662 downwards.
CGAAATGCAGAGGGGGGGGGGGGGGGGGGGCGTTTGCTAGGGATTTTACGGTAATGCATAACAAGCACTTTCTATCTCAATCTCTATTATCAGATTTGTATTCAGGTAACAGAAGCATGATCATCAAGACTTTATTGTGATAATTATTTGTGAATGTTTCTGGTTTTGATGTGTCATGTAAAAAAGCCATTTGCGCTTGTGTATCGAGACAGGTACATGTGTTAATTTTTGTGGGAAATCACTTCTGATGCATTGCATGCATTAAGTCTCTCTCTCTCTCTGTCTCTCTCTCTCTCTCTCTCTCTCTCTTTATATTTAGTCAAGTTTTGACTAAATATTTTAACATCGAGGGGGAATCGAAACGAGGGTCGTGGTGTATGTGCGTGTGTGTGTGCGTGCTTGTGTGTGTGTGTGTGTAGAGCGATTCAGACTAAACTACTGGACCGATCTTTATGAAATTTGACATGAGAGTTCCTGGGTATGAAATCCCCGAACGTTTTTTTCATTTTTTTGATAAATGTCTTTGATGACGTCATATCCGGCTTTTCGTGAAAGTTGAGGCGGCACTGTCACGCCCTCATTTTTCAACCAAATTGGTTGAAATTTTGGTCAAGTAATCTTCGACAAAGCCCGGGGTTCGGTATTGCATTTCAGCTTGGTGGCTTAAAAATTAATTAATGACTTTGGTCATTAAAAATCTGAAAATTGTAAAAAAAAATAAAAATTTATAAAACGATCCAAATTTACGTTTATCTTATTCTCCATCATTTGCTGATTCCAAAAACATATAAATATGTTATATTCGGATTAAAAACAAGCTCTGAAAATTAAATATATAAAAATTATTATCAAAATTAAATTGTCCAAATCAATTTAAAAACACTTTCATCTTATTCCTTGTCGGTTCCTGATTCCAAAAACATATAGATATGATATGTTTGGATTGAAAACACGCTCAGAAAGTTAAAACAAAGAGAGGTACAGAAAAGCGTGCTATCCTTCTTAGCGCAACTACTACCCCGCTCTTCTTGTCAATTTCACTGCCTTTGCCATGAGCGGTGGACTGACGATGCTACGAGTATACGGTCTTGCTGAAAAATTACATTGCGTTCACTTTCATTCTGTGAGTTCCACAGCTACTTGACTAAATATTGTATTTTCGCCTTACGCGACTTGTTTTATCTTCTATTCACAGTAAATAGGAAGTGGGTTTTTTCTTTTTACATTTAGTCAAGTTTTGACTAAATGTTTTAACGTAGAGGGGGGAATCGAGACGAGGGTCGTGGTGTATGTGCGCGTGTGTGTGTGTGTGTGTGTGTGTGTGTGTGTGTGTGTCTGTGTGTCTGTGTGTCTGTGTGTGTCTGTGTGTGTGTGTAGAGCGATTCAGACTAAACTACTGGACCGATCTTTATGAAATTTGACATGAGAGTTCCTGGGTATGCAATTCCCGAACATTTTTTTCATTTTTTTGATAAATGTCTTTGATGACGTCATATCCGGCTTTTCGTGAAAGTTGAGGCGGCACTGTCACGCCCTCATTTTTCAACCAAATTGGTTGAAAGTTTGGTCAAGTAATCTTCGACAAAGCCCGGACTTCGGTATTGCATTTCAGCTTGGTGGCTTAAAAATTAATTAATGACTTTGGTCATTAAAAATCTGAAAATTGTAAAAAAAAATAAAAATTTATAAAACGATCCAAATTTACGTTCATCTTATTCTTCATCATTTTCTGATTCCAAAAACATATAAATATGTTATATTTGGATTAAAAACAAGCTCTGAAAATTAAATATATAAAAATTATTATCAAAATTAAATTGTCGAAATCAATTTATAAACACTTTCATCTTATTCCTTGTCGGTTCCTGATTCCAAAAACATATAGATATGATATGTTTGGATTAAAAACACGCTCAGAAAGTTAAAACAAAGAGAGGTACAGAAAAGCGTGCTATCCTTCTTAGCGCAACTACTACCCCGCTCTTCTTGTCAATTTCACTGCCTTTGCCATGAGCGGTGGACTGACGATGCTACGAGTATACGGTCTTGCTGAAAAATGGCATTGCGTTCAGTTTCATTCTGTGAGTTCGACAGCTACTTGACTAAATATTGTATTTTCGCCTTACGCGACTTGTTATATTCTTGTTTACTTTCTGAGCTTGTTTTGAATACAAAATATCATATCTATATGATTTTAGAATTAGGAAATGATAAAGAATAAGATTAAATCATTTTTGGATCGATTTCTTAAATCATCATTGCAGTACTAATTAACCTTTTTTCATTAATTGTTTAAGAGTAAACATGACATATGCATATATTTTTAGATTCAGAATTTGATAACAAATATGATGAAATAAATTTCAAATCTGTTTGCAAAAATTTGATTTAATGACAACTTTAATGAGCCAACTCATTAAATAATGTTTAAGCCTCCATGCTTATATGCAATACCAAAGTCCGGGCATTGTCGAAGATTACTTGACCAGACTTTCAACCAATTTGGTTGAAAAATGAGAGCGTGACAGTGCTGCCTCAACTTTCACAAAAAGGCGGATATGACATCATCAAAGACATGTATAAAAAAGAAAATTAAAAAACCTGTGTGGGGATATCATATTCAGAAACTCTCATGTAAAGTTTCATGAAGATCGGTCAGGCAGTTTTCTCTGAATCGGTGTACACACGCACGCACGCACGCACGCACGCACGCACGCACGCACGCACGCACACACACACACACACACACACACACACACACACCACACACACACACACATACATACGTCACGACCCTCATCTCGATTCCCCCTCTATGTTAGAACATTTAGTCAAAACTTGACAAAATGTAAAAAAAGGAATATTCCAAAACTTTACGGAACTCGCAAACATGATGGCAGCTCTGTACATTTTTAAACTGGAAGAAAAGCGACGAAGAAGTTACCTTTGACGTCACAGACAAGTATGACGTGTTATCTCGAACAACTGTGGCAACAGAGTGAATGCTTTGCTTTGATGACAACTAAGAAAACTCTGTGCTGTGGTGACAACGGTGACAATGCTTTGCTGTGGTGGCAACATCTTCTTGTCGTTCGCAAAATTCATTTTGCAACATAGAAAAGGCTTTGTTTGGATGGCAACTAAGAAAACGTTTTGCTATGGTTGCAACTAAGAGAATGCTTTGCTGTGGTGGCAACAGGAAAATACTTTGCTGTAGTGGCAACAGAGGGAATGCTTTGCTGTGCTGGCAACAGACCGAGAGAACGCTTTCCTGTGCTGGCAACAGAGAGAATGGTTTGCTGCTGTATCACCACGGGGAATATTTGATTGTGGATGCAACCGTAAGACCGCGATGACAGCAACGGAGACTGCTTTGATGCTTTCACGACCCCATAGTCCGGTCTGGGTCAAAAAATTGTTTGACACAAAAATCAACGGAATTTTGATTGAACAAATCGTCTCGATTCCCATTCTACGGGAATATGTGTTGTCAAAAATAATGACTAAATGTGACATCTTGGCAGTGTACTTCAACAACAAGAACAACAAATTATCGTGCCTTACTTTTATCTGTCCGAACTTTATTTATAGAACCCTATTCTTACTGAACCGTACCCTATTATAACCCTACCGTACATTGATCCTAGCTTAATTACTCTTAATTGACTATACTTTACTTTTTCTTGACAGTGCTTTACGCTTACATAACCGTTCCTTAATCTTGCCTTAACTTTCTTTACTCCTACTTTACCATACCTGATATTACGTAACCATAACTAACTCTTACTTTACCGTACCTTACTCATATTTGACCTTATCTTACTCTAACTTAACCGTTATTTACTCTTACCTTACCATAACTTACTCTTACTTCACCTATGTTGACCAAGTTTGTTTTAGCCGAGACCAGCTGTGCTGCAGCAGGTCACTCAGAATTGTAATGCAGGCGTTAGATCGACGTTACAGGAAGCGACTGAAGTGACTCTGTGGACGGATATATCCGTTCCAGGTCAGATAGAACCATATGAATGGGTACGGATATATCCGTACCTGGGAGACAATGAGTTAGCCGTGTCTAACTCTTACTCCACCATACCTTACTCTTAGTTTACCATATTTGATCTTACTTACCTGTACATCGCTCTTTCTTTACTGTGCCTTACTTTAACGAAATCGCACCTTACTCTTACTTAACCATACCTTACTCTTACTTTGCTATATTTTATCTTACTTAACTGTACCTTACTTTTGCTTCACGGCTCTTTATTTTTACTCCACCGTACTTATTCTTACCTTACCAAACCTGACTCTTAGTTTACCATAATTTACCTTGAACCTTTTCTTATGTTTGCCTTACCCTTCTTGTCTTCCACAGCTAAGACGTCTATCATAAAGGAGCTGAACCACTCGTGCACCAGTGTGGTGAAGGGTCAGACCGTTATCAGAAACGGCATCCATGAGATCAAGGACTCCCAGAATACCCTGCTCGACAAGAACGATCTCCTGCTGGGAGGACAAGGCGCCATTAGCACCACCTTAGCCGTTGCCCTCCAGAACCAGAAGACTCTCCAAGACGATGTTAGCGGCTTGAGCATCAGACAGAGTGATTTGAAGGCTGGACAGGGCGCCCTCAAACTAGGCCTGCAGTCGCTGTCTGATGGGCAGACGTATTTGGAAAACGGGGGCCACGCATTGAAGTCTGGACAGGATGATTTGAAGTCTGGACAAGCCGACATACACACGAAGCTGGGAGGTCTAGAGGATGGACAGACATTGGTCAAAGGAATTCTTGACATTCTGAAAGTTGGACAGGCAAACCTGCAGACAAGTGCGAACGTTGTCTCGTCCACGATAACAGGAGTGAGCGATGCGCAAGCAGGACTTGAAAGATCCGTCGACGATCTGGTAGTAGACGCTGCCGCGAAGGCCATAACGCTGGCGAATATCAAGTCAAACCAGGAGACCATTCAAACCAACCAGGATCAGATAAAGAGCACCGAGCAGGCCATCCTCAACCAAGTGCACAACCTCAAGCAGAAGCAAGCTGCCAACACTAAAGCCATCGTCGCTGCAGCGGAAACCAAGAAGGAAGAACTCCACAGCCTTATAATTATGCTACAGACCGCACAGGACGAGCTGAAGACTGACACAGAAACAATCCTGGGTAACCAAGAGAGCTTCCAGAACGATGTGTACGACTTGAGAGCGGCACACAATACCTTGCCAAATGAACTCCTGCTGCATCTGCAGCAAAGGGTCGATGACTTAGAGAATGGCGTCGGCAACATCACACTATGCTTGGGCAAGAGCACGCGTTTTACCGAATTCAGGCTAGCAGCAGCGGGAAATTCTTGAACAACAAACCATAAAGTAGAAGAGTTTCTGGCAAAATATCTGCCGTAGAAAATCGACCGCAACCCAATACATCCCCCTATGTCTTCCACGCCCATCCCCCACACTCCTTCACTCGACGTAGTCCTTGGTTTAAACTGTTTTATTCAACGTTTGTGCATTATTTACAAAAAACGCATATTGAGTAAACAACAACAAGCATAATGCTTATAGTAGTCCTTCGCGCTAGATTATATTTAGCAGCGTCGGAGGAGGGGAATACGCTGCGTATTCCATGGTTACCAGATCGTATTTCATGGTTACCGAAGCATTTTTCTGTAGTTTTCTGAAGTTGGTTGCAAAATAATATAAATTTATCTGCAAACACGATCAGTCGCTTTTCTAAGTATTACTTGTGTGTATGTGTGTGTGTGTGTGTGTGTGTGTGTGTGTGTGTGTGTGTGTGTGTGTGTGTGTGTGTGTGTGTGTGTGTTTTACTCTGTGCTTGTGAGGAGGGGAGAGGAGGTGGGGTTAGTGATGGTGAGTGTTTTGTTTTGGTTATAAGGCGCTTATTCAAGACTAAACATATAAATCAGACTGTAGCCATCAAAGACATGTGTGATATCAGTGTTATCCCTCTTTATTTTGTACTGTACGCATTGACTCAACTTATTTTCGAAGTTGTCCTGCTAGATTTTATAAAGCATAAGCGGCTAAAAGAACAGACTGAATTAAGAGGTCAACTGGTACATTTTTGCAATAAAAATATGTATGCTGAAAAGAGAGAGAGAGAGAGAGAGAGAGAGAGAGAGAGAGAGAGAGAGAGAGAGAGAGAGAGAGAGAGAGAAAATAGACAGAAAGATACTATTAATGTAGTGTGCTTGCTTGCTTGTGTGTGTGTGTGTGTGTGTGCGTGTGTGCGTGCGTGCGTGCGTGCGTGCGTGCGTGCGTGCGTGTGTGCGTCTGCGCGTCTGCGTGCGTGTATGTATCCATTTCTTTTATCCGACTAGTAGGGGTTTCGTTGGTTCAAAAATTGACTCGTTATGATTCACGAAGTCACATAAACTGTCATTTGTGAGATGTGTGACGTCTTCCGTTGCCTGAAAACATGAAGAATGTTCTGAAAACTCAGCATATAAAGCATGAACAGGAAGGATCGTCACTGAATACAGTAAACGTTAGCAGTCAATCTGTTCCGATTATCACTTAACAGGGCCGGACCAAATGAGTTGTAAGGGGGAGGTTCCTCCTTTTTTTTTGGGGGGGGGGGGGGCAAATCAGCGAAGTGGCTAAGCCACAAGCGCGCGCCTGCAAAGCAGGCGCGCGAACTAGGGGGTCCGGGGGCATGCTCCCCCGGAACATTTTTGAAAAACGGTTAAAATCTGTGCAATCTGGTGCATACTGGGCCTTGTTTTGAGGGTTAAGGCCTGTCAATGTGAGTGGGTGGGGGGGGGTTACCTTTTTCTCATCGGATTTCACATTGAATAAAATTTGTTAGAGACACACACAAAATTTATTTAAAAAAAACCAAACACTCAAAGCAAGGTACATGCTTTTTCCAGGGGTGGGGTTCCGGAACCCCTGGAACCCCCCCCCCCTGGGTCCGGCCCTGCTTAACTCAGCTTCTTCGCTCCAATATTGTGTCTTCTCAAGATCGTCAACAAGTCTGTGAGTATGAATCGCCATTATATCAGCGTTTTCGACCATTCACTCATTCTGTTCGTGTAAATATTTGATTTTCGTCATTTTATGCTGTTGTTACGACAATGTTCTATTTAAGAAAATGCTTCATTTTCAATTCCTTGTGGTTTTTTGTTTTTGTATTTTTTGTTTGTAAAACTTTAATTTTTTTGTGTAATATTATGAATGCATTCCAAATGTCTTGACATTGTGCTGTTACACCTTGATTTGATGAGACTGAAAAATGTAATTGAAGACAAGTGGAATAACTTTTATGTTCAAACAATGTTCTTTATACGGCGAACACAAGTGTTTACTTGTACGTGTACAATAATAATAGTTTTGACAATAGAACTGCATTATTCCTCCTAATTGGGATATTCTTATTGCACGTACATTTTACAAAACAAAAAAACTAGAAAACCCAGCTTATTAATATCTAGAAATATATTGAATAGTTGGTGTGTTACTAATGAAGTTTGTTTTACTGTTCAGAACGCACATGAACACGTTTCATTCACAATTTACTTTACTTGTTGTTGTTGTTGATATTGTTGTTGTTGTCGTTGTTGTTGTTGTTGTTGTTGTTGTTGTTGTTGCTGCTGTAGCTACAGCTTATGATGCTGATAGGAGAATCAAAACCATCAAATCTTCAATGTGAACAATACAAACTTTTTTCTCTCCAGAACAACCACAAGATGGCAGTGTCAATCAAGGTTTTCGCAATGCTTCTGATTTGCCTGATGCCTGGATCATTCGCGAGTAAGTAATAGTGTAACTTGCATGACAAAATGACTGAACAGAAGAGAGTGAGTGAGAGAGAGAGATAGCGAGAGAGCTAGCTCATGTGTTTGTGTGTGTGTGTGTGTGTGTGTGGTGTGTGTGTGTGTGTGTGTGCGTGCGTGCGTGTGTGTGTGTGTGTGTGTGCGTGCATGTGCGTGCACGTGCGTGCGTGTGTGTGTGTGTGTGTGTGTGTGTGTGGCCTATAGAGACTAGTTTTTTTTTGTTTTTTTTTTTTTTTTCTCTCTTCTCTCCTCTTTTTTGAACCTCAGTTACAATATGACTCGCTACGAGTATGATACTGTGAGCGAAGCTGAACAGTTTAAACGTAAACAGAATGGGTTATAAATAATAATAATATCATTCTTTCGTTTAACATGGACAATCTTCGAAAATGTACAATATTTTCAATCAATTATAATTTAGCTATAATTCTCTCCGTCAACTGGCATTTGCACACTTTCTCTCTTTCTCTATCCTCTCTCCCCATCCTCTCTCTCCCTCCCCTCCCCTCTCTCCCTCTCTCTATCTTTAATCGTCCTCTCTCTCTCTCTCCCCCTCTCCCCTTCCCTGTCTCTCTCACCCTCCCTGCCACTCTCTCTCTCTCTGATACTGTGAGCGATGCTGAACAGTTTAAACATAAACCCTACCATTCTCTCTCTCTCTCTCTGATACTGTGAGCTATGCTGAACAGTTTAAACATAAACAGATAGGTTTTTAAATAGCAATAATATCATTCTTTCGTTTAACATGGACAATCTTCGAAAATCTCTCTTTCTCGCTCACTCTCTCCCACCCCTCCCTCCGCTCTTTCTCTACCTCTCTCTCTCTCGCACCCTCCCCTTGCCCCCTCTCTCTCTCTCTCTTCCTCCCTCAATCTCTCTCTCTCTCTCCCTCTCTCTCTCTCTCCTCTCTCTCCCTCCCTCACTCTCCCTTCCTCACTCTCTCTCTCTCTATTACCATGCTTGTGTTTAAATGAATTAATAATAATGATATATTTTGCTGTTCGTCATAATTGTTTTCATCATTGGTTCACCTTAGTTAATACATTGACATTTGCAACGAGTCATTTACAATAGCATGATAGTACTGGGTTTCTCAGTCAAAAAGCCGAATGGAGAGCTCTCTTTCAAATATACAATTTGGGTCAAAGCCTTCTCCGTATTTGTATATACTTATTGACATTTTTGCAACAAGCAGAATAAAGTTAATATTTCTTATAGTTTGGTCCTGTTGCTTGTTCGGTTGGAAACCAAATAAAACGTCAGTTTCTTTTAATTTTATCTGTGAACCTGTTTTTATATAAATTTGCTTTTCTACGTTCTTCCAAAAAAGTGATATTCTTGGGCATTTAAAGAAAAAATGTTCAATGAAATCAATATCTTCACACAGACTACAGCGATTGTTTTCACGTTTTTTCATTTTGTGTAGTAAGATATTAGTGGGGTAGATATTATGCAATATCTTCCAGTGAAGTAGCCTTAGTCGCTCTTCCTTGGTGCAGTTGTTTGCTATCATCCAATTATTTCCTTCTATTTTATAGTTATATTTATTCATCCAAAAATGTATTGAGCAAGGAGTATTTGCTTTTTGTTTGGTAAGTAGTGATCTAAATTTTTTGGGAGTCCAGTTTTTAAGAGATTGAGGTTCTAGAGAGACAGTCGCTTCTTGAGTTTGGTTATTGTCAGCTCGCATTGATTGCGCAATGAGCGCGGTTCGCATTGCATTATAATCAAACAGCAGAGCAGGGTAGTCCCCGATTTTTTCTGCAATACGTGCAAGTGGTAATAATCCCTCGTCTGTCCATATATCTTGGACGTAATTTATGTATGCATTTGTCCATCTCTTGAAGAACAGAGGTCTGTTTCTGTACATTATCTCTTTGCTATTCCAGAGACAGGTATATTTGAATTCAGTATTGGACAGGTATATATTTCTGAATTCAAGCCATTTAATTAGACATGATTTCCAGAATTTAGATTTGACTTTTTCGAGTCCTAAAAATGTTTTTGGATTGGCAGTAGCATTGAGGCAGCAAAGGTTTGTTCCAACTTCATTAAAGATGTAGGTTGGTATTAATTTCCATTTGGCAGATGTGTCTATTTTTAACTGAGTTATCCATGTCATCATAAAGGAGGCTTGCATATCTATTATGTTTATCATATTACAACCTCCATTCTCCCCTACGTTGCACATTACACATCTTTTTACCTTTTCAAAGGCTCGCGTATTTGTGTACTTCTTTTTCCATAAAAATCGAAATAAGATTGTATTTACTTTCTGTAGGATAGTGGCTGGAGCACTTAAAGCTTGCATTGGGTATACAAATTGTGAAATCAAGAAACTTTTTACAATACATAATTTGCCTGTGATACTAAGGTTTCTTTTAGACCATATGCTTATTATTCTTTCTATTTTTTCGATTCTTACCGACCAATTCTCATTTATGTCTGATGCAGTGACATCATTTTTAAAGATTATACCTAAAATCTTTAGTTGTTTTTTCCATTTTAAGTCACAGAGATGTTCTCTGCTGTCCTTTTGAGATCCTAGCCACATTGCTTCCGTTTTGTTTTTATTAATTTTTAGTTGTGATATTTTCGTGAAATCAGTGACAAGCTTCATTGCATTTTCCAGATCTTGTTTTCCTTGTAATAGCATGCTAATGTCGTCAGCGTACATTGCTAATTTTATCATATCAATTGAGTTGTTAGTCTCTATCTGGGAGCGAGGTAATCGAAGTCCGTGTATGCTTGGATCGTTTCTAATCTTTATTGCAAGAATTTCCAGTCCGAGAATGAAGGCCATTGGCGAAAACGGGCAGCCTTGGCGAATTCCTGTCTCAATCGGGAATGGTTCGGAAATCCAGCCAAGGTAGTTAATACTACTTTCGGTCTCATTTGTGAGAACTTTAACCCAATGCGTAAAATTCTCGCCAAATCCGAATTTTCTGAAGGCCCATAGCATGAATTCCTTGGAGATAGAGTCAAATGCACGTGTATAATCTAGGGCCAATAAAATACCGGGTTTATTTTCATTATTCATATGTTCAATTACGTCATCTATTAATCGGATAATATTACTAGCTTTTCTACCCTTAATGAATCCCACTTGATCCTCTGAGATCAAATCACTTATAACATTCGACATCCTGAGCGCAAGGCATTTTGCTAATAATTTATAGTCTGTATTTGTAAGGGAGATGGGTCTCCAGTTACACAAGTTATCTCTTGTGAGGTCTTTTCCTTTATGGATTAAGGTTATAATAGCTCTTTTTTGTGAGGGAGACATTTCTCCTACATGAAAGGATCTTTGAATCGAGCCTACTAGTAGCTCTCTTATTCTCGACCAAAAGAATTTAATAAAACTTGTAGTCACTCCGTCACATCCCGGTGAAGAACCATTTTTCATTCTTTTTAACGCTTTAAGAAGTTCTTGTTCAGTTACTGGGTTTTCTAACGCTTCAGTTTGTTCTCGTGTCAGTTGTGGGATATCAGCTTCTCCTAAAAAAGTATTAGCCTGTGCCTCTGAGAAATCATCGGTTTTCTTAAAAACGTTTTTGTAGAATTTAACTTGTTCTTGTAGGATATCGCTTTGGGCGGTGACTGTGTTACCTTCTGCAGTTTGCAGTTTATCCATGATCTTCATGTTGGCTCGCATTTTTTCAAGCCCAAGAAAATATCTTGTGTTCTTTTCTCCTTCAGCAATATATTTTTCCTTTGATCGCTTTTGGGCGCTTTTTGCCTCATTTAATTCGTGGAGTTCTAGATTTTGTTTAACTTGGCCTCTGTGAGTCATAAGGTGTACATCATAAGGGCTGGAAGCCAGTTTTTTGTCCGTTTCATTAAGCTCTTTCGTAAGCAGGGAGCGTTCGGAAATTAATTTTCTTTTCTTTTCTTTACCATAAGCAATACAAAATTCTCTGATTTTAATTTTACATAGGTCCCATCTTATTTGCGGATCCATATTATCGGTTTCGATAACATAGTTCTCAATTAAACTGTTCATTTTTATAACAAAATCAGGGTCATTAAGATGATTGTCGTTGAATTTCCAAAAGGAGGGTCCTCTTTCTACTGGGGAGATGCAGTACTTCAGTCGAATTAGTCGGTGATCGGTGTGTGCCATCGAGATATTTTCACACTCATAACATTTATTTAGAGCAAAGTCGGAGGCAAGCATATAATCTAATCTCCTTGCTATAAATGGAAATTTTGTTGACCATGTGAAATCTTTCTCTTCTGCGTGTGAAAGTCTCCAGACATCATTTAAATTGGAATCAATTACCGTCTTATTAAATAGCTCAACGTCTTTAGCATTATGTTTTCTACCACTAATAATATCTAAATTATTATCCAGCACACAGTTGAAATCCCCGCAGATTATCTCGTTATTAGAGTTTTCTTTACAAATATAGACATCACGAAAAAATGCAGCTTTTTCATCTTCAGCCTTAGGACCATATACATTAACAATGTGCAAATTATTCTCCTCCAGATGAACTTCAATCGCAACAATGCGTTGAGTGCTTAGGGTGCAGTTCACTTCATATGGAAAATGTTTACGTACGAGAATCACTTGTCCTTTACTGTGGTTAGTAGCCGTACTGTAAAATATTTTCCCTCCC
>NC_090255.1:18842744-18860244 GCF_037325665.1 Littorina saxatilis | reverse complement strand
AAGGCGTGAAAAAGGACATCGCAGAAGGAGAACAGTCCATTGTACGAGGCCAAACCTCCATCAAACAAGGCGTGAAAAAGGACATCGCAGAAGGCGAACAGTCCATTGTACGAGGCCAAACCTCCATCAAACAAGGCGTGAAAAAGGACATCGCAGAAGGCGAACAGTCCATTGTACGAGGCCAAACCTCCATCAAACAAGGCGTGAAAAAGGACATCGCAGAAGGAGAATCAATCAATCAATCAATCAATGACGCTTATATCGCGCATATTCCGTGGGTACAGTTCTAGGCGCTCTGCAGTAATGCCGTGTGAGATGAAATTTTATACGGCCAGTAGATTGCAGCCATGTCGGCGCATATTTACCTTTCACGGCCTTATTCCAAGTCACACGGGTATGGTAGACAATTATTAACTGTGCCTGAGCAATTTTGCCAGGAAAGACCCTTTTGTCAATCGTGGGATCTTTAACGTGCACACCCAATGTAATATACACGGGGGGTGGTTCGGACACCGAAGAGAGTCTGCACACAAAGTTGACTCTGTGAAATAAATGTCCGCCGAACCTGGGATCGAACTCGCGCTGACAGCAGCCAACTGAATACAAATCCAGCGCGCTACCAACTGAGCTATATCCCCGCCCACAGTCCATTGTCCGGGGACAGAAGACGATCAAGGACAAAGTGGAGAAAGACATCGCCCAAGGAGAACAGACTATTGTTTCGGGTCAAGCAACCATCGTGGATGAAGTGCAAGACGATATCACAAAGGGCGAACAATCTATCGTGACGGGTCAAGCAGGAATCAAGCAAGAAGTGAAGCAAGACATCGCAAGCGGAGAACAGTCCATCGTGACAGGCCAGTCTTCTATTAAACAGGAGGTCAAGAAAGACATCACACAGGGAGAACAGTCCATTGTTCAAGGCCAGTCTTCCATCAAAACCGAAGTGAGGCAAGACATTGCGCAAGGGGAACAATCCATCGTCACAGGCCAGTCTTCCATCAAGAAAGAAGTGCAGAAAGACATCACTCAAGGGGAGAAAGCAATTGTCAAAGGACAGACTGGAATCAAACAAGAAGTTAAGCAAGACATTGCGACCGGAGAGCAGTCTATAGTTCAAGGGTAGTCCTCGATCAAGAGTGAGGTGAAGGAGGACATTACCCAAGGCGAGCAGTCCATTGTTGGTGGGCAAGCGTCTATCAAAACTGAGGTCAAACAAGACATCGCCCAAGGGGAACAATCCATTGTCCAAGGACAAGAAGGGGTCAAAGAAGAGGTCAAAAAGGACATCTCTCAGGGTGAACGAGCCATTGTAACCGGCCAAGACTCCATCAAAACCGAGGTCGCAACTGACATTGCTCTCGGCGAGAAATCCATTGTCCAGGGCCAGTCTTCCGTCAAAACTGAGGTGAAAAAGGACATAACACAGGGCGAACAGTCTATCGTGCAGGGACAAACATCCATCAAAACCGAAGTGAAACAGGACATTGCCACCGGCGAACAGTCGATAGTTTCAGGCCAGTCGTCCATTAAGCAGGAAGTGAAACAGGACATTGCCCAGGGCGAAACGTCTATCGTGGAAGGTCAATCTTCTATCAAAACCGAAGTCAAGAAAGACATAACCTCAGGTGAAAAGTCAATTGTTAAGGGCCAGTCGTCGATCAAAAAAGAAGTTAAGACTGACATTGCTAGCGGCGAACAGTCTATTGTACAAGGACAGTCATCCATCAAAACGGAAGTCAAACAGGACATCGCTTCAGGAGAACAAGCAATTGTTCAAGGCCAGGAGACGGTCGTAAGAGAAGTTGAACAAGATATCAACAGCGGAGAGCAGTCCATTGTTTCGGGCCAGTCGTCCATCAAGGAAGAGGTCAAATCTGATATTGCGAGCGGCGAACAGTCGATCGCCATTGGCCAAACATCCATTAAAAAGGAAGTCAAGAAAGACATAGCTCAAGGTGAAACGTCCATCGTTGCAGGCCAGTCGTCCATCAAAACCGAGGTAAGACAAGACATCACACAAGGCGAACAGTCAATCGTCCAAGGGCAGGAGGGCATCAAAACCGAAGTTGCACAAGACATAGCGAGCGGAGAGCAATCCATTGTAGTCGGTCAAGAAGGAATCAAAAAAGAAGTCAAAGATGACATCACGAAGGGCGAGTCGTCAATTGTTGAAGGCCAGTCCTCCATTAAACAAGAAGTTAAGGAGGACATCACGAAAGGGGAGTCATCCATCGTTGAAGGCCAGTCTTCCATCAAGCAAGAAGTGAAAGACGACATCACGAAAGGAGAGCAAATGATCGTCGGAGGTCAAGAGTCGGTCAAAAAGGAAGTCGGGAAGGATATAAATAGCAGCGAAAATTCCATAAAAAAGGGCCAAACCTCTATCAAGAAAGAGGTGCAGAAAGAAATCACTAAAGGCGAATCGTCCATAGTCCAAGGACAGTCGTCCATCAAGCAAGAAGTGAAGCAAGACATAACCCAAGGCGAGCAGACGATCGTTGTGGGACAGACGTCCATCAAGACAGAGGTCAAGCAGGACATCAGCCAGGGAGAGACAGCCATCGTTCAGGGTCAAGACAACGTGGTCAAGGAAGTAGAACAAGACATCGCTACGGGAGAGCAGTCTATTGTTGTTGGCCAGGAAGGCATCAAGCAGGAAGTAAAAGACGACATCGCCACGGGTGAACAGTCCATCGTAGGCGGCCAGTCGGCCATCAAAACTGAACTCACGGAGGAGATCACTAGCGGAGAACAGTCCATTGTCACTGGCCAAACAGACATCAAACAAGAAGTTGAACAAGACATCACAAAAAGCGAGAGTTCTATAGTTAAGGGACAGTCTTCAATCAAAAAAGAAGTCAAAAAGGAACTGACATCTAGCGACCAGTCTATCGTGGCCGGCCAAGAAACCGTCAAGACAGAAATAAAGCAAAACATCCAGGAAGGCGATACAGCCATCATCACAGGCCAAGAGACTGTAAAACAAGAAGTGCGAAAGGACATCACCAGCGGGGAACAGTCCATTGTTTCAGGACAAGAGTCCATCAAAACCGAAGTGGAACAAGACATAGCCCAAGGCGAAAATTCTATCGTGCAGGGACAGTCCTCTATCAAAACTGAAGTCAAACAAGACATCACCCAAGGAGAACAGTCGATAGCCAAAGGACAAGACAAGGTCGTGAAAGAAGTGGAAAAAGACATTTCACAGGGCGAACAATCCATCGTTGGTGGACAAGAAGGCATCAAGAAAGAAGTGGAGGAAGACATTGCTGGTGGCGAACAAGCTATTGTCACAGGACAGACTTTGATCAAGAAAGAAGTGAAGAAAGACATCTCACAGGGCGAGAGCTCCATAATTCAAGGCCAGTCGTCCATTAAAAAGGAAGTCAAAATCGACATAAACAAGGGAGAGAAGTCCATTGTTGCTGGCCAAACCTCCATCAAGAAAGAAGTCAGTCGGGACATAGCAAAGGGACAACAAGCCATCGAGACAGGGCAGACTTCTATCAAACAAGAAGTCAGGGAGGATATCAGGAAAGGCGAGAGTTCCATAGTCCAGGGACAGTCCTCCCTCAAACAAGAAGTCAAATCGGAAATCACAAGAGGAGAAGCAGTGATCGTTGTCGGACAGAACACCATTAAGAAAGAGGTCAAACAAAACATTGCCAGTGGGGAACAGAAGCTCGTAAAGGGACAACAATCTATTGAAACAGGTGTCGAAGCGGGTGTAAAGTCTATCATGAGAGACATTGATGGGAGCGAACAGTCTATTCGCATTGGCATAACCAACAGCAGCCAGTCACTCGAGACAGACATACGCAAGGGCGAAAGTTCAATCATCGGAGCAGAAAAGGCCTCGAGGACACAAATTGTTTCGCGAATTTCCGACACTGAAAAATCTATTAAGCAAGGACAGGTGGCTCTGAGGCATGATATTGAAGCAGCGGTCAAGAAGGAAAACAAGGACTTGAAAACTTTGGTGGAGAAGTTCCTTGATGGTGAGTAACAGAGATAATTATTTCATCTTAATTTAGGTAAGAAGTATAAAGCACTTTGTTTCGTTTCAATTGCAATGACATTTGCAAATTTAATTCGGTTTCAATTTCAGTGGCAGTAACGAATGTTTTAGTTGCATAAAGGGTTTCTTTTTTTTATTTAAATGAATGATTTCAATAAGAGTTCTAAGACATATAAAGCACTTTGTTTTGTTTCAGTTGCAATGACTTTTGCAAATTTAATTCGGTTTCAATTTCAGTGACAGTAACGAATGTTTCAATTGAATAAAGGGTTTAGTTTTTATTGAAATGAATAGTTTGGTTGCCAAAGTTGCAATATTTCGTTTGTATTCTTTCGTTTGTTTGCTTGTTTATCAATAATATAACGGTTTCATTTCTTATACCAGTAATGGCATCACTTTACTTAAAATTTCCCGTGACATCATTCATTTTATTTCGATTCATGTTCCATAGCACTTTTTACTTACATGTTCGATGCCAACCTTGACTTTTTGTTTTATTTAAAAACAAAACACAGTGGAACGCGAAGTGGAAAAGACTGAAAAAAAAGTAGAGAAGACTGAAAAAGAAGTAGAGAAGACTGAAAAAGCTGTGCAAAAGACTAAAACAACGGTGGAAAACACGACGTCTCAAGACTGCAGTCAGGCTACAGGCCCGAGCGGTAATTACATCATCAATCCTGACGAAGGGCAGCGGCTTCGAGTCTACTGTGACATGGACACCGCAGGAGGAGGATGGACGGTATGTTTCTCACCCCCCCCCCCCTCCCCCAAGTCACAACGACCAACGACCGGAAGGCATTGACAACGGCAGTGTGAGATGATTGGTTGACATCAAGTTGGTGAAACAATTCCATAATACTGGTCCATGATTGGTTGCTGCGTTGTGTCAGTCGTTGTCACTGTCGTTGTCTCAGTCGTTGTTACTGCTGTTGCCTCTGCTTGCTGCATTCGGCTCGCCAACCCCCCCCCCCCCCCCCCCGCATCCAACATCATGTTTCTGTGCTACCTGTCCTCAAACCAATATGCCTTCAGAAACTTGATCTGGAAGGAAGGAGATTAAATTTAAAAAATTTTTTTTTAACGTTAGCAGTCCATCTGTTTCGGACCAAGGAACACGTTCGATGGCTTCCCTCCATATGTGCGCTACATGTTGACAATAAACGATTTTCGCAATTAACTCTGTCGGGGTTGCATGGGTTGTGAAAGAGTGAATACCCTTGCTCTTCTCGGACAAAGAAATTCACACGTGCTCCTGTCCACATGTTTCGGACACACCCCTCGCTAGTGATTGGCCCTCCAATGTGTGTCCGACACACCCCTCGCTAGTGATTGGCCCCTCCAATGTGTGTCCGACACACCCCTCGCTAGTGATTGGCCCCTCCAATGTGTGTCCGACACACCCCACGCTAGTGATTGGCCCTCCAATGTGTGTCCGACACACCCCTCGCTAGTGATTGGCCCTCCAATGTGTGTCCGACACACCCCTCGCTAGTGATTGGCCCCTCCAATGTGTGTCCGACACACCCCTCGCTAGTGATTGGCCCCTCCAGTGTGTGTCCGACACACTCCTCGCTAGTGATTGGCCCCTCCAGTGTGTGTCCGACACACCCCTCGCTAGTGATTGGCCCTCCAATGTGTGTCCGACACACCCCTCGCTAGTGATTGGCCCTCCAATGTGTGTCCGACACACCCCTCGCTAGTGATTGGCCCCTCCAATGTTTGTCCAAGTAAAATCAAGGGTATTCACTCTTTCACAACCCATGCAACCCCGACAGAGTTATTTTCGGAATTTGTCTTTTGGTAATAATTATGCGTAAGTGGAAGGCATGTCCCCGCCTTAGATAACCCATTGTTGTCATACACAATAGATGTCGGCCTCCAATAAACCTACCTACCAAGCGCCAACCAACAACCAAGAATCATTTACCAAATCAACTCAAAAAGACCATATCAATAAAGAGCTTTATGTTCGCTCCCACACCGAAGTAGCTGTCACTTACGTGCTTTGTTATTGATTGAATTCCTTTCAGCCAGTTTTGGTTACAAGGGAAACGATCCAGTTAAAAATGAACTGTACTCCGCTTGGTTTGTCTCCCTTTAGTTTGTTGACTGTATGCTGAAACAAGTCGCGTAAGGCGAAAATACAATATTTAGTCAAGTAGCTGCCATTTTTCAGCAAGACCGTATACTCGTAGCATCGTCAGTCCACCGCTCATGGGAAAGGCAGTGAAATTGACAAGAAGAGCGGGGTAGTAGTTGCGCTAAGAAGGATAGCACGCTTTTCTGTACCTCTGTTTGTTTTAACTTTCTGAGCGTGTTTTTAATCCAAACATATCATATCTATATGTTTTTGGAATCAGGAACCGACAAGGAATAAGATGAAAGTGTTTTTAAATTGATTTGGACCATTTAATTTTGATAATAATTTTTATATATTTAATTTTCAGAGCTTGTTTTTAATCCGAATATAATATATTTATATGTTTTTGGAATCAGCAAATGATGGAGAATAAGATAAACGTAAATTTGGATCGTTTTATAAATTTTTATTTTTTTTTTACAATTTTCCGATTTTTAATGACCAAAGTCATTAATTAATTTTTAAGCCACCAAGCTGAAATGCAATACCGAACCCCGGGCTTCGTCGAAGAATACTTGACCAAAATTTGAACCAATTTGGTTGAAAAATGAGGGCGTGACAGTGCCGCCTCAACTTTCACGAAAAGCCGGATATGACGTCATCAAAGACATTTATCAAAAAAATGAAAAAAACGTATGGGGATTTCATACCCAGGAACTCTCATGTCAAATTTCATAAAGATCGGTCCAGTAGTTTAGTCTGAATCGCTCTACACACACACACACACAGACACACAGACACACACACACACACACACACGCACATACACCACGACCCTCGTTTCGATTCCCCTCGATGTTAAAATATTTAGTCAAAACTTGACTAAATATAAAAACAAAGCGACACACCCTGACTTTGTCAAATAGGTGGCTAACCGAGCACAAATACGATGTAGAAAGTCAATCGTATTGTTTGATTGATTTATTGATTGATTGATGGTAAAACGTTCATTTTTTTAAATAGTTTGTCAACATGTTTTCACTTCTTTTATGTACATATATAACATTACAACAACATCAGACAACAACATCAAACAACATCAGACATTACAGGCTATTACGAGTTAGTCGTGTGACAGAGAGTTTTCTTGCACACGAGACTCATCTCACGACGGCGTAGCCGAAGTGAGACAGCAGCAGTCGAGTGTGCAAGAAAACTCTATGTCACACGACTAACTCGTAACAGCGATTATGTCTCACAGCATAGACATAGAAAGACAGAAATGAGTTTTGGGGGACAAAATAACAGGCACAAAACAAGACTGAAAAACACAATTGCCCTTTTACACATACCCACCACACGCATGCGCGCAGAAAATAGATTCAACGCGTTTCGTGTCTTTTCTGGTTGAATGCATTCAACAAAGTATCAACCAACGTTTCTGAATCTTTCAATGAAAAAAGATACACTTATTTTGAACCAAACAGCACATACCAACTAAAACTAAACACACAAACACCCACGCGCACTAACACAGATTGAATGCAAAGCGCGAACGAACACGGAGGATTTTTGTAGGTCAGGTCGTGGGAAAGTCCACCCAAAATGTTCCACAGGGGAACTGGTTCTGTTTGTATTGTTTATTTTCTCACATAGGTACTACTTTCACTATCGTCGTCTGCAACGAAAACCGAAAATGGCGAAACGCTTTGCTACGTACACAGAGGACGAAATTTCAAAGAAAAGATCGAACCTTACACCTGTGACTGGGAAACGTTGCATAGACAGTTCCGTGCGGATCTCACCACGTATCAACGTACATCCGATGATCAGGACCTACAGATAGGTGACGCTTTGGCGATTGAGGCTTCGTCTTCAGCTCTAACACGCACGCAGTCAGGCAGGTCTAATCTGCACCAGCGGTGTTGGAAGGTTTTGATTTAGAAACACTCGAATATTACTTCGACGAGATAAACGAACCAAAAGTCAAAAGTGTGCCCCAAATTCGGAAAATAATCTTTCAAAACGACACTGTGAAAACCAACTACATCACTGTGAGAAAATAAACAATACAAACACAACCAGTTCCCCTGTGGAACATTTCGGGTGGACTTTCCCACGACCTGTGTGCCTGTTATTTCGTCCCCCAAAACTCATTTCTGTCTTTCTATGCCTATGCTGTGAGATATAATCGCTATTACGAGTTAGTCGTGTGACAGAGAGTTTTACTTGCACACTCGACTGCTGCTGTCTCACTTCGGCTACGCCGTCGTGAGACATCTACAGTTTCATGTGCAAGAAAACTCTCTGTCACACGACTAACTCATAATAGCGGGTACTATGCTAGATGCATCTTCAAAAAAAGCAAAAACAAGTCGCGTAAGGCGAAAATACAACATTTAGTCAAGCTCAGTCGAACTCACAGAATTACAAGTCGCGTAAGCCGAAAATACAACATTTAGTCAAGTAGCTGTCGAACTCACAGAATGAAACTGAACGCAATGCAACGCAGCAAGACCGTATACTCGTAGCATCGTCAGTCCACCGCTCATGGCAAAGGCAGTGAAATTGACAAGAAGAGCGGGGTAGTAGTTGCGCTGAGAAGGATAGCACGCTTTTCTGTACCTCTCTTGGTTTAAACATAAGTTTATTTTAACAAAGGTTACAATCATGACATGTATACAAAGTTCACAGAAACAGCAACAAGCTAGAAGCTTATAGTGGTGTTCCTGCATGACATTACAACATAAGGCGGTAACGGGTGAAAAATGTGTCTCAATAAACCAAATCTATTAATAACGTAATGAACGTTGCATAATGATTATAAAGAAAGACAGTAAAGGAAGGAAGGAGGGAAAGAAGATGAATAAAAGAAGAGGGATGGGTAGGAGATGTGCAGAAGTTTAAGTTGTTGTCCGGCTTGTAGAGCATTTATTCTGACTTACCCAAAGCGGCCTGAACGTTCAATGAACGAGTGTACGGTGGAAAAAAATTTCCTGTTCAAATCTAAAGAATACTGTCTGTCTCCGTTTAAAAGGTGGGGGAGGTGAATTGTGTGATTAGGGAGGGTATGTATAGTTTCTTGACGTGCTTCGCGATAATTTGGACAATCGAATATGAAGTGTTGTACGGATTCGGACGGGAATCCACAGTCACAAGATGCATCTGTAGCAACGTGACGTCTCACTAGATCGTTATTGAGATCACTTATATATAACCTGAGCTTACAGTGAATTATTTGTGACATGCGATCTCCAGAATAAAAATAACACGGCGGACTTAAATCGTTTTTTGACAAAAAGTGCTTAAATTCACTTAGGGAATCACTAAGTTTTATATAGTCTGGTAAAGAATTCCAGAGTTGTGTAGTAGATGGGAGAAATGAGTTTCTATATAATTCAGTTTTAAACGATGGAACTTTCCTGTCTAGAGTTCTGCGCCGGTGATATGGGTTATTAGTTGATATCAATGGTGGCAATATCGCTAATAAGTAGTTTGGCACCTTGCGGTGAACGATCTTGTGAAATAATATCAATTTATGACGTTTTCGCCTCTCTAGTAATGAAATAAAGCCTGACTCATCGTACAATTTTTGATGGCTTGTACCGCGGACTGCTCCAACAATGGTTCGAATTGCATCTAAGTGAATACTTTCGAGCTCGGTGGCTAACTCCTTAGGGCAGTTGTCCCAGAGAACATCAGCATAATCAAAATGTGGCAATATGAAGGATTTATACATTGTTTCTAAAGCTTTTCTGCCTAGTCTATATTTATAAGATCGTAAGCAAGCTACTAGCGTACGGCATTTTGCTATAACAGATTTAATATGTAACTCCCACTTACCGTTATTCTGAATAATAATACCAAGATGTTTATGACTTTCAGTTTCTTGTAAAATTGTGCCACCGAAGTTCAAAGGGATGTAATCTGGATTTCTTTTCCTGCTTATATTCAGAAGTTTTGTTTTACTTTGATTAAATTTAACTTTCCACTGACTAGCCCACTGGTCGATTTTTTCAAGATCTGAGTTAAAAATATCTGTTCGCATCTGAGAATTTTCAAGGCTTAAATACATACTTGTATCGTCGGCAAACAGTTTAATAATGGATTCAACGTTATCAACTATGTCGTTAATGTAAACCAGAAAAAGGAGAGGTCCTAGAATAGAGCCTTGTGGAACGCCTGTTTGCACAGGTAAGTAGCTAGACATACTTCCTTTAAGCACCACTGCTTGTTTTCGATCAGTTAAATAGTTTTGCAACCAATTAAACATCTGACCTCGAATCCCTAGTGCAAATAACTTTCTCAAAAGACCTTTGTGCCAGACTCTGTCAAATGCTTTGGAAATGTCGAAAAAGATTGCCTGGACAGTAATGCTGTCGTCGAGTGACTTGCAAAAGTCGTTATATAGGCATGTTAACTGGTACACAGTGGAGTCACCGGGAATAAAACCAGACTGGGAAGGTGTGATTATGTTATTCGATACAAAATAATCAAACACATGTTTCTGAACACATTTTTCAAGGACTTTACCTACGCAGCTTAAGAGTGAGATGGGACGATAATTTGAACAGTCTCCTTTATCCCCCTTTTTAAATATCGGTGTTATGTGTGCTGTTTTCCATATGCTTGGAAATACACCCTCATTTAATGATCTTGTAAATAAAATAGATAGAGGTTCTGCTATTATAGGTAAACTTGCAATAAGAATCTTATCAGGCCCGACAGCTTTAGAGGTATCAAGACTTTCTATTACACTTTTCACTTCTTCAGAAGTCACGACCATATCGTCGACAAAAAACTCAGCATTATCTATATCGGGAACATTATCGTCTGTGTCGTTTATTTCTGATTGTTTAACAAAAGACATATTAAATAATTCAGCCTTTTCCTGGTCTTCAAAATAGGTTTTACAATCAACTGTTAGTGGCGGGATTTCGTTTTGGTCAGAGCCTTTCTTTGCCATAAACCTGTTAACTAACTTCCACCACTGCTTCTGACCAAATTTCTTTGGATCAGATACGGACCGGTCAAGTTCCTCTAAATATTGTTTCTTTCGCGTTCGAATAGCATCTGTGTATTGGTTCCTTATCTTACGAAAGAGTTCCCAAGCTTGTGGTGTGTCTACATGCACAGCAATAGTATGAATAAATCTTTTTCGGTCTTTTAATTTCAAAATATATGATGTGATCCAGGGTGTGTCTCCCTCCCGAATGGTGACTTCCTTGACAGGCAAGCAGGTTTTCACGATCGAATACAACTGCTCCGAAAAAAGAGAAGCTGCGGTATGAATATCTTCTAAAGTCACTATGTTTGACCAATCAATTTTCTGTAACTCAACTATTAACTTTTGACCGTCTAGTTTGCTATAATCTAAAATTGTTCTTTTTGAGTGTGATCTTTTCTTCAAATGATGCTTTAAATAAACGACTGGTACGGAGTGATCACTACAAATGGGAGGAATAACTTCTACTTTATCAACAATGTCAGTGCTTGGGGTAATAATCAGGTCGATACAGGTGGACGTATCTTCAGTTATCCGTGTGGGACTTGTAACTAGTTGCTTTAAGCTATTCAGATACAAAATGTCTGTGAGTTGCTTTGGTGGGTTGTCATTAAAATCGGAATTAAAATCACCAAGAATTATGAATTTGTGAGGGGTGGCCATAACTTGTTTAATAGAAGAATCGATCAGTTGCCAATAAGCAACAGGGGCACTAGGAGGCCGGTAAAACGAGCCTATCAATATAGTTTCTTGATTCAATTTGGTTGCGATCCATGTGGCTTCAAGGTTAGGAATCAAAAGATCTGTTCTCTCTTTACAGCATAAGTAATCTTTAACATATATTGCCACACCACCGTGTGCTCCGTCTGGTCTGTCTCTCCGCACAAGTGGATGGAAACCATTAATATTAAATTGGTCTTGCATCTTACCAGCAGGTAACCAAGTCTCAGATAAAGTTACTATGTCAAAATCTCTAATTTCACTTTCCACAATATCAAGTTTGTTCCTCAAACTTCTGGTGTTTAAGTGTGCTACTATAAGTTCACCTTTTTCTAACGGAGAAACTGGTCCCGGATTCGGATTAATGTCCCCACATAACATCAGTTTCAAGACTAGAAAAACTAATATTACAAAACAAAACAGCGTACTTATAGGAATCGAGCGTACTTCACGGTTGCTAGTATTTACTGAGTCCTTTTCAGAGTTATTTTGTCGCGATTCGTTGGGACTGTAACTATAGACGAAGTGTAGAGACCATAATACAATAGCTAAGTTCACACCATTTCCTCTTCTAACAACTATGGCTATTGCTATACAAGCATCAAGAACATTGTAAAATAATACTTTCTGTGAGAGAGTTGCCGCCTTGGAACAGAAACCACCGATTCTAGCCCTGGAAGTTAGAAAATCAACAGGCATTTAGGTAATGGCATCTCTGAAGTACATGCTTAAAATTCAGGGCCGAAACGGTGGTACTCTACCCCACGCCGAACAACGGGAAAAGTGGCTGCACAAGGGACAGAGGCTAGCTCTCACATAGCCTCTGGGGAAACAGAGCATGACTTTATACAGAACACAAGTAAGAAGGAGAGTAAGGAAGAATAAAGAATAAATGTGTTTTCAAGACAAAGTAAAGTAAATGGATACGAAGGTGATATGATTATCGGGTAAGTGAATAGGTCACACGGATGGCTGTGAAGACATTCTACGTCAAATACACAATATTGCATGTGTTATACAGCAGGGTGAAATATGAGTAGCATTTGAATTAGGCACAGCTATGTACATTTGAGTATTAAAGTATTAAAGTATTAACACAAGAGTTGGACGATGTGGTGTAAGTTAAATTGATGTAGCCGGTACGATCATGAAAAATGAGAAGGTAAAACGAAGTGACCATGGCAAGGGTGAAGACATAATTATAAACAAAAGTATTATGCATTCACTATAAGACTATACATACTTGTATTACAACGATGTTGACAAAGCTTTGGATACATTACATGTTAACAGTGGTTTGACACGGCAAAGTCGAATCTAAGTATTTAAAGCAATGAAAAGATTCGCACGCGGGCATACGTCGAAACACGACACTTACCCCCGGTCGTTCACATGCACACACACACACACACACAACTCACTCGCACACAGACATACACACACACACACACACACACACACACACACACACACACACACACACACACACATACACACACGTACACATACCCACGCACACATAACACTACCCCCACCCAATCATCCACGCACACACGCACACAAACGCGCGTGCGCGCACACACGCTCCACCCCCACAAACACACACAAACGTACACACGCTGGCACTCACACACACTCACAAACACACACACGTATCCACTCACACTCGGCGCACGTACACATACTATACGTATCATCAGTTCCGATATTTGGGGTGCGCATACACTTGTACCATAAAGCAAGACTGGTGACAGTTCAGTTTCTTGGCACAGTGGCACGTACCTCTCTTCGTTTTAACTTTCTGAGCGTGTTTTCAATCCAAACATATCATATCTATATGTTTTTGGAATCAGGAACCGACAAGGAATAAGATGAAAGTGTTTTTAAATTGATTTCAAAATTTTAATTTTGATCATAATTTTTATATTTTTAATTTTTAGAGCTTGTTTTTAATCCAAATATAACATATTTATATGGTTTTAAAATCAGAAAATGATGGAGAATAAGATGAACGTAAATTTGGATCGTTTTATAAAAAAATTTTTTTTTTTACAATTTTCAGATTTTTAATGACCAAAGTCATTAATTAATTTTTAAGCCATCAAGCTGAAATGCAATACCGAAGTCCGGGCTTTGTCGGAGATTACTTGACCAAAATGTCAACCAATTTGGTTGAAAAATGAGAGCGTGACAGTGCCGCCTCAACTTTCACGAAAAGCCGGATATGACGTCATCAAAGACATTTATAAAAAAAATGAACAATGTCTGAGGATATCATACCCAGGAACTCTCATGTCAAATTTCATAAAGATCGGTCCAGTAGTTTAGTCTGAAACATACACCACGACCCTCGTCTCGATTCCCCCCTCTATGTTAAAACATTTAGTCAAAACTTGACTAAATGTAAAAATGAACGAATTGCATTTTTGCCGCAAGACCGTACACTCGCAGCATCGTCTGTCCACCGCTCGTGGCAAAGGCAGTGAAATTAACAATCCAGAAAAGCGCGGTACTAGCGGTTGCGCTGAGGAGGATAGCACGCTTTTCTATATTTCTATTCTTTTTAACTCTGTGAACGTGTTTTTAATCCAAACATATCATATCTATATGTTTTTGGAATCAGGAACCGACAAGGAATAAGATGCAATTGTTTTTAAATCGATTTCGGAAATTTAATTTTGATAATAATTTTTATATTTTTAATTTTCAGAGCTTGTTTTTAAACCAAATATAACATATGTATATGTTTTTGGAATCAGAAAATGACGAAAAATAAGATGAAATTGTTTTTGGATCGTTTAATAGAAAAAATAATTTTAATTACTAGTTTCCCATTTTTAATGACCAAAGTCACTCATTAGTTTTTAAGCCACCAAGCTGAAATGCAATACCAAACCCCGGCCTTTGTCGAAGATTAGTTCGCCAAAATTTCAATCAATTTAATTGAAAAATGAGGGTGTGACAGTGCCGCCTCTACTTTTACAAAAAGCCGGATATGACGTCATCAAAAGTATTTATCGAAAAAAATAAACAAATATCCGGCGATATCATTCCCAGGAACTCTCATGTCAAATTTCATGTCCAGTAGTTTGGTCTGAATCGCTCTACACACACACACACACGCACAGACAGACAGACAGACAGACAGACAGACACACACACACACACACACACACACACACACACACACACACACACACACACACACACACACACACACACACACACATACACCACGACCCTCGTCTCGATTCCCCCTCTATGTTAACATTTAGTCAAAACTTGACTAAATGTAACAAAACAAGTCGCGTAAGGCGAAATTACTACATTTAGTCAAGCTGTCGAACTCACGGAATGAAACTGAACGCACTGTATTTTTTCACCAAGACAGTACAGCTTCGTCAATCCCCGCGTGAAGGAAATCGCTCACCTTCCACGTGCAAAACGTAGTGATATTGACACGCCAGATTAGCGGGGTAGCGTATTGTGCTAAGCAGGAAAGCGCGCTTTTCTGTATTCTTGTTAACTTTCTGAGCTTGTTTTGAATACAACCTATCATATCTATATGTTTTTGGAATCAGGAAATGATAAAGAATAAGATTTCTTAAATTTTAATCGTAAGACTAATTAATCTATTTTCGTTAATTGTGATCACATTTTAAGAGTAAACATGACATATGTATATATGTTTAGATTCAGAATGTGATGAAGAATACGATGCAATCAAGTTTGAATCTGTTTGAAAAAAAAAATCGATTTTAATGACAACTTTAATGAGCAAACTCATTAATTAATTGTTAAGCCTCCAAGCTGAAATGCAATACCAAAGTCCGGGCTTCGTCGAAGATTACTTGACCAAAATGTCAACCAATTTGGTTGAAAAATGAGAGCGTGACAGTGCCGCCTCAACTTTCACGAAAAGCCGGATATGACGTCATCAAAAACATTTATCAAAAACATGAGAAAAAAATGTCTGGAGGTACCATACTCAGGATCTCTAATGTCAAATTTCATGAAGATCGGTCCAGTAGTTTACTCTGAATCGCTCTACACACACACAGACACACACACACACACACACACACACACACACACACACACACATACACCACGACCCTCGTCTCGATTCCTCCCTCTACGTTAAAACATTTAGTCAAAACTTGACTAAATGTAAAAACGACAAACAAAACACAATACAACGTACATTCACATATCCCATATTCGATACATTTCAAAATTATGTAAACAATAAAAACAAAAGCCTGTTCTCATGTTTGTTTGTTTGTCTACCTTTACAAAAAAATATCATTCATTCATTCATTTTTTTTCTCTTTTTTTGTTGTTGTTATCCATATATATGTTCTTTGAGTTATTTAGTAGTTCATTTGCTTCCTTCTGTGATTATTTATTCACCCAATTATTCATTCACGTATGTATCCATCCATCTATTAATCATCCTTCTATTTACTTATCTATGTAATTACTTATTGATTTATATGTTTATTTTTTTTATTCTCCAGTCGTCTGGTTCTTTTTCTATCTAAATATTTCTTCATTCATTGCATAATTTCTACGAATTAGAACTTGTGCACAGGTGATTCTAATTACTTTTATGCATGTAATTAATTATGTAATTTATATGTTTGTTTTTATATTTAGTCAAGTTTTGACTAAATATTTTAACGTAGAGGGGGGAATCGAGACGAGGGTCGTGGTGTATGTGTGTGTGTGTGTGTGTGTGTGTGTGTGTGTGTGTCTGTCTGTCTGTGTGTGTGTGTAGAGCGATTCAGACTAAACTACTGGACCGATCTTTATGAAATTTGACATGAGAGTTCCTGGGTATGAAATCCCCATACGTTTTTTTCATTTTTTTGATAAATGTCTTTGATGACGTCATATCCGGCTTTTCGTGAAAGTTGAGGCGGCACTGTCACGCCCTCATTTTTCAACCAAATTGGTTGAAATTTTGGTCAAGTAATCTTCGACGAAGCCCGGGGTTCGGTATTGCATTTCAGCTTGGTGGCTTAAAAATTAATTAATGACTTTGGTCATTAAAAATCGGAAAATTGTAAAAAAAAATAAAAATTTATAAAACGATCCAAATTTACGTTTATCTTATTCTCCATCATTTGCTGATTCCAAAAACATATAAATATGTTATATTCGGATTAAAAACAAGCTCTGAAAATTAAATATATAAAAATTATTATCAAAATTAAATTGTCCAAATCAATTTAAAAACACTTTCATCTTATTCCTTGTCGGTTCCTGATTCCAAAAACATATAAATATGATATGTTTGGATTAAAAACACGCTCAGAAAGTTAAAACAAAGAGAGGTACAGAAAAGCGTGCTATCCTTCTTAGCGCAACTACTACCCCGCTCTTCTTGTCAATTTCACTGCCTTTGCCATGAGCGGTGGACTGACGATGCTACGAGTATACGGTCTTGCTGAAAAATGGCAGCTACTTGACTAAATATTGTATTTTCGCCTTACGCGACTTGTTTTATCCTCTGGTCCTTTTTCCATCTAAATATTTATTAATTCATTGCATAATTTCTACAAATGAGAACTTGTGCACAGGTGATTTTATTTATTTATGCATGTAATTAAGGGAAAGTCGCCAAACCCGGAACAGTTAAGGAGAAACAACCGGACCAGACAAAAAAATG
>NC_090255.1:18805244-18840244 GCF_037325665.1 Littorina saxatilis | reverse complement strand
GTCACAATTATGCACAGTAGCAACATGCCCCCACGAAGAAAACTGAGCGATTTGGATAGAGGAAGGGCAATAGGATGGCTACAAGACGGTGTTGCTGCCAGGCAAGTGGCCCAGAGGCTTGCAGTGGCTCCCTCTGTCATCATCAGACTAAAACAAAGATTTCACGCAACTGGAAGAGTGCAGGAGCGACAACGTTCTGGTCGGCCCAGAGTCACCACACAAAGAGAGGATCGCTTCATTCAGAGGCAGGCCATGCAACAAAGAATGGCTACGGCAAACAACATTAAGCAACGCCTACAAGCTACCACCAACACTGTTGTTAGTGGTCAGACGATCCGAAACCGCTTACACAACTTTGGCTTGCGTGCAAGGCGTCCAGTCCGAGGAACAACCCTGACTGCTAATCACCGAGCAGCTCGCCGAGCCTGGTGCACTCAACATGTGAGGTGGCAACGTCAGCAGTGGGCTCAGGTGTTGTTTACAGATGAGTCCCGCTTTTGCTTGGAACCTGCTGATGATCGCATCCGAGTGTGGAGGCGTCGCGGAGAGCGCTTCGCAGAAGGCGCTGTTCTGGAACGACAGCGTTTTGGCGGAGGCTCTGTGATGGTCTGGAGAGGGATCAGCACACGTCTAAGGACACCTCTGTACCATGTAGTGGACAACTTGACCGGTGTCCGCTACCAGAATGAGATCCTGGAACCCCTGGTCGTTCCAGCCCTCCAAGCGATCGCCCCTCGTGCGATTCTTCAGGATGACAACGCACCTCCCCATCGCTCTGCAGCTGTAAACACCTTCATCCAGCAGGCCAGGGTCAACAGGATGCTGTGGCCAGCCAACAGCCCGGACCTGAACCCCATAGAGCACATGTGGGACGAGCTTTGTCGTCGGGTACAGCAACATCACCCTCCTCCTGCCAATCTGGGTCAACTGCTGCAATGGCTCCAGCAGGAGTGGAATGGAGTTCCCAGAGCATTCATATGCAACCTGATCCACTCCATGCGCCAACGATGTGTTGAATGCCTGGCACACAACGGAGGGCACACGCGTTATTGACACTGATTCACATTGTTGTGAATTCCATTTTCGAGGGTTGTCACATTTGACACACTCTAGCT
Organism: Littorina saxatilis; assembly: GCF_037325665.1. Taxonomy (NCBI): domain Eukaryota; kingdom Metazoa; phylum Mollusca; class Gastropoda; order Littorinimorpha; family Littorinidae; genus Littorina; species Littorina saxatilis. Next base: position 18,839,129 of record NC_090255.1, on the reverse strand, counting down.
AAATTATCGCTGCCGGTTCGATCTCTGCTTTGTTTGTCATTACTCCTTGGTTGTTCAATTATATAAAAAAAAATGTAAAGGAAAGAATTCGGTCTTGTCTGTTTTATGTGGCGTGCTTGTAAAAAAGTGATCCTTAACTTTTTTTGAAGAGTGTATGGTGTGTGTGTGTGTGTGTGTGTGTGTGTGTGTGTGTGTGTGTGTGTGTGTGTGTGTGTGTGTGTGTGTGTGTGTGTGTGTGTCCGATTGGCTGACTGGCTGGCTGGCTGTCTGTGTACATCATGTCACTGTGCATGGGGTGGCTCAGTGATAGAAACCTCGGTACGCCCTTTCACTCGCTGAAGGGGAAGTCTTATAGGTCTTTTTACATTTAGTCAAGTTTAGACTAAATGTTTTAACATCAATCGAGACGAGGGTCGCGTGGTGTATGTGTGTATGTGTGTCTGTGTGTGTGTGTGTGTGTGTATGTGTGTGTGTGTGTACAGCGATTCAGAGTAAACTACTGGATCGATCTTTATGAAATTTTACATGAGAGTTCCTGGGTATGATATCCCCAGACGGTTTTTTTTCGATAAATGTCTTTGATGACGTCATATCCGGCTTTTTGTAAAAGTTGAGGCGGCACTGTCACACCCTCATTTTTCAATCAAATTGATTGAAAGTTTTGTAAAGCAATCTTCGACAAAGGCCGGACTTTGGTATTACATTAATTTCAGCTTGGTGACTTAAAATTAATTTAAGACTTTGGTCATTAAAAATCTGAAAATTGTAATTAAACTTTTTTTTATATAAAACGATCCAAATTTACGTTCATCTTATTCTTCATCATTTTCTGATTCCAAAAACATATAAATATGTCATATTCGGATTAAAACCAAGCTCTGAAACTTAAAAATATAAAAATTATGATCAAAATTAAATTTCCGAAATCGATTTAAAAACAATTTCATCTTATACCTTGTCGGTTCCTGATTCCAAAAACATATAGATATGATATGTTTGGATTAAAAACACGCTCAGAAAGTTCAAACGAAGAGAGGTACAGAAAAGCGTGCTATGCAGCACAGCGAAACCACTACCGCGCTAAACAGGCTCGTCAGTTTCACTGCGTTTTGCACGAGCGGCGGACTACGGTCATTGTGAAAAAATGCAGTGCGTTCAGTTTCATTCTGTGCGTTCCACAGCTTGACTAAATGTAGTAATTTCGCCTTACGCGACTTGTTTAGATTTTATGCGGAATCGGCGCATTGCCCGTTAGTAAATTGAGGTTCCCTTTTGACCATTTCTACATATGGAATAACTATGATATTGAATGTAATTCCAACACACTGCATCGAATATGAATATGCCATACTTCAAGCGGTAGCCACTACAACTTGGTACTGATTTTGACATCGTATCTTTTCTGTGCAGACGACGCACTGACCGCATTGGACCCTGACCTGGGCAATCTGATCCAACCCAACGGCATGCCTTTCTCCACCATTGACCGCGACAACGACAACGGCTGCGCCAACGAGTACCAGGGCGGATGGTGGTTCAACAACTGCGCCCACGCTGGCCTCAACAACCCCTACAAGCTGGTGAAGGACAACCCGGTCTTCGACTTCATCTACTGGTTCCCATGGAACGGTCTCCGTACGTGCTACCCTCTCAAGACGGTCGCCATGATGATCCGTCCTTTCGCAAAAAGAATGGGTTAAGACTGCATGATGATTGGGAATGAATTCAAATGAATATCATACAAGAAGTACGAGATCAGAACATATTTTTTTAAAGTTTAAACATTTCTTTAAATATTAAGGTTAAGACTGTCTGCAAGATGATCTGGCTTTTTGTGTAAAGAACGCCTAACGGTTTTGCGGTTTGTGTTTCTGCAACTGTTTTGACATGTGCAAGTTATCCAGAGAGGGTGAATACAGCGAATGAAATTGTTTTTAGCGCTCTAGCGCCGTTAGTTTGTCAGAACAGGAGGTGGTCCATATTAGGAGCCGGTCCATATTAGGAGCCCTTCCCCTACTACAGTACAAGAACTAGATCGGCTGACATTGTATTTTCTGCCAGATTGTGTCGGCTCCAGCTAGGATGGGCGTACATATTGTGTGTTCTTAATATTATTTTGTTTGGACCTAGCTATTGATGTGTACGTACATGCCGAGTCTCAGTGATTATTAAAAATAATGGTCGAAGTTAACGGATCATGAAAAATGCGAGCTTCAGCGACATGCTGGGGAGCATCGGGTAAATTCTTCCCCCTAACCGGCGGGGGGACAGTGGTAGATTGTTTCCACGGGTATGTAGGTAGGTACGTGTACATCCGTGTGCTTTTGTGCAGGCATTTGTGAAGCAGGAACATGCAACATTTTTGACACACATCAGGGTTGTGTGTGTGTGTGTGTGTGTGTGTGTGTGTGTGTGTGTGTGTGTGTGTGTGTGTGTGTGTGTGTGTGTGTGTGTGATAAAACCAACTAAGCTTACATCCAGCACAGCTTCATCTCTACTTCACCAGTCAAAGACAAACGCATTGCTTTATTCAGCTTTCGACACATAATTATACTCACTCGATCAGAACCGAACCCTCTTCATGAATATTTTATTTCAGAAAAAATAACATATTGATTCTACACAACAAATGGTATTGCTATATGTTATGAACGATGAAGACTAGCAACCGAGACAGGTGAGGCATCAAGTTTCTTAGCCTTTTAGCCTCTTATGTTGCATACATGTCATTTTTTTTTAATTTTTATCTCCTGATAACTGACCAGAAAGGTACAAACATCGATTCTGCAACTACCTCGTAAACTTTTCGATCACTAATACACCAGAACTTGATACAGTATGCAACACTCAAAGGCTTGATTACCTGTTGCATTGAAACGACAGAAGGAATTAAAAGACCATATGTAACTGAGAGGAACCGATGTATTCAAGTTCAGAACGAAGCAGTTTCTGCCTCGGAGCCTGTATCTCATGCTATGGAGCCACTAGAAGAGAAATGTCTGGCGTAGTTTGACCCAACAGATAGAGAAGTCAAGGGGGGTAATCTATCGACAGCAGTTGTATTGCTGGTTTGTATTTGATCTTACAAACCATTCTTATTAACTTGTATAAATAGTTTATCGCTTCAGTAAACACTCATCTATTTTGAAGATTACGTAATTTTCAAAAAATAAATAAATAAAAAAATTCGCAATTCAATATTTCACGCACATTTTACTAATCCCCAAACAATTGTGCATGAACAAATGTTATGTTAGGGAGAGAGTACGAGTGCGTAGTTAGACGTATTTTGAGTGGAGTAGCAGAAATGCTTTAGCCTTGTACACATTATGTTATTGAACTGCTTAGCGGAGATTTCCAGATCAATTATACGGCGGTGAAAGACTGGTCTCTAGTACGGTCTATACATACAAAATATAAAAATATACAAACAAACCAACACAAAAAAGGTTTGTGTTGCACGTAGGATTTAAGTATTTAATTGAATAGAAAAGGCAACATCGGAATAAAAACAAAGCTCGTGGTTCTCTTGTCAAGGAGTATGCACAGAATATTAAAGAAGATTGTGGAGTAGGCTGCTTTCTATTCTACTGCTCTAAATTAGCAAGAGGCAAGCTTTACAATGCTATTCACACCCGGATGCAAAGCATTCAGTGCTAAAGCTCTCAAATCACAATAGTTACAAGACAAAACACACTTCTTGGGGCTACAAGAAATGTTAATATTTTTAAGCACACAATTGGACACATTTTTGTAAACATTTTTTATTGCCTCCCTTGAATAAAACTTATGAAAAAAAATATTCTTAGAAAAAAAGTTATACTTAAAAGTCTTAAAAGTAATGCTATCAAGAAACAGGTAGACAACCCGTGTAGATACCTTTATTCTTAAGACATTTTATTTTTAAAGGATGTCACTATGCAATTTTACAGATTTAAAAAAAAGCTTCAGATGATCTCCCTTGAACAAACACTTCTTGTTACAATTTGTTTTTACTATTTGTTAGTGTTAAGGAAACAATAAAGAAAAAATGCTGCAAATTGACTTGGACGTATTTACAATTTAATTAAACAAAATGTTTCAAATTATCTGATAATGAAATTCTACATTAAAATTAAAGCAGATCTAGGGACTTGTGCACATGCACAAAAGTCGCACCCAACATAAAACATAAGAAACTATGATCTTCATCTCTTGTTATGATGATAATGGCTGGCACCTGTCGACCGACTTGCACGCCATCTATATATACCCGTAAAATCCCTAGCATAAGCCCACCCCCCCTGTGCACAGATTTAGGGCAAAATTGGGGGGTGGGCGTTTGCTAGGGATAGACCCCTTTGCACAAAGTAAGTTTTGTGCTCAACCGTGTAATTGAGTGAATACAAACCCCGAAAGCATGTAAGTTAGGTCGTGTGAGTAGAAGTGGAGGAAAAAGGAGAAAAAAAGGGACTTTGAGGCAAAGAAGGCCAACGAGGACAATCATGAGAGAGAGAGAGAGAGAGAGAGAGAGACAGACAGACAGACAGACAGACAGACAGACAGACAGACAGACAGACAGAGAGTGAGAGGGGAGATAGAGACCGACAGACAGACAGAGAAAGACACAGTGTAAGACTGTCGCTTCGGCATTTTGCAAAAATGGCACAGAGAGATTCAAGAACAAACTTCAGGCCACCAGGAAGCTCGTCAAAGTACCGGTACGTAACTGACAGACAAAAGACGTCAGTGGAAAAGCATGACGTAATTTTAATTCACTTTGTCGGGGATGGGTGGGACTGGGAGTGAGGAGAGGGGACAAAGAATAAGAAAAAAAGGAAAGAAACACGAAAAGGTAAAAAAGGGGGAAAAGATGACTTTTAGAACAGTCTGCACAAATCCTAGTGAAAGTGAGCCTATATATACTCTTTGAAAAAACCAGGGTGGGCGTTTGCTAGGTAGTTACCCCTGTGCACAACTTTTGGCCCAAAGTGGGGGGTGGGCGTTTGCTAGATGGTGGGCTTATGCTAGGGATTTTACGGTATATATATACGACTTGTGTCTGTCTGTCTGTCTGTCTGTCTGTGTGTGTGTGTGTGTGTGTGTGTGTGTGTGTGTCCGCGATGCACGGCCAAAGTTCTCGGTGGATCTTTTTTCAAATTTGGAGACCGTATTCAGCTACACCCCGGACACAACCTCATCGATGAGATATTTCAACACGTGCTCTCAGCGCGCAGCGCTGAACCGATTTTGGTTTTTCTCTGGATCCATTTCCAGTAACTCTTCCTTATCTTCTCCACTGTTTTCAGCGTTTATCTCCCTTCCTTCGTGTGGCGTCAATCCATATTCCCGTTACTACGTTACTATTTTTAGAATGTCACGATTGCACCCGTAAGTTGTCCTTACTGTAAAAGTGAAAAGGTCGAATCAATTTATAGCCACGCGAAAAATACACTGTCATCTATCTCTATATATTTATAGATATACATATATATATATACGGCTTCTCTATGTGTGTGTGTTTGTGTGTGTGTGTGGGCAACATCTGTGGATTGTAGAGTTCTGTTTGTGATGTGGTCTAGCGGCTTTGGTATGTCTGTATGTTCAGGCCTTCCTTCGAGAAGCCATAACAGTTATTCTCAATCCCGTTTGAGTGGACTTCGCCTTCAAAGGTGATTGTGGTGTTTTGGCACTCGGTTACATTTGGCGTCGTCGACAGCGATGGGACTCGACATGAAATGTTCAGGCCACTGAATCATTTTCGTGCTGTTCCCATTCCACCTGGGACGGACCTAAGTTGTTTCAAAGGGGGTCGAGTGTCAGGGGCGGACGAGGGGGGGGGGGGGGGGTTTCTGGGGTTTCCGCCCCCCCCCCCCCAGCCAAAAAATAAAAATATTTGTGTGTGTTTTTTGGGGTTGAGTTTCAATTTTTGAGGTATTAATCAGTGACAAAATCTGCTGCCTGAAACTGGTAATGATCATCCTCAGAATGCACCAGATTGCACCATTTTGAATCCTTTTTTTCAAAAATGTTCGGGGGGGGCAAGCCCCCGGACCCCCCTAGCAAGCTAGGCGCTTCGCGCCGTCGGCTCGGCGCTTCGCGCCTTCACACCCATATCTTCACAATATACTTTTGGACCCCCCCCATAAAATAAACTGATCCGCCCCTGAGTGTGACAGGGAGACTACCGTCGCCCTTCACAGCAGACTCTGTAGAGTTGTTCGCCTTAGAAGTTGTGGGCTGTCGCGGACAGTTGTATGTAGTTATAAGGTTCCTTGGTCGGGCGTTGCTGACAGGTACCTGTGTCAAGGTGGGAAGACCGGTAGCTGGGCTTAGCTCAGTGATTCGCGCCTTGCACGCTTTGCACGCATTGCACGGGACGTTCACGGTAAGCTGCGCGCTATTTGTAGGGTTCACCGTTTACCTGGTTGCTGACTGAGAAATTCATAGGCATTCTTTTTTCTGTCTCGGCCGAGACCAGATGTTTGTTCGAACGGCTTCGAAATTCGTGTGTGAATTGTCGTTTGAGTTCGAAGTTATTTTCAGTAGTAATGTACGTCTACTGTGGACTTTGTTAAAGTCGGTTGCGTAAAGTGCGCGATGTTTTTCATTAGCCTGTGTGAGGTAAGTCAAATTTCTTGGTCTAATTGGATAGACTTTTGTCAGTTTTTGCTGAAGGTGAATTAGCGGCCGGTGGCAGGGGACAGGGAACCTACATTAGTTACCAGTTGTACTGTTTGTCTCGTCTTTGTGTTGTTGTAAATAGTGTTCATCATAGGGTTTAAAAGGAAATCATTATAATGGTAAATTATATCGTAGAAGGAAACCAAAGTTTAGTCATTGTGCTTCCTCCTCATCCCTAATAATGATGTCTATTGGGGGAGGAAGTCACGTGTCTTATATTTTTGGGGAGATTATTGACTTTGGCCTTCTAGGCTTTCAGTGTTTACTGTCGAAGACAGACCGGACGGGAAGGTGCGAACCCTAGCTTCACAGCATGGAGGAGGCACCACCACGCTGCTGCGTGAGCAGCCAGTTTGGACTCTCGCATCGTCACCCCCACGCTGCTGTGTGAGCAGCCCCTCTGGATCTTCTCCGAGGCTTCATTACGCTGTTTTGAGCAGCTATCTTGTAACGTCACAGCGGCGCAACCACGCTGCTGTTGGGCAGCAACATCGAACCGGCGCCGTCACTGCAGAGTGTGTGCCGTGTGACAGCTCTTAACTGGGCTGATTCTCTCACCCCCGCGACAGAGACGCAGGTGTCGACCCGAGGGCGCACCCCCCCCCCCCCCTGAATTCGTCGAACGTGTAGATAAGTACTTTCTTACAACGATAGATATCATTTATGGAATGAGGAGGGCCTTTATGACGTACGTGCTTTGTGTTTGACTATCCTGATTGTCTCGTATGTCGTTTGTTGACATTATTTTGACCGTTGTGTACTTTCTCATGTTCATTATGTTCATCCTCATGTATTCGTGTTAACCCTTCCATTGTTCCATCCATCGTCACCCCCATATTTCACCCAACTGGGAACTATTAAATACTTTCATTTATTTACATTGGTGTTCTGTGAGTGCTGTGTTGTGTGGCCAAAGTTTTTATGTGAAAAACTAAACATGCAAACGTGCATGCACGCGACAATGGCGAGCTTGCCAGGATAAATCCTCTTTGAATTCAAGGAATTCACTTCATTTTTGTCGTTGGCCACACTTCCCATACACTGGACACTGATGTACTGTAGTTAATTAGCTTTTGTTGTTGTCTGGTAACTGTGGGTGGTTGGAGGGGCCCGAGGGTTAGCATCAGGCCTTGTGGGTTTCCTGTCCTTGTTACCAGTCAGCTGTGCCTTGTTTTGATTTTTCATGTTTTGGCTAACCGTTTGCTAGTTTGTTCTTGTTTATGGAACTTCGTTCTGGTCGTGTTCTTGATGATAGTGCTATCATGGCGTCTAGGACGGAAAGTAGTTCGGATAGGATTGCTAGGTGGCGTTCACTTGCTGAGGAGCTAGGTGTTAAATCTGCCAGTATTCCTGAGTTTATTGCCGAGCGAATGACCCGTGAAGATGCGGAACAGGCTAGACTAGAGCTAGAGAAGGAGAAACTTGAACTAGAAAGGAAAGCTTATCAGGACAAGCTAGAAGTAGCGCGTCGAGAGACTGATGAGAGAGTTAAGTATGTTCAAGCTCAGCGAGAAACTGATGAGAAAGCCGCATATGAACGTACTCAGATGTTTGAAGAAAAACAAAGGCAAGAGAGAGAGGACCATGACCGTAGGCAAAAGCAGGAAGGAGAAGAGCATGACCTTCGCATGCAACTCCTGCAGAGAGAGTCGGAAAGTAAGAGGGTGAAGAGAGGAAGTAGGGATGGAGCTGATAATGAGGGAGATTCCTCAGGTGAAGAAGGGTCTAGTGACCTTCGTGGTTTTCGGCCTTCCATACCGATGTTTGATGAGAGCAAAGAAAACATAGCTACTTGGTTGAAAAGGTTTGAGAGAGTCGCTACCTTGTACAAGTGGAAGAGAAATACATGGGCAACTAGGGTCTCGACTAGGTTGTCGGGTAGGGCTGTAGAAGTGTACAACACTCTTGATGATGATAGCGCAGACGACTATGACGGTTTGAAGGTCGCGTTGTTAGGCCGCTATCAGCTCACAGCCGAAACCTACCGCCGTCGTCTCAGAACCTGCAAGAGAAAAGAACATGAAACGTTCAGACAGTTCGGTGCTCGCATTGAAGAGAATTTGACTAAGTGGCATGAGCTTTCCGAGATCACAGAACTGAAACAGTTGGTTTTGCTGGAACAGTTCTTGCAGACCCTGAGCGCGGACATGGCCGCGTACGTTAAGGAGAAAAAACCTCAGACGTTAGCCGAAGCAGTTAAGTCCGCTGAGATTCATTTTGAAGCACACCGTGACAGTAAGAAGTTTTTTCAGCATGATCGTGATCAGGGTGGAAAGGCTGGCGTTGGTGAAAAGCAGAAAAGTGGAGATAACTCAGTTGGTACATCCGGTAGGAAGTGTTTCATCTGTGAGTCCCCCAAACATTTGGCTAGAGATTGCCCCAAGAAGAGCAAGTCGACGGGAGCAGTGAATAGCGGTCCTGAGAAGTCTTTACCGCCCGTCAGTGTACCCACTTTGTGTACTCCCTGTAGCCAGCAAGACTACGACCCGAGATGCCTGGTTGTAGTGGATGGTGTTGCAGTGGAGGGGTTGCGTGATACTGGATCTCAGGTTTGTGTCGTGAAGAGTTCATTAGTTTCCAGGTCTCAGTTCACAGGACAGGATCTTGAGGTTTCTATGGCTGAGAAAGACATCAAGAGGCGCTATCCAGTGATTAAGGTTCAGGTTGATTGTCCTTTCTACACTGGTGAGGTTGAGGCTATCGTCATGGATACACCTGTTGCTGATTTCATTGTAGGTAATCACGCCCGGCTGGGTGACTCGATTGTTCTTCCAGTGTACGCTGTGTCCAAGGTTGTGTCAGTTGTCACTCGTGCTCAGGCTGCCGCTGAAGGGAAGAAGCCGACTTTGTTACATGTTGCTGCTCCAGGGCTAGAAACAGTCACCCCTGAGCAGTTGCATGACCTTCAGCGGAATGATCCGACTTTGAAGAGTTGTCGTGAGGCGGCAGATCGCCGGGACGTCAGAACGTCTGGTCACTCTGGTGAAGTTGGGTTTGTTTGGAAGAAGAAGATTCTGTACCGTGAGTATCGCGGTGGTGGTAGCGTCTATACTCAGGTTGTTGTTCCCCAGCAGTTGAGGTTAGGTGTTATCAAGTTGGCCCATGAACCGCCTATGGGAGGTCACATGGGTGTTCAGAGGACACGTGATCGAGTTTGGCAGCAGTTCTTTTGGCCAGGTATGTGCGCAGACATACGTCGCTTTGTGTTGTCTTGCGATCAGTGTCAGAAGGTTTCTCATAAGCCACAGAAGGTACCGTTAGGTAAGATGCCTCTCATCGATACGCCGTTCGAGCGTGTGGCGATCGATCTGGTGGGTCCCATCATCCCTGCTTCTGAGTCTGGTAACAGGTACATTTTGGTGTTTGTGGACTACGCTACTCGGTACCCGGAAGCCATTCCATTGAAGTCGATTGAGGCTGTGAAGGTTGCAGAAGCGATGTGGGCAGTCTGGACTCGAGTAGGAATTCCCTCAGAGATTCTGACAGACCGTGGTACTCAGTTCATGTCCGAGGTGATGAAAGAGGTGGAGCGTTTGCTGGCCATCAAGGGTTTAGCGACTACTCCGTACCATGCGCAAGGAAACGGATTGGTGGAACGGTACAACGGAACACTCAAGACCATGCTACGCAAGCTTGCTCAAGAGAAACCGAAGCAGTGGGATCGCTACATTCCTGCACTCCTCTTCGCTTATCGTGAAGTTCCACAGGAGAGTCTGGGATTCTCTCCCTTTGAGCTTCTATACGGCAGGACAGTGCGAGGACCCATGTCTGTTCTTCGCAACCTATGGACGGAGGAGCAAGTCGATGAACAAGTTCGTACGACTTCTGAGTATGTGGTTGACTTGAGGAACCGGATTGAGGAAACCTGCAAACTGGCGCGGCAGAATTTGTCAGCTGCTGCACAGAAACACGCGAAGGTGTTCAACCGGAAGACAGTTCGAAGACAGTTCCAGCCTGGAGACAAGGTTTTGTTGCTGCTGCCGCAGAAGAAGAACAAGCTGCAGTTGTGTTGGCAGGGACCGTTCGACGTTTTGGAGAAGAAGGGCGAGTCAGACTACAGGATTCGGATCTACGGGCGTGAGAAGCTGTACCACGCCAATCTTCTCAAGTTGTACAGAGACAGACAAGGGCGACAGGGTCAACCTGTTGTGGGGTTTGAGCTAACAGAGATCAGAGGCGACCTTTTCAGCTGTGAACCTGATGATGCTATGGCCCACTGCGTCAGTGAAGATCTTGAGATGGGAAAAGGCATTGCCGTTCACTTCAAGCAGTCGTTTGGAAAAGTTGATCAACTTAGAGCACAAAACAAGAAGGTGGGAGAGGTAGCTGTACTACAGGTAGGTGCTTCCTACGTTTACTACATGATCACCAAGAAACGCTACTTTCACAAACCCTCCTACAAAGCGCTGCGGTCCTCCATGGAAGCTATGAGGGACCACTGCAAGCAGAACAATGTTGCTTCCCTGGCCATGCCGCGGATCGGATGTGGATTGGACGAGCTGAACTGGAGCGCCGTCCTTGAGATGATCAAGGAAGTCTTCAAGAACACGGGCATAACTGTTAAGGTCTACACCTTCGGTGGCTAAGAAACACAGTATTTTGTACATTTTTGACGTGCATGCTACAGGAATAATGCATATCTTGTTTGCTTGTTTTGTCATGTGCGGGTGATTCCCGGTAGTCGCAACGTGGGAGCCGACTACCTCAGTCGGGCATGCGTTGAATAGGGATCTTTTGCCGTGTAGACAGATGTCTATGCTTAACTTGGGGGGCATTGTCGCGGACAGTTGTATGTAGTTATAAGGTTCCTTGGTCGGGCGTTGCTGACAGGTACCTGTGTCAAGGTGGGAAGACCGGTAGCTGGGCTTAGCTCAGTGATTCGCGCCTTGCACGCTTTGCACGCATTGCACGGGACGTTCACGGTAAGCTGCGCGCTATTTGTAGGGTTCACCGTTTACCTGGTTGCTGACTGAGAAATTCATAGGCATTCTTTTTTCTGTCTCGGCCGAGACCAGATGTTTGTTCGAACGGCTTCGAAATTCGTGTGTGAATTGTCGTTTGAGTTCGAAGTTATTTTCAGTAGTAATGTACGTCTACTGTGGACTTTGTTAAAGTCGGTTGCGTAAAGTGCGCGATGTTTTTCATTAGCCTGTGTGAGGTAAGTCAAATTTCTTGGTCTAATTGGATAGACTTTTGTCAGTTTTTGCTGAAGGTGAATTAGCGGCCGGTGGCAGGGGACAGGGAACCTACATTAGTTACCAGTTGTACTGTTTGTCTCGTCTTTGTGTTGTTGTAAATAGTGTTCATCATAGGGTTTAAAAGGAAATCATTATAATGGTAAATTATATCGTAGAAGGAAACCAAAGTTTAGTCATTGTGCTTCCTCCTCATCCCTAATAATGATGTCTATTGGGGGAGGAAGTCACGTGTCTTATATTTTTGGGGAGATTATTGACTTTGGCCTTCTAGGCTTTCAGTGTTTACTGTCGAAGACAGACCGGACGGGAAGGCGAACCCTAGCTTCACAGCATGGAGGAGGCACCACCACGCTGCTGCGTGAGCAGCCAGTTTGGACTCTCGCATCGTCACCCCCACGCTGCTGTGTGAGCAGCCCCTCTGGATCTTCTCCGAGGCTTCATTACGCTGTTTTGAGCAGCTATCTTGTAACGTCACAGCGGCGCAACCACGCTGCTGTTGGGCAGCAACATCGAACCGGCGCCGTCACTGCAGAGTGTGTGCCGTGTGACAGCTCTTAACTGGGCTGATTCTCTCACCCCCGCGACAGAGACGCAGGTGTCGACCCGAGGGCGCACCCCCCCCCCCCCTGAATTCGTCGAACGTGTAGATAAGTACTTTCTTACAACGATAGATATCATTTATGGAATGAGGAGGGCCTTTATGACGTACGTGCTTTGTGTTTGACTATCCTGATTGTCTCGTATGTCGTTTGTTGACATTATTTTGACCGTTGTGTACTTTCTCATGTTCATTATGTTCATCCTCATGTATTCGTGTTAACCCTTCCATTGTTCCATCCATCGTCACCCCCATATTTCACCCAACTGGGAACTATTAAATACTTTCATTTATTTACATTGGTGTTCTGTGAGTGCTGTGTTGTGTGGCCAAAGTTTTTTTGTGAAAAACTAAACATGCAAACGTGCATGCACGCGACATGGGCTTTCCTTGCATGTACCCGTAAGTTGTCCTTACTGTAAAAGTGCAAAGGTCGAATCTATTTATCGAAAAATCCACTGTCATCTATCTCTATATATTTATATATATAGATAGATATATACGGCTTCTGTGTCTGTGTCTATGTGTGTGTGTGTGTGTGTGTGTGTGTGTGTGTGTGTGTGGAGGCAACACCTGTGGATTGTAGAGTTCTGTTTGTGATGGGGTCTGGCGACTTTTGTCTGTTTGTATGTAACAAATTCCACAGAGCATTATCAACTGAACCCCACCCCCTGCCCTCCTCTCCTTATTTTTTGTTTCTTTCTTTCCTCTTTTTGAAAGCGGACAAACAAAGTCCTTAATGGCTCAAAACCGTAGGACTTTTAATATTAATTTTAACTGTTTGTATGTTCTGGCATTTGAGAAGCCATAACAGATAATATAGGGCTTAGAAATAAGCTCTATAATTCTCAATCGCGTTTGACAGGACTTCGCCTTCAAAGGTGATTGTGGTGAACCGCCACGCTGTCTGTCTCTGTCTCGCGATTCACCCCGGCGAAGCCGGGTATTCCTCTAGTAATTATATATGTTTTACTATGCGTCCTGCATGTCAATGGTCTTTCTCTGGGTGACTCGATTCTGGGAAGATAAAGAAAATGCATTTAGTGCAAGCAGTACATAATGACAAAACAAATACAATTACTTAAAGTAGCTGCTGGTTTCAGAGTATTTAGTTTAAGGCCCACCCCAACTTGTTTGCCTCAATGTCGCAGATTTGGTCAGACTTTCACATTGAGTAAGACAAAAAATTTAACAATGTTTTGATTTAAAAAAAAATTTTTATTAATTTTTGTCGTTTTTGGCCCCATTCACTGGGAATCTTACTCAAGGACAAGGATTTTTCTTAGGAATATTTGTATGTGAAGCTTCCAAGCCCTAGCTTCAGAAACGTCCAGAAACCCTCAATAATGGATTTTGTTGTGCCTAGTGATGGCTATCCAACCGAGTGGCGGAGCACTGGTGAATCCTTTCATGATTCTCCTGATTGCTTGATTCTGTAATGACATTGTGGAGTTGGTAGTTATGTGAGCGTGTAGTGCCTGCTCTTCGTTGTTTAGTCGGGGGGAGGTATTGAATCATCTGATCATAAAGTAAGACTTCACTGTGATGTGCAGAGATTTAGTCAGTGTCACAAAGATGTGGGTATGATATTTGTAATGTGCAACCACGTCGTGATTTTAACCACCCTAAATACTGAAGTGCGATGTGAAGGTGACCGGAGAAGCGTTATCACGAGTTTTGTGCGTTGCACGAGAAAACCCTAGTTTGACATGAGTTGTGTTTATGAGAAATGTAGCTGGCCTGGGTTTAATAACGTCACAACGTTGTAGATGCTCGACCGAGCAAGGTGTTTCTAGCGTGTGTCAAGTTTGTCGGGGACAAACACTCTTTCAAGAGACGGGTCTCTTAAGGTAAATGATTTACTATGTTGTATATTATTGAAGCTTGAATACATAGCTGGAATGTAATGAAAGTGTATACAAAGTGCACTAAATTCTAGTGTGAAGTTTTGAGAATTCTTGTGGTGATTGTGTTATGGTTTTTGTTGGTAAATTCTTGAACATAATTGCTGTTACGCATTTATGTTATGTTTAAGACAGTGATACTATGTGTGGTAGTGTCAGTGGTGGATTAAGTGATTCATGGATGAAGTATAGTTTGGATAGTGACTGTGGACGGAATGTGAATGTAGAATGAACGAGAGAGATGTTACATGATTTTAGTTTAGGAAGAGGAGATGGTTTAAGAGAATGTTGTATTAAGACTTGGGTTAATTCTTTAGGAGTTTCCATGACGAGGGTTCGTGAGGACGTGAGCGAGGGACGGACCTCACACGGAAGAGCGCGGAGCGATGATGGAGAGCAAGGGACCACATCGACGGCGGAGTCTCCATCGTTACCGGTCGTAGAGACGACGGTTCATTTCGCTAATGGCAAAAGTGTTTCTCGGGGAGAAACGTGAAAGGTGTGTGTTGGCACCTATAAGGAGAGTTTCTGGGAATTCATCATCTACGGGATTCAGCGACACAAGGATGTGTAAATGACGACATGCAGTGAGCCGTGATACGAACTCGTGAGTGTCTGTCAGCACCTTATCTTGTGCGTTAACCTATCTTTGAGAAAGTATCTTTATACTATGTATTTACATGCATTGAGTGAATGCTATATGTTTGTGTGAACTGTGTGTCGAGAAGTTGATTCGTATTGATGTATTTGAAGTGAAGAATTGTGTTATATTTTGGTGAGAAAATAATAAGTCTGCATCCTCCCAATATTCTGTGTTTGGAGTGTTTGGTGTGAAGATTGAAGTCAGTGTAATAAGATAGGGCAGAACACGTTTACAGAAAAGAAAATCCTTTATTCACACTACAATCCACTTTATGACAGTCAGGTACACAAAATTGCTATGCTATCACGAAATTAGATGTTCTATCCCCTAGATGGGCTACACAACTACATCAGATTTCATGGTTGGGTTTTCGCAAGTCAGCAACATGTTTTGAAGTTCTCATTGGGTAATCACGGCTGACATCAAACACAGAAAAGGTGGGGAAAACATAAATCAATGAACTCACCTTCCCTACATTGTGTTTCTGGCCATATGGGTCTGCCGAAGTAGCTCCTGCACATATTTAATCAAGTATTCATCTTATTAACATGTTATTGTTAGGATCACGCTTTTTTTTAGTATATCAGACTGGAAAGTTTCTCAAGGCTTGCACAATTCAAGAGCTTGCCTATCCCCATTAAAAAACAAACCACCAAACATTTAGTATGCAAGTAATTTCAGGGTCTCAAGGTTTTAATATAAAGTCTGTTCCTCTGGGGTCATGGAGAAACAAATTACAAATTAGAACATACTGTTACACAACAAATTCCGAACAATTTAGGTCACACCATAACATAACTCACTAACAAACCACAGCAATACAATAATTAGTCTGCAAATACCTGAACGTCGTTCACACTAGGTATACAAAAATAAACAAGTCGCGTAAGGCGAAATTACAACATTTAGTCAAGCTGTCGAACTAACAGAATGAAACTGAACTCACTGCATTTTTACAGCAAGAGCGTATACTCGTAGCATTGTCAGTCCACCGCTCGATGCAAAGGCAGTGAAATTGACAAGAAGAGCGGGGTAGTAGTTGCGCTGAGAAGGATAGCACGCTTTTCTTTATCTCTATTCTTTTTAACTTTCTGAGCGTGTTTTTAATCCAAACATATCATATCTATATGTTTTTGGAATCAGGAACCCACAAGGAATAGGATGAAATTGTTTTTAAATCGATTTCGGAAATTTTATTTTAATAATAATTTTTATATTTTTAATTTTCAGAGCTTGTTTTTAATCCGAATATAACATATTTATATGTTTTTGGAATCAGAAAATGATGAAGAATAAGATGAACGTAAATTTGGATCGTTTTATAAAAAATATATTTTTTTTACAATTTTCAGATTTTTAATGACCAAAATCATTAATTAATTGTTAAGCCACCAAGCTGAAATGCAATACCGAAGTCCGGCCTTTGTCGAAGATTGCTTGGCCAAAATTTCAATCAATTTGATTAAAAAATGAGGGTGTGACAGGGCCGCCTCAACTTTTAAAAAAGCCGGATATGACATCATCAAAGGTATTTATCGAAAAAAAAGAAAACAAATTCCGGGGATATCATACCCAGGAACTCTCATGTCAAATTTCATAAAGATCGGTCCAGTAGTTTGGTCTGAATCGCTCTGCACACACACACGCACAGACAGACACACACACATACACCACGACCCTCGTCTCGATTCCCCCTCTATGTTAAAACATTTAGTCAAAACTTGACTAAATGTAAAAAGCACATTCAGACAGGTTTGACAAGTAGACCATTACAGCTGCTGTTCCAGACCAAAGGCCATGTTTCCCCTTACTCTGTGATTGTAATCATAATTATTGTTTATGAATGACTTCAGTTTTTCTAAGTAAATCTATTGTTGTAATTACTGGTAAATGCATTATCCCAATTAAGATATCCTCATATCTAACCTGCGTAAACTTCATTTCAAGGGTTTTAATTTTTATTTTAACTGGCCAGGAAATTATAAGCATTCCTCAATTATGTTCCTGTCAGACTCAATGAGCTAATCTTAGGCCTAAAAAAAAAATAGGTGTGGTTACGGTAACCCGACCTACCCTATTTTTAGGGGCCGACCCTATAACTTTTTATTACATTTGTCAAAAAACAAACAAACAAAAACCCAACCCGAGTGCAGAAAACGCAATGAAAGCGAAAGCGCTCGAGTCGCACACTTGTCAAGTAGGTTTAATTTGTACACATTAAAAAAGTTTAAAAAAAAGTGATTACCTACCTTCCTACCCTATTTTGTTTGGCTATGTTACCTTAACCACCCCTATTTTTTTTTTTTTGCCTTATAAAAAAAATAAAAAAATAAAAAAAGGTAGCATCTTAATTCTTATAATATTCTCACGTGAATTATAGCTAATCAGAAAAATAGTATTTAATGTTTAAAAAAAATCTCAAACTGAAAATACAGGCATGCAACATTATCCTTGCTGTTGTGTGATAACCCTTACTATTCTATTTCATTTCCATCTTAACAGGCGTAGCACCTCTCTGGAAGCCAAAAGAACACTTTAAATCCCCCCCCCCCCCCCCCCCCCCAGTACAGTAAACATTGCTGTGCATATTTATAAAAAAAATCAATGCCTGAGTCTCCAGTCACCTGTTTATGTTGTTGTCCTTGTACTTGTAGCTTTGCTGTTCAAGAAACTGTTTCTCTGATCACATGATCAAAATTCAAATACAGAATATAAACCAATTTGGATTCTATTTCTTCAATAATAAGTTGAACGTCTTCATATGTAATTGCCACAATTTACAGAGTTTCTGAATAAATGCTGCAAGAAAAACCAACAGAGTGAACAGTTTGTAAATTATATACTAATATACCTATATTTATTATTTTTTAAATTTTTTTTTATTATTCTCTTTATTTATATAGCGCCTTATCCGAAGTTCAAAGCGCTTTATGCCGTGTGAGATGGAATTTTTTACACAATATATCACGCATTCACATCGACCAGCAAACCTCAAGCCTGTTAGGCGAATGTTCACCTTTCGCGGCCTTTATTCCAAGTCACACGGGTATTTGATGGACATTTTTATCTATGCCTATACAATTTTGCCAGGAAAGACCCTTTTGTCAATCGTGGGATCTTTAACGTGCACACCCCAATATAGTGTACACGAAGGGACCTCGGTTTTTCGTCTCATCCGAAAGACTAGCACTTGAACCCACCATCTAGGTTAGGAAAGGGGGGAGAAAATAGCGGCCCGACCCAGGGTCGAACACGCAACCTCTCGATTCCGAGCGCAAGTGCGTTACCACTCGGCCACCCAGACCTTATGACATGTGTGGTACAGTGGCTGCTAAAACGTCCGTTACACCTGTCTGCATATATTAGGTGACAGCCCTGATGGAGACTGAAAAAAAAGTTCCTTTGTCAGTACCCTGTGTATGAGTGTGGTCGGGTATGTTCTGGAACTATTAGAGCACTCCCTATGACCACACACATGTGCATACGGCAACATATGTTGCACGGAGGGGGGGGGGGGGGTGGGTGGGGGGGGGGGGGCTTTTAGAGGTGTAGTTGTTGGACTGTAGTGTAGAGGTTGATTGGCAGTGCTATGGGGTGAGTTGTAATTGAATACTAATAAGCATGATCAGTTAGACTAGAGTTAAAAACTATTTTGATCGCCACAGACATTACATAATGTGAAATCACAAGCATGTTACTGTACCTTTCGTTTTGCCCTTGAGATTGGTAGAAGGCAATGTTGAGTGGTGAACGCAAGTTGCATTGATCACTGCATCACCATGTGGTCAATCCCCTTTGATCTGCAGATTGCACCAGCACAAACCAACACAGTGTTATGATCGTAAACAGCCCACATGGCCAATAAATCTAAGAACACAAACACTAGATAGATCTAATCGGAGAGCCTGCAAACCGAGTCATGCTTTTGAAATTCAATGAAAATCTGTCTGTCAATGAAGCAGATAGATCTATCCTTGCGATTGTTTTTGCAAGCAGATAAATGTTTGAACTTCACTTATTCCGTTTTCATTCAACAAATTGATATTTTGCAAGATGCATTTCGTGCCAATGAGCTGAACAAACAATCAAAATCAAGCAAGTCACTTAGTGGGACATTCTTGAAGACAAAATTCAGTCACGCAAACAAACTGAAGGGAAAGAATCTAGCTTACTGCTGTACTGATTTCGCCAAATAAATGCATTTGCATGCCGAAGTTATTCCTGCTTTGATCCCAATCATTCTAATTGATCTGAATGCAAAAAACATACGTAAACGAGCTGATCAAAATGAGTAACATTGCACCTGCCCATAGACTGTACTGCGAAAGCTAAGGTCGTCTGCGACTGAAGATTTTAAAGTCGAACAGCGTCGTTTCTTCACTCTCAGCGGTTGTCTTCATCGGAAAAGTGAAAAGCCTGACTTGCAATCTAGCGAAAGACACATTCTGTCTTTCCGTTCGGGCGTTGTTTTTGTGTACAATCTCTGAAAATGTTATTTCGAAAAAGGCGGCCGTCATTGTTTTGGGGTTTCCGGTTTCAGACCGGAACACACTTTGGAGATGAAAACAAAATGGCAGCCCCCATGAAATCCGAAAGGTCACGCAAAAAAGTCGTGATATATGACTGTACTGCGAAAGCGAAGGTCGTCTGCGACTGGAGATTTTGAAGTCGAACAGCGTCGTTTCTTCACTCTCAGCGGTTGTCTTCATCGGAAAAGTGAAAAGCCTGACTTGCAATCTAGCGAAAGACACATTCTGTCTTTCCGTTCGGGCGTTGTTTTTGTGTACAATCTCTGAAAATGTTATTTCGAAAAAGGCGGCCGTCATTGTTTTGGGGTTTCCGCCTAGTGGTGTTTTAAACCGGTTTCAGACCGGAACACACTTCGGAGATGAAAACAAAATGGCAGCCCCCATGAAATCCGAAAGGTCAAGCAAAAAATCGTGAATACTGTAATCTACGGGCTACATGGAGATGGAATTAAAGTTCACCAAAAATTGGGACCATACTAACAAAAATATGGTGGGTGCAATAGGCGCCGCCATTTTTTGAGCAAACGCCACCCAAGGCCGCTTTGGACGGGTAGAAATTCCGTAGTTTCCAAGTCTATGGATAAAGCTCGCGTACGAAGATTACGTCACGGTCGAAAGTCTTTGACGTCAATTAATGCATCATGACGTCATGCCTCCCTATAGTCTTTTTCTCTCGCGCGGTGTGTGTGTTCATTTTGTGCACATGTGTTAGTGTTACTGTTTGTGTGTATGTTTGTGTGTGTGTGTTTGTGTGTGTCTGTGCGTGCATGAGTCTGTAATCGTGTGTGTGTGTGTGTGTGTGTGTGTGTGTGTGTGTGTGTGTGTGTGTGTGTGTGTGTGTGTGAGAGAGAGAGAGAGAGAGAGAGAGGGAGGGAGAGGGAGGGAGGGTGAGAGAGTGTGTTTGAATGTGTGTGTGCATGAGTGTGTGTGTATGTTTGTGTGTGTATGAGTGTGTGTCCGTCTGTCTATGTGCGTATTTAATTTGTTTGTTTGTTTGCTTAACGCCCAGCCACGAAGGGCCATATATCAGGGCGGTGCTGCTTTGACATATAACGCGCGCCACACACAAGACAGAAGTCGAAGCACAGGCGTCATGTCTCACCCAGTCACATTATTCTGACACCGGACCAACCAGTCCTAGCACTAATCCCATAATGCCAGACGCCAGGCGGAGCAGCCACTAGATTGCCAATTTTAAATTCTTAGGTATGACCCGGCTGGGGTTCGAACCCACGACCTCCCGATCACGGGGCGGACGCCTTACCACTAGGCCAACCGTGCCGGTCTATGTGCGTATGAGTGTGTGTTTTGTGTGTATGAGATTTGTGTGAGTCAATGTGTGTGTGTGTGTGTGTGTGTGTGTGTGTGTGTGTGCGTGCGTGCATGCGTGCGCATGTAGGGGAAGGGCTCCTAATATGGACCGGCTCCTGATATGGACCACCTTCTGTTCTGACAAACTAACGGCACTAGAGCGCTCAAAAAAGTTTTATTCGCTGTATTCACCCTCTCTGGATAACTTGCACATGTTAAAACAGTTGCAGAAACAGAAATCTCAAAACCGTTAGGCTTTTTCTCTTTTTTTCACTTTTTATTTGGCAATAAACGGACTCGTTTCTGTCCACAGCCAAAGCTTTTATCACACAAACATTGCTATATATGACAGCTAAAACCGTATTTGTTACATTTTAGCAGTGTTGACCCCGAGTTTCTACTGCCAAAAAAACATAATAGCAACATCTCAAAGTATGTGCGAGTCCCCTAATATGGACCACCTTCAACTAATCGAAGAAAATAAAAGCTAAAGGGTTAGCTACTATTTTCATTAATTCATTAAGAAGCTTGCTGGAAATAACCTATAACTAGCCCTCGAGATTTAAAAAAAATCAAAAAAAAGTCTTCTTTTTGTGGAAGTTGATAATTTCACTTATTTTCACTCTGTTTTTGATAAGCTTCTTTAGTTTCCTGGTGTGCTTCAAATAATGTTCTCATCAACCCGAAACAGATAAATCTAGAGCATATTTTAATTAGGCTGACTTGTACACTAAGTTGTATCATGTTATTTTGAAATATAGGGGGCTTTTTACAGTGATTCGTGAAGGCCGCTTCACTGGTCCATATTAGGCGCCCAGGCTCCTAATATGGACCCTTTGTGATTTGTTCTGTATTTAATTTTTGCTGAATGTCTATCAAAGCTATTTAACTCTAACTAGGCATGACGGTTAACCTAAGAGAGAAGGACTATCAAACACAAAATGAAACTTCTTCGCAAGCAAACAACCTAGTTATCAGCATGAAATAAAAAGTGGTCCATATTAGGAGCCCTTCCCCTACATGTGTGTGTGTGTGTGTGTGTGTGTGTGTGTGTGTGTGTGTGTGTGTGTGTGTGGGTGTGTGTCTGTTTGTATAAGAGAGAGAGAGAGAGAGAGAGAGAGAGAGAGAGAGAGAGAGAGAGAGTGGAGAGTGGGTGTGTATGTGCGTGTGCGTAAGTGTATGTGTGTGTGTATGTGTGTTTGTTTGTAAAGGTGTGTATGTCCGTCTGTCTATATGTTCGTATGGGGGGGGGGGGGGTGTGTTTTGTGTGTATGAACTGTGTGTGAGAGAGTGAGTGAGTGCGTGTGTGTGAGTGTGTATGTGTGTACGTGTGTAACTTGGGGTGTGTGTGTGTTCGTGTGTGTGTGTGTGTGTGTTTGAGAGAAAGAGAGAGAGAGAGAGAGGGAGAGAGAGAGAGAGAGAGAGAGAGAGAGAGAGAGAGAGAGAGAGAGAGAGAGAGAGAGAGAGAGAGAGAGAGAGAGAGAGAGAGAGAGAGAGAGAGAGGTTTGTCTTTCGCTGGGGTATGCAGTGCCTTGGCGTTGCACTTCTACTTATTGACATGTTGTTTTCCTGTCAAGTTGTGTCGCCTGCCACTAGAAATAGCTTACATGTTGCTTTTCAGTCAGATAGTATCGCCTGCAGCTAGGAATGGCTTGCATTTTGTTTGTCCGTCAGATTTTGTCGGCTGCAATCCCCGAATCGAGGGATAGGCATGGTTTGTACTGACCTCCTAGTGTGCACGTGACAACAGCTTAGTCGAATTCTGTCACAGATCTGTTCTGACACTGTTTATCGGGCATCATCATTAATCAATACAGCAGGGGAGTCCACTGGTTATTGACATCACACGGAAAGTTTGAAGAAACTACCGACATGAATACCACCACCACCACCACTCCCCCACCCCCACACACACACATCCCCCACACACCCACCCACACACACACACACACATACACCACCACCCTCGTCTCGATTCTCCGTTTATATTAAAACATTTAGTCAAAACTTGACTAAATGTAAAAGTACCCAACAGTGTTTGTTTTTTTCTACACTGCTGGTACGCGCAGTTTCTGGTGATTGTCGCAGTACAGAGTGAAGATAAGATCAGACAAGATAAGATACGTTTTCATATTGAATAGTCCTGTGAGGTTCCCTCATGGCAAATCGGGCAGCTTTCTCACTGGGGAAAGCGAGCTGCCGTACAGCACGGCGCTACCCTTTTTACATTTAGTCAAGTTTTGACTAAATGTTTTAACATAGAAGGGGAATCGAGACGAGGGTCGTGGTGTATGTCTATGTGTGTGTGTGTCTGTGTGTTTGTAGAGCGATTCAGACTAAACTACTGGACCGATCTTTATGAAATTTGACATGAGAGTTTCTGGGAATGATATCCCCGGATTTTTGTTTCCATTTCTTTTCGATAAATACCTTTGATGACGTCATATCCGGATTTTTGTAAATATTGAGGCAGCACTGTCACACCCTCATTTTTCAATCAAATTGATTGAAATTTTGGCAAAGCAATCTTCGACAAAGGCCGGACTTTGGTATTGCATTTCAGCTTGGTGGCTTAAAAACTAATGAATAAGTTTGGTCATTAAAAATCGGAAACTTGTAATTAAAATTATTGTTTTATTAAACAATCCAAAAACAATTTCATCTTATTCTTCGTCATTTTCTGATTCCAAAAACATATACATATGTTATATTTGGCTTACAAACAAGCTCTGAAAATTAAAAATAAGAAAATTATGATTACAATTAATTTTCCAAAATCGATTTAAAAACAATTTCATATTAATAATTCCTTGTCGGTCTCTGATTCAAAAAACATATAGATATGATATGTTTGGACTAAAAACAAACTCAGTAAGCTAAAAAGAATAGAGAAGCGTGTTATCCTGCTCAGCGCGACCACTACCGCACTATTCTGGCTTGTCGATTTCACTGCCTTTGCCACGAGCGGTGGACTGACGAAACTACGAGTATGCGGTCTTGGTGAGAAAAAAACCCAGTGCGTTCAGTTTCATTCTGTGAGTTCGACAGCTTGACTAAATGTTGTTATTTTGCCTTACGCGACTTGTTTTTTCTGCATGAGTGTAGTCATGTTTCGGAGCCCTGAACCTTTTGCTGTGACCTTGGGTTCTTTATCGTGCGCGTGGGTGCACACGGGGGTGTTCGGACACCGAAAAAAGTCTGCACAAAGTTGACTCTGGGAGATAAATCCCTCGGCGAGCAGTTTTCTTCATCCACTTTCATTCGTCGTCATATTTTATTTAATCCTGCTGGGTATGCATTGTTAGATTGATGGGCAATCATTTGAAACTTCCGCGTTATCGTGGTTGGTTAAAACCCAACCAAAGCCTTATTGATGCCCTCCGACGGGCTTCGCTCCGTCGGGCTTGAATACAAGTTTGGTCGGGCGTCAATCAACAATGATTACCACGAAGTTTCAAAAGTTTCAAAATATGTACTTCAAACATTCATTCTGGTGTCACAGAACTTTCGGAACTGATTTTTTTTTTACAACAACCATAAGAATATTAAATACATGAACATTCGCGACTTCACAAAAAACAGGATTATGTTTAAGGATAAGGATCACAATTTTACTCTGATCACAGTTCTCTTGTCAATGTCCGAGGTATATTTACATGAAAGACACACATAAAACTCTTGAATTTATTACAAACCCTCAGAACGTTGCTCTCTATTGATTATCGATCTATCAGATGTCTGGGTTGTATTAGTGGCAGCAAGGTTGAAGGTGGTGGTTTTGGAAGTGGTGGTGGTGGTGGTGGTGGGTGGTGGTGGTGGTGGTTGCATTTAGATGTCTGGGTTGTATTAGTGGCAGCAAGGTTGAAGGTGGTGGTGGTGGAAGTGGTGATGAGGTGATGGTGGTGGTGGGTGGTGGTGGTAGGGGTTGCATTTAGATGTCTGGGTTGTATTAGTGGTAGCAAGGTTGAAGGTAGGGTGGTGGTGGTGGTGGTGGTGGGGGTGTTGTGTGTGTATGTGTGTGTGTGTGGGATGTGTGTGTGTGTGTGGGGGGGGTTGGGTGTGTGTCTTTTGAGTGTGTGTGTGTTTGTGTGTGTGTGTTAGTGTGTGTGTGTGTGTGTGTCTCTGTGTGTGTGTATGTGTGTGTGTGTGTGTGTGTGTGTGTGTGTGTGTGTGTGTGTGTGTGTGTGTGTGTGTGTGTGTCGAACGATTCAGAGAAAACTACTGGACCGACCTTCACGAAGCTTCACAAGAGAGTTCATTCAAAAGATATCCCCAGATCTATTTTTCATTGTTTCCATAAGTGTCTTTGATGACGTCATGCGGCTTTTTCTGACAGTTGAGGCGGCACTGTCACACCCTCATGTTTCAATCAAATGAATTGACATTTTGGTCAAACAGTCCCCGAGGAAGCCCGGAATATTGGATTGCATTTCCGCTTGGAAGCTAACAATGAATTCATGAGTTTGGTCAGTAAGTATCTGAACATTCTTGTTACCATTAACATTTTAGTAATCGATCCAACATTTATTTCATCTTATTCTGCGTCATTTCCTGATTCCAATAACATATAGATATATGTTATGTTTGTATTAAAAACAAACTCAGAAATTTAAAAAAAAAATAGAGAAAAACACACTTTCCCATGAAGCGTTACACGCTAAGTACTGCGCTATAGTGGCGTGTCACTTCAAGCGATAAGCAAGCCGTCCGCGGGTTATCGGCAAAGCTGTTGTCGTGAAATTCAGTGGGTTTTTTTGTTCATTCTGTCAGTTATTAATTTCGCTTCATGCAACTTGTTTTTCAACTCAGATTGCCGTGGTCGTTATTAAACACATGTCAGATGTCGCCACCCGTGACTACCTCACAGCAAGGACATGAAACTTACCCCACTATTTGTGACAGCAACTTGTCAACTTGTCATTGGTGTATGCCAAGCAAAAACAGATTTCCGCCAGATACTGTCAAGTGTAAAACACGCTTCAGGAGTGTGTTTTTTTATTTTTTACCTTGATTAGGGTATAAGTACTGCTCTCAAAAGTTCTCAGCAAGCTTCCATTTTCTCCTCTCCATCGTCCTCCAACGTGAGTACTCTCTATTCTCTCACAAGAATTATTTTTATTTTAGTATTTACTCTTTTATTCATTTATTTACTTTCCTCTCAGTTTCTTTATTCTATTGTTTCTTTCATGTATTTTTGTCATTCTTTCAAATATTGACTTTTTTCTATCTTTGTCTTCCATTAATCTTTTTATTAATGCTGTTTTGATTGATGTTTCTGTCTTTCTTTCTTCATTTATTTATCTGTGAACATAATGTATTAATGTGTATTTTTTAAACTGATTGGCATTAAGACTGTTCCCTGTGTAATGCCAACAGGGAATCTTTGATCACTGCAATACTAAAAAGTCTGAACGTTAATAAACATTCAAATCCTGTACCACTGAAAAGACTACTTAAAGATTAAACGTTTTTTCCCTCAAATATTTATAGTTTTAAAGACCAAACCTTGCTTTTTACGCAACGAACAAATACGCTGATGATCTCTTTAAAAAACACGATGAACGATCGGACAACTTTATTTCTTCATGTTGTTAATTTCTGGAAAGTACATTTTTATCGGTACTTATTTTCAAAAAAAACCCACGAAAACCTCCGAAACCCCCCGAAAACCTCATTACAAATGAGAAATATTCGTCCTTAGATCGTGATTTATTGACATGTTTGATTGAAATCATAACTTAAATCTGCAACTTTCACCGTTCGTGGCTTTGTTTTCGTGTTCGTGTGAGGATTTACGTTGGTGCGGAAGTATTTGAAAAAAGTGAACTCTGAGGCACAAAAACACTGAAACCAGACGATGTGAGCCTCATTGTTGTTTTCAGTTGGATTGGATTGGATTGGATAAGATTTACAGTCCAGTGAGGTTACCCTCATGGAAATTCGGGCTGCTTTCTCCCCGGGGAAAGCGAGCTGCCATACATACGGCGCTACCCATATTTTTTTTTCCTGCATGCGTGTATTCATGTTTCCTGAGACTTAATGATTTGAACATGGTTTTCGACACAAAATAGGGAATGTTTTGTTTTATCACTGATACAAGTTGTCCATTCACGTGCGCGAGCGTGTATACATGTATTCATTTGTGTATGACGTCATCAATACTTGTGTGTTTTATGATAACAAGAGTTACCTCCCTTGCATTGAAATGTTTACATCAACTTCGTCGAAAATCCGGCTCTAAACACAAAAATAAAGATGCATGAAGTATGAATCAAGCATGCCTTCTCACAGGCATGTCCAAAACTTCACTTTGAAGATAGATTTAGTTATTTCAGATGGGGTTTTCGTGTTGTTGTTTTTTTAGGTTTTGGGGGTTTTCGGGGTTTTTTGGAGAAAATAAGTACCCGATTTGTATTGTTATATTTGTATATATATACTTCTATAAATGTTCTTGAAGAATAATTATACATTTGTTGTGCAGTCACAAGCAAAAAACCATGAAGCTTTTAGTGTCACTGGTGCTGTTGGTGCCACTAGTCTTGGCACAGAATGGCACGACGATACAGTCAATACTGCCTGCAGATGCTCAACAAGAGAATCAGCCTGCTAATGTAAGTATACACAATCACAACGTTTAATTTGAAAGAAAGGAGGAGAGAAAGGAAGAGGAGGAGGAGAGAGAGAGCGAGAGAAAGAGA
Source organism: Littorina saxatilis (assembly GCF_037325665.1). Lineage (NCBI taxonomy): Eukaryota > Metazoa > Mollusca > Gastropoda > Littorinimorpha > Littorinidae > Littorina > Littorina saxatilis. The sequence goes on along the minus strand of NC_090255.1, from coordinate 18,811,585 downwards.
GAGAGAGAGAGAGTGAGAGAGAGAGAGAGAGAGAGAGTGAGGGAGAGAGAGAGAGAGTGAGAGAGAGAAAGAGAAAGAGAGAGATAAAGTGAGAGAGAGAAAGAGCGAGAAAGAGAAAGAGAGAGAGAGAGAAAGAGTGAGAGACAGAGAGAGAAAGAGAGAGAGAAAGTGAGAGAGAGAGAGAAAGAGTGAGAGACAGAGAGAGAGAGCGAGAGAAAGAGAGAGAGAGAGAGAGTGAGGGAGAGAGAGAGAGAGATAAAGTGAGAGAGAGAGAAAGAGCGAGAGAAAGACAGAGAGAGAGAGAGAGAGAAAGAGTGAGAGACAGAGAGAGAAAGAGAGAGAGAAAGTGAGAGAGAGAGAGAAAGAGTGAAAGACAGAGAGAGACAGAGAGAGAAAGAGAGAGAGAGAGAGAGAGAGAGAGAGAGAGAGAGTGAGAGACAGAGAGAGAGAGAGAGAGAGAGAGAGAGAGAGAGAGAGAGAGAGAGAGAGAGAGAGAAGCTGATAGACAGACAGACAGAAAAAGGCGCATTACAAATCAGATTAATTATGAACATAATTATTGCAACTCCGTAAAACACGAAATCACTGGCGAACATGATCAGGAGATCAAGTATCCGCATATTTTCTAGTTAACACAGGTCACTCTGTTCATTACATCAACAACAACATAAACAACAACATTAACAACAACAACATTAACAACAACATTAACAACAACATCAACAATACCAACAACATTAACAACAACAATATTAACAACAACATTAAAAACAACAGCAACATCAACATCAACAACAACAACAACAACAACAACAACAACAACAACACCATTGCCAAAAACAACCAAAACCATTAACAACAAGAACAACATTTACAAGAACAACGACAACATTAAGAACAACAACAACATTAAGAACAGCAACAACACAATTAACAACAACAACAACATTAAAGGCACACTCAGCCTCACGTAAACCATCCGTTTCTGATCACTGAGCTCCCCGAGCCTCTACATACAGTGCAAGCATACTTCCATTTGAACGCTCACCGAACGGGAACATCCTGGCTGCTTTCCGTTGAGAGTGAATGTATTTCGTGCAGTCAGAACGGATTTACCATTAGACAAATAGTAAGCCTCGTTTTGGCGCTAGAACTAACTTTTAAAATCTAAATAATAAATACACAGCTTGTTACACAAATATTCTTAAATCATAAAAGATTTATTTTCATCAAGACAAGATCAGTACAATTCAAAGTTTTGTATCGTTAAATATATACTACTCACCAAAAGGTGGTAGACATGTTGCCTGAGGATAACACTTATAGGAACAACATTGCAGGAACATGTCTGTCAGGTTGAAGAACAGTTTAAATAATTATTCAAGTGATCCAAGAATGCTTGTGTCACGGGTTATAAGTTTGAAAGCAATGCGCACCACACTTAATGAAATTGGGTGCTTTTTGTTGCACAACCCACTGTTAACGGCATGCAAAGCTACCTTTTTCCATACATTCTTAATAGAATTACACCTGAATGGACAGTTTTGGATGTGAAACTAATTCTTCTTTTCACTGAAATGCGAAAGTTGTTTAGTTTTGGCTTTTCTGATTTGTTTTTATCGAACGGAATGGAGCTTTTGGGAATTCGATTTTCATGTGTGTCTGTGGTCTCCACTCCCCAGTATAGACACTATTTAGTGTAAAAATCAAGCTGTTGGATACATTCGGTACGGAAATGAGCATGAGTAGCTTTTTACATTTAGTCAAGTTTTGACTAAATGTTTTAACATAGAGGGGGAATCGAGACGAGGGTCGTGGTGTATGTGTGTGTGTGTGTCTGTCTGTGCGTGTGTAGAGCGATTCAGACCAAACTACTGGACCGATCTTTATAAAATTTGACATGAGAGTTCCTGGGTATGATATCCCCAGATATATTTTTCATTTTTTCGATAAATGTCTTTGATGACGTCATATCCGGCTTTTTGTAAAAGTTGAGGCGGCACTGTCACACCTTCATTTTTCCATCAAAGTGATTTAAATTTTGGCCAAGCAATCTTCGACGAAGGCCGGACTTCGGTATTGCATTTCAGCATGGAGGCTTAAAAATTAATTAATGACTTTGGTCATTAAAAATCGGAAAATTGTCATTAAAATTATTTTTTTTAAGACGATCCAAAATTACTTTTACTTTATTCTTCAACATGTTCTGATGCCAAAAACATATAAATATGTTATATTTGGATTAAAAACAAGCTCTGAAAATAAATATAAAAATTATGATTAAAATTAAATTTCTGAAATCGTTTTAAAAGCAACTTCATCTTATTCCTTGTCGGTTCCTGATTCCAAAAACATATAGATATGATATGTTTGGATTAAAAACACGCTCAGAAAGTTAAAACGAAGAGAGGTACAGTAAAGCGTGCTATGCGGCACAGCGCAACCGCTACCGCGCTAAACATGCTCGTCACTTTCACTGCCTTTTGCACTAGCGGCGGACTACGTTCATTGTGAAAAAATGCAGTGCGTTCAGTTTCATTCTGTGAGTTCCACAGCTTGACTAAATGTAGTAATTTCGCCTTACGCGACTTGTCTAAAAGTCGATTCTAACATCAAACAGCCTGCTCTCAAAAATCTACACCTTGTGTAGTTTCTTTTGATGTATAGACTTAAAGACGTTTGACCTATGTTTATGTGTGTTGTGAATGTTCCAATAATGTTTGATGAAATGTTCGTTATCATCGTAACAGGGTGTGCCGAAGAAAATTTTCCATTTTTAAGTAATTTTTTATGGACAATAAAGTGTTTTTATTGTTATTGTTATTATTGTATAAGTTTTTTTTATGTCAACAGTGCATCGCAGGGGGTTCCTTGTGCATACCTAACACCCCGCTCTCCCAATGTTGTTCCGGTCAGTGTGACCCTCAGACCAACATTTGTCCCTCCCAAGGTGGACAAGTAAGATACACCTGTACTGTATGAAAACAAATTAACACTTTCTACCCCACCTATGTTGACCAAGGTTTTTTTAGCCGAGACCAGCTGTGCTGCAGCAGGTCACTCAGAATTGTAGTAACTGTGTGGTAACTGTGTATCAACACGCTGAAATGCAGGCATTAGATGGACGTTACAGGAAGCGACTGAAGCTAACAGTCTGAGCGGATATATCCAGACCTGGTCAGATAGAACCACATGAGTGGGTACGGTTATATTCGTACCTGGGAGACAATGAGTTAAAGTGACGTATTTCAGACATCTGCAGAATCGTGAATACTTTATTTCAGGCCCAAGCGCAAAACTAGGTTGACACCCCACAGCAAATAGAAATGGTGTTGAAAATGTTAGGTGCACAGGCCATCTTTCATACTGGGTCTGTTAGTGTACCTGGTATACCCACACACACTTGCAGGCACTTGTGCCCTCTGCTCGACACATAAGCACTCACCTGCATGTGCATCAACATGCATACTTATATATTCTCCCATTCAGAATACCCAAAGTAGGCATTTGTTTGCAATGGAAACAAAAACATCTTGAAAAAGCGAAATGCGAACACGTGAACAAATAAACAAATGTCTTTTTTGACAGATATGATTCTTTGAGAATAGAACCGAGTAATTGGCTAAATACTGCCTTATATGCTAGATTCGTGGCGTCATGCTTTGAACCAAACATATTCCGGATAATAAGAGGCATGTACGAACATCCACGCCATCGGATTAGGAACAAACGTTCTAATTGCCTCTCTTAGAAGTGTGATTTATGCACAACCACCGCCATGTGATAACGAATACACGTTTTACTTTGTTTGTTTGTTTTGCTTAACGCCCAGTCCACCACAAAGGGTGATATCAGGGCGGTGCTGCTTTGACATTTAACGTGCGCCACACACAAGACAGAAGTCGCAGCACAGGCTTCATGTCTCACCCAGTCACATTATTCTGACACCGGACCAACCAGTCCTAGCACTAACCCCATAATGCCAGACGCCAGGCGGAGCAGCCACTAGATTGCCAATTTTTAAAGTCTTAGGTATGACCCGGCCGGGGTTCGAACCCACGACCTCCCGCTCACTGTTGCGGTCCACGTTTTACTGCCTCTGGGAACAATCATTAGGATAATAATAGGATAGATTAGTTCACACGGGTCAAGCACCACCCACGAAAACCAAATATGTCTGACAGGACCCATACCATGTATACTTAAATTTGAGTTTTATATCTTTACTTACGAGCCAATCCGCTTGGTAGGTAGAAGGATGTGTTTGAGGAAGCCTGAATTGTTAAGGCAGCTTCCTTCTTGTGTGGGATTTCTTGTCGCACCTTTGACCCCTACCGCTAAACCTTGGTTTTTGGTAGATGTCGAATTTGTTTCAAAGGGGGGTGCTGCTTTGACATACATATGCACGCACATATGCACGTAGGTATACATGTGGTCATGCACGCACATACGCACGAACGCACACTTAGGCATGCACGCACACACACGCACGAACGTACACTGACGCAATCACACACACAGACACATACACACACACACACAGACACACAGACACACACACACACACACACACACAGACACACACACACACACATACACACAGACACACACACACACACACACGCACGCACGTACATACACACCACAGACACAGACAACACACACACAACTTGTAAAAGCCCGAGTAGATAGGAGATAGATAGGAGATAGTGAGCTGAAATATCCTACATAGGAAGGACTCTAACTCAAAGTACAATCCAACCACCCTTTTAAGACAACCCCTCCCCCACCCCACCCCCAATTTAAGACTTCCTCCTTATCAAGACCTAGATTTTTCAGATTGTACTGTTCATGACTTCTGTAAATTTAACCCCAATTTAAGACTCCATTTTGTTTAAGACTTTTTTTTTTCTTACTTTTTTTACATTTTTTTTACCTCAGTTGCATGCAGGATGCTTCAACCCATATTTTTTGCCGGATTTTGTTTATTATTTATTTATTTAATTTTTTTTTTTTTAAGGCCTGATTGCCAAAATCACGTCATAAAGGCCACACAACAATCGAATACAGAAGTTTCAAGTATTTTGATGAATCTGCCTTTTTCTGTAACCAAGCCCCATTTTATAGCGTATTCAATTGCAGTGACGCAGAGGGCGCTTGCAATATTTTTCACCATATTTTGTGTTCAATAATTGGTAAACACGCACCACTACGTCAGCATAGCGTGAAACATCCCCAGCTCCCCCCTTGGTTAACCTCAGACATTACCGAGGCTATGGCGATGCGTGATTATTTTAAAGAGCGCAACATGAAAACAGAGTATAAACTGCAAAAAAATTAAGTTTTGGACACAGTGAGACAAGCAAAGGCAGAATATTTTAATAAACTGATTTCTGAAAAAAAGGATACAGCTACAATCTGGCGAGCAGTGAATGAAATTCTTGATAAATCTAGGAAGGGATCAACCAATTCTCAGTCACAAATATCTCCAAATGATTTTAACAAACACTTCATTTCGCAAGCAGACAACCTAAAGTCGTGTCTCAATCAGAATGATTCCCTTGATACGGATGATTGTTTTGAAAAATTAAAAACATTCTGTGGACAAAAGTTGACTCAAACTGACACGTTTTTAATTCCTCCAATCTCAGTGCACGAGGTAGGAAAACTGGTAGAACAAATGGCGAATAAGAAGTCAATGGGTCCAGACAAGATTCCAGTCAAGTTGCTAAAACTTGCTTTACCTTACATTCTCGATTCCCTAACTTATGTGTATAACCTAAGCATACAACAAAACGTGTTCCCTTCTATTTTAAAGTGTGCAAAGGTATTACCACTTCCAAAAAATAAGGATCTTACAGACCCAAACAACTTTAGACCTATTTCCCTCTTACCTGTTCTATCTAAACCCTTAGAAAAGCACATACAAAAACACCTACTGGCATATATAGAACGAATGAATCTGTTTGATCTTTTTCAGTCTGGATTCAACTCTAAGCATTCCTGCCACACCGCCTTAAGCTCTGTATGTGAGACTTGGCTGTCAGCAATAAACAAAGCAGAAATAACGGGAGCGTTGTTTTTGGACTTTAAGAAAGCCTTTGACCTAGTAGATCACTCACTTCTACTAAAGAAATTAAAGTGCTATTTAAAAGACGACTCCGCCTGTGCCTTTTTTTAATCGTATCTTTCAAAACGGAAACAGTATGTATCCATTAACTGTAAAACTTCGTCAAACGAGTTTGTCAGGAGTGGTGTCCCTCAAGGGTATGTATTAGGACCTATCTTGTTCCGTAGTTATATAAATGATTTACCCCTTCATGTGTCCGATGAAAAAGTTA
>NC_090255.1:18786852-18796852 GCF_037325665.1 Littorina saxatilis | reverse complement strand
CTGACTCTCTCTCTCTCTGTCACGTTTCACTATATCACTTAAGGTGATTATGAAACGGTTAGTTACTTCTAACTAACTAACCACACCACGATCCACTCTCGCAGTCATACAATTTAATGGAAACAACAAAAGTATAAGTTTCAGACGCCTGTTTATGTAATAACTCGCCACCTCCCTCGAGACTTCACTCCCAAAATGTTCTTTTACGTTCAAAACGTAAATAACACGGTCACTGACAAAATGCCAGTTAGAATATAGAAAATTATAGTAACACGCTGATCCCGTGTAAAGTTAGGAAGATATAGCTGATCTGCCCAAAAGTGCTAGTTAATGCAGGTGTCACACACCCCACGTTGTCACTACTCGAATATAATCCCAAATAGAAAAGATGACAACGGTGGTCAACGGGGTGCAAAGACATGGTGCACTTAGGCCAAAAAAAAAAATAGGTCTGTTTACGGTAACCCGACCGACCCTAGTTTTTTCGCGCGACCCTAGACTTTTTTTTGGCATTTGGGAAATCTTGTTTTTTTGGCAAAATAACGTAAAAATATGGTTTTTTGAAAGAAAAAAAAAATCCCGACCTACCGACCCTATTTTTTTGGCCTATGTTACCGTAAACAGACCTATTTTTGTTTGGCCTTAGCTTTGTTTTGCCACTGGGTGGACGGCCTGTAATTTGTTCATAGTCTCCACAACTGCTCCGTAGAATGTAGTGCCGGCTGGCGTTGTTACGAAGCAGGGAAAAGTGGAGACATCAGGCGCCGCACCCAGTCGCTGGTTAGCTGGTTACATCAGATGATCCCGGTTACAGCGTCTGCAGCTAACAGTGTCCCGCAGATAGGCAGCCAAACAGAAGATAGAAAGGCTGCAACAGAAAGCACCGGTGCACTAAACATGCCAGCTACCCCTCAACCTCCACCTTTAAACATGTCATCTTTACATATCTCATCGAGCACGTGGGCCTGCACAAACGGACTTTTTACAACAACAAATCAGCCATTTTCCCGTCCTTCTCTCCATATCTGCAAAAACCATTAACAGATTAGTATTTTAGCGTCACAAAGAGCACATTATGCGCTAACCTGGAAAGAACAACAGAGAGTATTTCATTCCACAAACACAGACTCGTCAACAGCGTTAAATAATGATTTATTACCTCAAAAAACCTATGAATGTAGCACTCTCATGGAAGCAAAAACCGCTTCCTCCCTGGAATGGCCTCTGTTCGTCAACAGTGACACACCATCCAACCTCTTGCCGAATACTTTATGCGGTGAAGAACCATCCCCGCACGGCGAAGAGAAAAGTCCTCAGCAAACATGTAACAGCGAAAAGGTGGTATCTCGTTGAAGTTCCATTAGAGCCCTAACTGTGCTAGCAGAACGGCACGTAGATAGAAGTGAAATATCTAGTCGTGATGAAAACCATCATACTCTAAGGACGCAGACACCGACCCTTCTCCTCTTGCCGCTGATTGTCAAGTGTCCAGTTATCGTGTCTCAGACAGACAACCTTGACGAAAACACGTGACTAACCTTGTCACATATCAAGTTCAGCTATCGACAATTCTGCCTCGACAGCAGAAATCACCCCGTGAAATCCGAGCGACACAATATCCGTGTTTGTCCTGCGCTGTCAGCAAAACTCTGCCGTAGCCCAGTCTCACGCACAGGCGCTTTCTATCGTAATTGACCAAGAGAAGGCACCCCACCGAGTGACACTTTCTTGGTCCATGTCACTAGATCGTGACACTCTCTCTTTCGCTTTATCTGTCTATGTCTCTTTTCTCTCTCTCTCTCTCTCTCTCTCTCTCTCTCTCTCTCTCTCTCTCTTTCTTTCCTTCTTTCTGTCTCTCTCTCTTTCTTTCTTTCTGTCTCTGTCTCTGTCTCTCTCTCTAGAGCTCTCTCTCTCTAGAGCTCTCTCTCCCTCTAGAGCTCTCTCTTTCTCTATCTCTCTCTCTCCTCCCACCACTTTCTCCCAATATGTCCCTTTGTTTATCAGATGAATAGTGTCAATGCATTTTACTGGCTTTACTTCCATATATACATATCTGCACAAACTACCGTAACACCTGTGTTGTGTTTGCAGTGTATCCAAGGTGGCGCACAGTGCAACCCTAACAACCAACTTCAGCGATGCTGTTCCGGTCAGTGTAACCCCCAGACCTTCACGTGCCCCTCCAACGGTGGACAGGTAAGATATATAGTTAAATTATGTTGGAAACCAAAAAAAATCTTGTTTGGAAAGGATGAGATTTTACTTTTTTTTTGTTTGGAAAAAATCCACCCAGTTATTCAAAATTAACTAATGTTCTCTCTCTCTCTCTCTCTCTCTCTCTCTCTCTCTCTCTCTCCCTCTCTCTCTCTCTCTCACTCACTCACTCACTCACTCTCTCTCTCTCATTCTCTCTCGTTCTCTCTCTCTCTGTCTTTCGCTCTCTGACTCTCTCTCTCTCTCTCTCTCTCTCTCTCTCTCTGTCTTTCGCTCTCTGACTCTCTCTCTCTCTCTCTTTCGCTTTATCTGTCGACTATGTCTCTTTTTTTCTCTCTCTCTCTCGCTCTCTACTAACTACCGTAACACCTGTGTTGTGTTTGCAGTGTATCCAAGATGGCGCTCAGTGCAGCCCCAACAACCCATTCCAGAGATGTTGTTCCGGTCAGTGTAACCCCCAGACCTTCAGGTGTCCCTCCAACGGTGGACAGGTGAGATTTCCAGTTAAAATCTGTTGGGAAACCAAAAATTTCTTCTTTGGAAAGAATACGGTTTTACTTATTTTGGTTACTTAAAATCCAGCCATTTACTTGAAATTAACTGATGTTCTTACTCCCTGTCTTTCTCTTTTTGTTCCTCTCTTTCTCTCTGTTTTTCTCACCATCTAGCTCTCTCTCTCTCTCTCTCTCTCTCTCTCTCTCTCTCTCTCTCTCTCTCTCTCTCTCTCTCTCTCTCTCTCTCTCTCTCTCTCTCTGCAGTGCTGGCAGGTACATTTATAATTGCTGTGCATCGAACGCTTATAACATTTCGCAGATTTTTTAAAATTCCGATTTACTACTTCTCACTTGACTTTTTCCGTTAAGTTAGACAGTTACTGAAATTGTAACTTGTTTGCTTCACTTTTTGCTCTTTTGTGCATTATTTTTTCTCCGTGTTTGTTCATTGATTTAATCTCTGTTTAATTTGTTCTCAGATTTTTGGTTGTTGATAATAATTTTGTTTATTATAATTATTATGAATTCAAACGTGTCAAAACACACTCTCCAGGTTGAACATCTTAATGTCTATCATCTCGTTAACAAAGTGCCTGATATATGCGTGCTGCTAAACCAAAGCTCACAGCCAGTTCATGTTTTTGGGATGAGCGAAACACGGCTCGACTCGAGAATTGCCGATAACTTGATTTACATTTCCCAATACTCTGTTTTGCGACTCGACAGCGCAAGGAAGAATCAGACAGGCATTGCAGTCTATATTCATGAATCAATTTCTGAATGTGCAACACGAAGAACTGATTTAGAGGACGACAATATTGAGTGCATTTGGATTGAAGTAAAAAACTGTAAAACCTCGCCTCTGCTCATAGGTTATATATATCGTAACCCTGCCGAAACGTCGATTTGGTCAGAATATTTCATTCAGATGATGGATAAAGTCAAATCACGCAATAAAGATATTGTATTGCTTGGAGATTTTAATATTAATCTGAATAAGCCTCAAACAGTATGGAATTCAACAACAACTTTATTAGGTCTTCATCAACTGGTTCTGAACCCAACAAGAATAACAGACACAACTGCAACTCTTATTGATCACATATATACTGATAATAAGAAGATTGTTTCAAATGTGTATGTGTCCAATTCCAGTATCAGCGATCATAGGCCTATTTTTTGTTCGGTCTCTATGCGCTTGCCTAAATCAGGACCAAAAGGCCACACGACCATAGAATACAGAAGTTTTAGACATTTTGATGAGTCTGCATTTTTTCGTGATCTTAGTGAAGCTCCATTTCAGAGCGTTTTTGATTTCAGTCTTGCAGATGATGCTTTTAATCAATTGTATAGCATTTTAAGCACAATTATAGATAAGCACGTGCCCCTGCGTCAGCATAGAGTAAAACATGCCAGACTTCCACCTTGGTTAACATCAGATATTATAGAGGCGATGGCTCTGAGAGATTATTTCAAGGAAAATAAGATGACAGACGAATATAAACAGCAGAGGAATGAGGTGTTAAACCGAGTGAGACAATCAAAAACCGGTTACTTTGATAAATTGATTTCCGATAAGAAAGATACTGCAACAATTTGGCGGGCAGTAAATGAAATCCTTGATAAATCTAGGAAAAAGTCAACTGCTAATCTAACAAAACTATCTGCGGAAGAATTTAATAATCATTTTATATCTTTAGCGGATAAATTGAAGGCTTCTGTGGCAGAAACATATTCTCCGGGTACAGATAACTGTTTTGAAAAATTGGACGAATACTGTCAGCAGAACAGAATAAACAATGAAGCGTTTATCATTCCTCCGATTGCAGTTCATGAGGTTGGAACATTTATTGAAAACCTGGAGAATAAAAAGTCCATGGGTCCTGATAAAATACCCGTGAAGTTATTGAAGCTTTCTCTACCGTATATTGTGGATTCGCTCACGTTCGTATATAACCTTAGTATTGAGCAGAACTTTTTTCCGTCTAAATTGAAAAGCGCCAAAGTCATACCCCTTCCCAAATGTAAAGATCTCTCAGACCCAAGTAATTTTAGACCCATTTCTTTGCTGCCTGTTTTGTCAAAACCATTAGAACGGCATGTGCACAAGCATCTTCTTGCTTACGTGAACAGCTCAGATCATGGGTCAATAAAGTGTTACACAGATGGTCAAAATTAAAGTACAAGATATTGCACTGGAAGTGGAACTACACTGTTGCTTAGTGTCTGTATGAAGCTACAAGGTGAAAATAGAAAAAGAAAAACACGATTCTTGACTTTGATGGGCTTTTTCTGCTCGTAAGCACACATTCTTCTACTCATCACAGCATGCCCCATTATTGAGTTTAAAACACCAATTTAGTAAATTTGTTTTGAATAAAACTCACAATTCTACAATAAGAATTTAGAGACCTGAATCAATTAGGTATATCCTACTTAGTTTGACTTTTGCAAAACCAAGTAATTACACATTTAATTGAATCAGTCAGACAGACGGAGACATAGAGAGACAGACAGAGAGCAAACAGAAATCTGAGAAAGAAACCCCTTTAAAAATGTTACCATGTTTGAAATGAAACATCGCAAGGTGAAGCCATAATTCATCACCTTTCAGTATGACGTCATGAGCGTGTTCCACACTTGAAATTACGTGTTTTTATCATGTTGTCAGCTGCACGGAGCTTGGAAGTATAATTTCCATTCAACGATCCGAGTTTGTTAAGTTTTAACCTATTTTCAACGTCAAACACCATGAAACTATATATATTTGGAATCAGAAAATGGTAAGGAATAGATAGAAGTTGTTTTTAAGTGTCTTTTTTCATAAATAAAGATAGTGGTTATTTATCGGTTTTCTTCATTTTTAAGCATAATTATCAATACAAAACAACAAAACTATATAGTTTTAGATACAGGACGCAATAGGGAATACACCAATATACATTTTTTGTTTCAAATATTAGTTTTTAAAAATTTGAAAAAATGACATATTTCGAACAAACATTTCAATAACAAAACTTTAAGTGACCAAACTGAAATGCAATCCCATAATCCGGCCTAGATCTGAGATTGTGTGATAAGAAATTCGATCAAATTGATGAAAAACTGTAACTGTGAAAGTGCTGCCTCGACCTTTTGGCAAACGGTAAAATATGACGTCATCAAACTGTCCTATCAATAAACGGAAAAACCTTCTATGAGAAAATCCAGTCAAAAATATCCATATCAAATTTCATAAAGATCCACTCCGTAGTTTTTGAGATATGATCTGCAGTGTGAAAAAACGCCCATAACGCCCAAAACGCAAACTCATTTGTCATGTTCTGCTGATACTATAATGTTTTTCTTTCCTAAAACACACTATAATAGTAGCCTTTCCCAATGTCTATGCTAAAACTGACTTGTCTGTGTTGTCAATGATTTTGCTACAGTGTGAGAACACAATCTCACGCCCATAACGCTGTGACACGAAAACTCATTTGGTCGTGTTCTGCCGATACTGTAATGTTTTTCTTTCTTAAAACACACTATAATAGTAGCCCTTCCCAAATGCAATGCTAAAAATGACTGGTCTGTGTTGTCAATGATTTTCTGCGAGAATGCGATCTATCTGTTTGTCGCAAAGACCGTGTGACACGAAAGTTATGAGCGGAAGACAAATCTGCTGAGTGCAATTACGTTTCAGAAGATAGTTGGTTAAAACAGTTTATCACTCAGACACGCAAAGGAACACTATAACTTTATTATTCAGGCCATATTTGCTTTCCTTTGTCATGTATGAAAGTACTGGCCTTGGTTGAAGAAAGTGACCTGTCGCTGTGCAACAAATTTGTCGCCATTTTCCGCCGTGTTTTGTAAATAAAACGTGTTTACTACCCACACATACAAAACGATGCTGTTGGTTCTTTTTATTTTCTTATTGTTTGATTCATGCTTAGCAGTTTAGTATGCTTTGTTTTCTTCTCAATACAATGGATGGCTATAAAATAAGCATTTAAATGTGAAGGTGTTAAAATTACCCATGATCTGAGCTGTTCACTTACATGGAAGAACAAAATTTGTTCCATCAGTTTCAATCCGGTTTTCGGTCCAAGCATTCTTGCCACACAGCTCTTACGTCTCTCTGTGAAGCTTGGCTGTCAGCAATGAACAAGTCTGAAGTTACAGGAGCATTGTTTTTGGATTTTAAGAAAGCATTTGACTTAGTCGATCATTCCATATTGTTGAAAAAATTACACTATTATTTGAGAAACGATTCGGTCTGTGACTTCTTTAAATCGTATCTTGCTGACCGGACACAATATGTCACTCTACAATGCCAGAATTCGTCTACTGCACTAGTAAAACATGGCGTCCCTCAAGGGTCTGTATTGGGACCTATTTTCTTTTGTATTTACGTTAATGATTTGCCTTTACATGTATCGGATGATAAAGTCAAATGCGAGTTTTTTGCAGACGATTCGTCTATACATACCAGTAACACCTCGTTGGAATCAGTAAATTCTTCCCTGAAGAACACTTTGGACGAAGTTGCGAAATGGTGCACATCAAATGCCATGATACTGCACCCAGAAAAAACTAAAAGCATTGTTATTACCACAAGACAAAAGCATCAGATAAGTCCTCTTAAATTACAACTGTCCTTAGGTACAACTCAAATACAGCAGGTTAAAGAACATCGCATACTTGGTGTAACTGTCGATGAAGAAATGAAATGGCAAACACACATAAGCAACCTCTGCAAAGTGTTATCAAGGAATTTGTATTTGTTGTCAAAACTCAAACATTATGCGAAGTCTGAAACATTAAAAATGTTCGTTCATGCTCATATCCTCATATTAATTTTGCTTCGACATTGTGGGATGGCTGCAGTGATGTTCACTTATTGAAACTCAATTCTTTGTACCGTCGTGCTGCAAAACTTATCATGTATGAATCGCACATGTCTACAGAAATGAAGTTAAACAGCCTTAATTTCCTTCCCCTAAAAACCCACCTTGCATACAATAAGGCTGTCTTTATGTATAAATTAGTTCATGGTGATGTGCCCAGTTATGTGCAATCCTATTTTACACATGTTACGAAGAGGTATGGGTCTCAAAATTTACTTCCTCCAATTCCTCGTATAGATCTTTATAAATCCAGCTTAGCTTTTTCAGGATCATCTCTGTGGAATTCTTTGCCAATAGAAATCAAACGATCCGCATCATTAAAGGCCTTTAAAAGGCAGTTGCACACACATTTGATCACACTATAAACTGTCCCTGATGTTTAGTTTCCATTGTGTACTCGGATAATGTATGCAATGCTCTTAAGTGTTTGTTTGTTTTTTTAAATATTGTATATGTAGTTAATCTGAATGTGTAATCCCTCGTCCCCCTCCCCCTTCTTCTTGAAACTTTAGCTGCCTGTATATATGGCCCTGTTCGGCAATACATTGCTGTACTTTTTTAAGAAATGTAAAAAAACATTTACGTTTGTTTGTATTTGGTTTTGTTTTATATGACTTTGTGAGTCCAATATTTTGTATGTTTATACTCGACCATTATTTTGATGTTTTATTAGTTTAATACTTTGATGAGGTATGTGCGCAGTCTTTGCTTTTGTTTACAATTATTCTCTGTATATGTTATAAGGACAGGTTGGAAGATTAGGCTAAGCCTAAAACCTTTATCCTTATGTAATAAAGTTCTGAGTTCTGAGTTCTGAGTTCTCTCTCTCTCTCTCTCTCTCTCTCCTCCCACCACTTTCTCCCAATATTTCCCTTTGTTTATCAGATGAATAGTGTCAATGCATATTTACTGGCTTTACTTCCATATATTATACATATCTGCACAAACTACCGTAACACCTGTGTTGTGTTTGCAGTGTATCCAAGGTGGCGCACAGTGCAACCCTAACAACCAACTTCAGCGATGCTGTTCCGGTCAGTGTAACTTCCAGACCTTTACGTGCCCCTCCAACGGTGGACAGGTAAGATATATAGTTAAATTCTGTTGGCAAACCAAAAAATATCTTGTTTGGAAAGGATGAGATTTTACTTTTTTTTTGTTTGGCAAAAATCCAGCCAGTTATTCAAAATTAACTGATGTTCTCTCTCTCTCTCTCTCTCTCTCTCTCTCTCTCTCTCTCTCTCTCTCTCTCTCTCTCTCTCTCTCTCTCTCTCTCTCTTTCTTTCTTTGTCTCTCTCTCTCTCTCTCTTTCGCTTTATCTGTCTATGTCTCTTTTCTCTCTCTCTCTCTCTCTCTCTCTCTGTTTCTTTCTTTGTCTCTCTCTCTCTCTCTTTCGCTTTATCTGTCTATGTCTCTTTTCTCTCTCTCTCTCTCTCTTTCTCTCTCTCTCTCTTTCTTTCTTTGTCTCTCTCTCTCTCTCTCTCTCTCTCTCTCTCTCTGTCTCTCTCTTTCTTTATCTCTCTCTCTCCTCCCACCACTTTCTCCCAATATGTCCCTTTGTTTATCAGATGAATAGTGTCAATGCATATTTACTGGCTTTACTTCCATATATTATACATATCTGCACAAACTACCGTAACACCTGTGTTGTGTTTGCAGTGTATCCAAGGTGGCGCACAGTGCAACCCTAACAACCAACTTCAGCGATGCTGTTCCGGTCAGTGTAACCCCCAGACCTTCACGTGCCCCTCCAACGGTGGACAGGTAAGATATATAGTTAAATTCTGTTGGCAAACCAAAAAATATCTTGTTTGGAAAGGATGAGATTTTACCTTTTTTTGTTTGGAAAAAATCCAGCTAGTTATTCAAAATTAACTGATGTTCTCTCTCTCTCTCTCTCTCTCTCTCTCTCTCTCTCTCTCTCTCTCTCTCTCTCTCTCTCTCTCTGTGTCTCTCTAGCTGTCTGTCTGTTTCTCTCTCTCTCTCTCTCTCTCACTTACTCTCTCTCTCTCTCTCACTCTCTCTCATTCTCTCTCGTTCTCTCTCTCTCTCTCTGTCTTTCGCTCTCTGACTCTCTCTCTCTTTCTCTCTCTCTCACTCTCTCATTCTCTCTCGTTCTCTTTCTCTCTCTCTGTCTTTCGCTCTCTGACTCTCTCTCTCTTTCGCTTTATCTGTCTATGTCTCTTTTCTCTCTCTCTCTCTCTCTCTCTCTCTCTCTCTCTCTCTCTCTCTCTCTCTCTCTCTCTCTCTCTCTTTCTTTCTGTCTTTCTTTCTCTCTCTCTCTCTCTCTCTCTCTCTCTCTCTCTCTCTCTCGAGCTCTCTCTCTAGAGCTCTCTCTCTAGAGCTCTCTCTTTCTCTATCTCTCTCTCTCCTCCCACCACTTTCTCCCAATATGTCCCT
>NC_090255.1:18771852-18776852 GCF_037325665.1 Littorina saxatilis | reverse complement strand
CGCACACGTAATATTCACAGAGTTGTATCTCTTCCTTGAACATTTGCATCAAAGATGGCCGCCGCTTATGGTTTGATGCAAAATCCCATGTAAAATGAGAGGCCTCTGTACAGTTCATTCAGTGCATTCCGTAACTTCAAAGGTATCGAAAATGACAAGAGCAGGTTCTCCAAAATTGGATGCTTTAATTGCAGTGGATTCTGATCTATGAATTTAAAACACTAAAGTTCAAGATTACCCACGTTTCAATGTCACTTTGCGGTGATGATTTGGGTAGAATAATGGAATGTTTTATTTTTAAAGTTTTGTGTGTGTGTGCTAAAGCTTTGATTCTTAACACACTTGTAGAGTTTGATGAGCTCCATCCACGATGACGTAAGTCTAGTTGACCCTAGTCACAGTGTAAAGGGGCCGAGTTCCGGTCACAAAAAGAATAATTAAATTGGTGAGTACCTGATTACAAAAATTAATTTACTAAATTGATCAATGTTGTTCTTTAACAGTGCATCCCCCAGGGCTCACAGTGTAGCCCGGGTGGTCAAACGAGGTGTTGTCAAGAGGCACAGGGAAACCGCTGCAGGTTGTCCTTCGCCCAGCAGGGCTACATCTGTACCTTCACCCAAGGAGGAGGGTTCTTCGGGGATGAGGCTCTAGCTGCCGACGAAGCACCTGTTACCCCTAGTGATGTTGATGAGGCGCCTGCTTCGAATGAGGCTTCTGTTGATGTCGACGAGGAGAACGTCGACCCCAACCTTGGCAATGACGGATCTGAGGAGACTGCTGTTCCAGCTGCTGACGGAGATACGAATGACGCGTAGTTGAATTATTATTTAAAAGACCAAAACATACTGTACTCACGTATACGATACGAATTACAAAGCACGACGTTTAGACCACTAGGGTCTTCTTCAGGCAAAACAAAATCAGAAAAAGAATTATTATTGCGGGATGTAAATTCAAGGCATAATCCATGCTGTGTATAATATTTGGTTCACCTTCTTAGATCTGACTAGGCGTTTACATTGGACAAGACCATCTCTCAACCTGGACACATACCAGGAATCAAAATCCTGGGTGTGAAGAGTGGAGACTGTTTGATGCATTGAATGCATTTCTCATCTGACACTAGTAATGCTGCGTCGCTCACAAGAAATAACGGTTTTAGGTGTGACGAAAAAAAGAACAGGGCCTGAGTACGGTGATAAATACAAGACTTATTTTACAACCATTTGAAAAATACATACATCCCCCGTGGCTGCCCGCATAACGAAATCGTTTTTCTCGTGTTTTGTATTTGCCAGTGTTACAGCACAGAGCAGAGTCCGTCCCGCACTTTGCTTTGTGTACATCACGTGGCCACCCAAACACCCGCACAACGCAACATTTTCACGAGAAAAACACGTTTATTTGTTTGCTTTGTCTGTATTACACATTTGTATTTACATTTACCACTGACACACCAAATTTTATACTTTAGTTTGCAAGTGAATCGTTATCATACACAATAACGTTATCACGAGACGAACAGAAATCTCAGAGATCGTCTGCTTCTCAACTGTTTCGCGCAAATCGTGTAATATCTATTTTTGCGGAAACCTCCCGAGGAAATCCATCTCAGCGGCTTCCACCTGCAACATAGTCGTGCTTATTTGGAATGTGACGTCCTGTTCTTCGTCAGTCACACCTATCTCAAAAACTAAGCGTCGCACATAACCAGCGCCCTTCCATTATAGTGTCAATATGCGCAATCAATTCATAAAGCAATGTTTCACTGTGCACAGGAAGTAATCAGGATGTTGATTTTTTATGTCTCAATTGTAGGGATGGTCTTACTCCATGTAAAAAAAACAAAAAAACTATGCCAATCAGATATAGTAAGCCGAATAGTTTTCGCGGGAAAGGCTGTGCTATCAAGCCAATATCATAACCGAGTTATAACTCTTGCTTACTGTCGTTGTAGCCCTTTGTTAGTTATGTCAACTAATATTTGTTATGCAACTGACCTGGTTACATGAAAGTAAGTTAAACACAAGTCGCGTAAGGCAAAATTACTACATTTAGTCAAGCTGTGGAACTCACAGAATGAAACTGAACGCACTGCATTTTTTCACAATGACGGTAGTCCGCCGCTCGTGCAAAACGCAGTGAAACTGACGAGACTGTTTAGCGCGGAAGTGGTTTCGCTGTGCTGCATAGCACGCTTTTCTGTACCTCTCTTCGTTTAACTTTCTGAGCATGTTTTTAATCCAAACATATCATCATATCTATATGTTTTTGGAATCAGGAACCGACAAGGAATAAGATGAAATAGTTTTTAAAACGATTTCGAAAATTTAATTTTGATCATAATTTTTATATTTTTAATTTTCAGAGCTTGGTTTTAATCCAAATATAACATGTTTATATGTTTTTGGAATCAGGAAATGATGAAGAATAAGATGAACGTAAATTTGGATCGTTTTATACAAAAAACAATTAATTACAATTTTCTGATTTTTAATGACCAAAGTCATTAATTAATTTTTAAGCCACCAGGCTGAAATGCAATACCGAAGTCCGGCCTTTGTCGAAGAGTGCTTGGCCAAAATGTCAATCAATTTGATTGAAAAATGAAGGTGTGACAGTGCCGCCTCAACTTTTACAAAAAGCCGGATATGACGTCATCAAAGACATTTATCGAAAAAATGAAAAAGAATTCCGGGGATATCATACCCAGGAACTCTCATGTCAAATTTCATAAAGATCGGTCCAGTAGTTTACTCTGAATCGCTCTACACACACACACGCACACACACACAGACACACATACACCACGACCCTCGTCTCGATTCCCCCTCTATGTTAAAACATTTAGTCAAAACTTGACTAAATGTAACAAAACTTGACTAAATGTAAAAAGGGTGGTGAAGAAATTGGAAACTGGATTAGAGAAATCTTATTAAAAATTATTATGATGTAGAAAATACTGATACATATGGTGTAATGAGCTTGTTCTCCTCTGCATTTTAGTTGCAATGAAGTTACTAAATAACATTCATCTCTTGTTGTGTTTTAGAAGAACCAATATGTAAGTTATGAAATATTTCTGATTCAGTTATAATGTAGATTCTTTGGGGGGTCTGAACACATGGCATTTTGCTTCATTGCTTTTCAATGTTGAATTCAAATTGTGAATTAGAAGAAAAAAAAATATATATATATATATGCGAACAGGTAGCCTTTAAACTATGCTGTTAAGCTTTTTTGAGTTTTGAATTAATCTGTCCATTATTTTGATTTTGCGTGTTGTTGCGTATTTTGTTGTACTTTTCCCAGCGTCTGATTTTATGTTGTGCTTGAAAATAAATACATTAACATTCACCTTATTTGTTTGTTTTGGTGTTCACATACACACACACACACTTGCGCGCGCACGCACGCACACATTTACGTACACACACACACACACACACACACACTTGCGCGCGCACGCACGCACACATTTACGTACACACACACACACACACACACACACACACACACACACACACACACACACACACACTAACTCATAAACATGCACGCATATACATGATCCACATGCAACAACCAATAATGATGGCGTATGCTGTAGGGTGGATGTAAACAAATCCTGATCCCCATTTACACATCCAGCTATGATAAAGAAAATATCTCACATACGTCTTTTTGCTGCATTTAGAGTTTATTTGTCATGGTACAACACGTAATTAGGAGTTTGCAGGCCTGATTTATTTCGCTGCAACAGTACAAGAAGACGTTCTTCCCCGGTGATTCAGTCGCCCGGTGTGTCTGTCCGGAAATAAAGACAGAGTTATTTGGGAACACTTTTTAAAGTCAAATGTTTCAATCATTATCATCATCATCACCATCATCATCGATCATCATCATCGTCATCATCATCATCATCATCATCATCATCATCATTATCAATAGTATCTTCTTCGTCGTCGTCGTATTACAGCCTCTTCTTGTTCTTCCTTAAAGTACCTCAACACAAACGGAGGTACCGCCAAAGAGGCCACATCACACAAAATAACGACCTCTTATCTGCCCTAGAACTGTGCAGTTTAATATTGTACATAATTCTTTGCGAGAAAATAAGGACAAGAATACACACACACACACACACACACACACATGCTCACACACACACACATACACACACACATACACACACACACACACACACACACACACACACACACACACACACGTACAAACAAACACGCAAACAGACACACATATCACGGTCGTCTCCATTACCAATCTATATATGTTACAGGCAAGTTGGGAAACCAGGCATTTCCGGAAATGACTACCGAAAAGTAGTCATTTACGGAAATGACTGATTCACTCGGTCATTTCAGGAAATGCCTAAAGTTTAGCTGGATATTTTAGTCATTTCCAGTAATGACTGAAATTAGCTGTTAGGCATTTCCAGAAATGCCTGACACACAAACTCTTGATCAATCGAAACGCACGCACGCACGTGTACAATAAGAATGAAAAGGGTTATAAATATGTACCAGATTTTAATGTTATTATCTGTCAGATTAAAAGGTAGATAAAAGAATAATAACAAAATGAAATACTAAAATACACACATTTTCATGTAGATTTGAGTGTTAATTACTCTTCTGTTCATTTGTTTTTGCATGCCAGGCTTTAGTGGCATAATGCTTTACGTTCAGAGCATTTGCACTGTGCACTTTAGGAATGGAAATGGTTATAAATATGTGCAAGAATTTAAAATGTAGATAAAATGTAGAGCAATGAATAAAACACACACACACCAACACACACACACACACACACACACACACATACACCAACACACACACACACACACACACACACACACACACACATACACACATAGTTTGAGTACCAGGCATTCTTCTGTTCATTTGTTTTTGCATGTCAGGCTTTGGTGGCAACGACTGTTGCAGAGTACTTTACGTTTGAAGCATTTACACCTA
>NC_090255.1:18761852-18766852 GCF_037325665.1 Littorina saxatilis | reverse complement strand
GAGAACTCCCGTTACTGCACCGAGCGGACCACTGCCCCCTTCCCCACCTCCACCAGCTATATTAGTCACACCTCCGAGAGCTCCTGTGACGGCTCCCAGCGGACCGCCTCCTCCTCCTCCTCCAGCCAGGTTGGTGACTCCGCCCAAAGCTCCTGTGACGGCTCCTAGTGGACCAGCCCCTCCTCCTCCTCCAGCCAGGTTGGTGACTCCGCCCAGCGCTCCAGTTAGAGCCCCCAGAGGACCTCCCCCACCACCGCCTAAGAGTCCGGTGAGAATAGCCAGAGGTCCACCAGCGCCTCCCCCGCCACCCCCGCCGCTCAAACCTCCCAGCAAGTTGCCCACGCCGTTGAGAGCTCCGCCCAGACCGTTGCCGATACCAGCCACGCCCTGGCCCACCCCGCCCAGAAGCTGTTCAACGCCTTCACCCAGACCTTCCAGAAGATCGCCGACGCCCTCAGTGACGTCTTCCACGGCGTCCATGAGGCCTTCGATCGTTGAAGACACACTGTCCAACACGTTGCCCACGCCGCTCAGAACGTCGCCCAAGCCTCCGAGAAGACCCAGGATTTTGCTGAGCGAGGAGACAAGGTCAAGGACTCCTGTCAAGCCGCCCAGAAGACCGCCTCCGCCTCCCCCGAGGAGACCGGTCACAGCGCCCAGCGGACCGCCACCACCGCCCAGGAGACCTCCCACTAGTCTGCGGTTACGCTTCACCTCTTCGTCGCGGTTTGCTGATACTGTTTTGGCCTGGAATGAACAGATCGTTTTTGTGAGGTTGTAGTGTGGCTTGGTCCGGTGATACGAGCGTATGAACGTTGGTTGTGATGGTTTACTGTGTGAGTGATAGTACGTTGTAGGTCTAAGAGTGAGTTGATGAGTGATCAACTAACTTACTAACTTACTGAGCACCTTGGTAAATGAATAAATGACTAAGTAACAAACTGACTAACTAACTAACTGAGGCACGCATTTTCTCAATCACAAATTGACTCTAATCATACCTTGAATAACTGACTGACTGACTGACTGACTGACTGACTGACTGATTGACTGACTGACTGACTGACTGACTGACTGATTGACTGACTGACTGACTGATTGACTGACTGACTGACTGACTGACTGACTGACTGATTGACTGACTGACTGACTGACTGATTGACTGACTGACTGACTGATTGACTGACCGACTGACTGACTGACTGACTGACTGGGCCATCTGCTCACTATTTCTGTCCTGGTTCCAAGCCCGGTGTAACACGAAGTTTTTACTCCACGAAAAATTTACTCCGGAGTAAAAATGTCGTACGAAATTCTTACTCCGAGTACACCTTTCGTACGAGAAAAGAACTCCCCAAGACACGAGAAAATTACTCCCTCCACGAAATTTTTACTCCCCATTTTTTTTACTTCCAGTAAAAAATCTCGTACGCGAAAATGGGATGCGGGCGAAGGGATAATGCCAATATGTGATCTCGCACAAATAAACGTGTCGCGCTACCCTCCCTCCCCTCTTTACACCACCAAGACTCACAGGGGACAGGGGAGTAAACATTTCGTACACCTGGCATGGGAAGTTAAATTGCTCGTGTTAGGGTGAAGTAATTTATTCGTTATTTATTCGTCAGGGGAGTAACATTTGTGTACGAAATGTTTACGAGGAACTCACCTGTCGTGGGGAGTAATTTTCTCGTGTAATGGGGGAGTACCTTTTTCGTAAAGGGAGTAATTTTCTCGTGTTACACCAGTACATTGACGATCTCATGTCGTCTTTCCACATGTGTTGACACGTTTGTCGTTCTTATGTCAAATGTGCTGGGATGCCTTCCGCGAAGAATGAGATATATTGTGTTGACGCCTGGAGATATATACATACGTCAGTGTCGGTGTCACGCTTGCTGTCCAACAGGCGAGTCCGGAGTTCGGTCAGTTCGCTGGCAGCATCAATGGCCCCCTGTGCAGAAAGCTTCTGACTCGCCGCAGCGTACAGACACGCCGCCAGCACAAGTAGGCGGAACATCGTGCTTTGTCTGAAAAGTAGTAGACTTCTTGCAAAACTTCATGCCAATTTTCAAATTATTATTTGACCCGGTAAGTTTAAACATATCGACTCGTCAACGGAGTCCGATGTTTGTGCGTGTGTGTGTGTTCGTGTGCATGTGCGTGTGTTATATAACATGTTGTGAGTAAGTATAAAATTTGAAGCTCAAAAACTAAACAATGTATAATAATAATGCACCATATTTGCTATGATAACAAACAAGCGCTAGACCAATCGACCACAGCAGATTGAAACTGTTCCCGGAGTTGACCCATTTTAATGATCGAGCTCTACTCAAAACTCAATTCGCTGAACTTAAAACGTCCAACAGGACCCAGTTCATGACTTGAAAGAAGAAGAAGAAGAAGAGACACAAATACTGACAAACTTGCGTACGGGAGGTAAATAACAACTCATTTGGTTACGATCGGTTCGATTGTCCTGAATATTTTAGACAAAAGAAATAGCGAACAGAGAGAGAGAGAGATACTGTGCGTAACAATGTTCATCTCAAAAGTCTCATGCGAGCAAACTCGGAAAGCCCTTGGTTAACGCAAAGGAATCACACAACAAAACCAAATAGTTTTCACGCCATAAATTAGTACTATTCATGAACAAACTCTGTCCACATGTGATAAATACGCTGTTCTCGAATTCAGCTTTATCATAATAAAACGAGTCAGAGTGCTATTTTAAGATATTAATTTGAACCGAAGGAGCGTAGGCGCTCTAAATGCATACGGTGTGCGCAACAAGAGAAATTAAAGTGAGATATTTACAGTCGGAATCGGAAAAAACGTAGCTAAGGGGAAACTGTTTGTGTATACGTTATAACAGGTCTACGTTTAAACGGTTAGATCGGGTATAACGTATATAAGAGGAAACAATACGTTATATCCGGTTTCCCCCCCATTGCTAACGTTAATGCAGTATGGTAAAATGTGGTCAAATAAGTATTGTTTTCTGTTAAGTATTGTTTTCTGTTGCATACATCATATTCGTCTTATCATTAAACTTGTCATTATAGGGTACTGTCATAATCGGACATGAGAGAGATGATGATGATGATGATGATGGAAGTTTATTTTTCAAGGATAGAGGTTTAAGGCGAAGCCTTTTCTTACAACCGGTCCTTACTTCTAATACAAATGTCTAATAAATGATAAACAAGTAAAGCAACATGACACATAAACAAATTAAACGAACGACCCAGCAAACAATCGACAAGTAAGCAAACAAGCAAATAAACACAAACAACAAAATTACAAAGTAAGCAACATACAAATCAAAAGCGAAACATGCAACATGTTAATTGAGGTTACACATGTAAAGTGATCGACGTTGAAATTCACACAATACCAACGTTTACACTAATGTTTACAATGATTATATGGTGTAAATGATGATGATGATGATGATGATGATGATGATGATGATGATGATGATGATGATGATGATGATGATTGATGATGATAATGACGATGATGATGATGTTGATGATGATGATGGAAAATCGCAACATAAATTCCACATAATACATGTAATAAAGAACATATTTTTGTAATTCATAAAGCTTTGCCAATTGTTGACAGCTACTTGCACATGTTAAGACTAGTAGCCATCTAGGTAGACATATAATGATTATGCAGAGCTTGTTTAAAACTCTTTAGTTAGGTTAATGATCTTATTACAGACGGAATGGATTTCCACACCATAGAGCCAGAGAAGGCTTGACTAGTTTTGAACAGATCAATCCTGGGTATTGGTGGTAGAAAATTGATAGACCCGTACCTTTCGGTGGCTGTGAAATAGGTCCTGAATATAGTTGGGCACTTCGCCATGATATACTTTGTACATCATTACAGTCTTATTAAACTGTAACTGTTTAACTAGCGGCAGGTAGTTTAGATTCTTTAACTTCAAATCAGCTGATAATTGTGGACCATTTAACATGATTTTAGCTGCCCGACGATGTAGAGAGTTTAATTTTTTCATGTGAATATCAGAGACGCCATCCCAAAGAGTTGATGCGTAATTAATGTGGGATAAGATGTGGGCATGATGAAATAGTTTTAGTGTTGCGATATCGACATATTGCTTTAACTTTGATAGCAGAAACAAATTCATGGATACTTTTTGACAAATATAATATACATGAGATTGCCATTTTAATTCTTGATCGACTATCACACGCAAAACACGATGTTCCGTTACCTGCTGAACAGGTTGTGATTCCAGAAAAAGATTTAAATTAAAGGCACAGTAAGCCTCCCGTAAACCATCACAGAGCTCCCCGAGCATCTACATACAGTACAAGCATACTTCCATTTGAACGCTCACCGAACGGGAACATCCTGGCTGCTTTTTGTCGAGCGTGAGAAATTTTCAAAGAATTTATTTTCGTGAACTTGGTCCTCTACAACAATGGCGCCTCGTTTTGGTGCTGGACGGCTGTCATGAATATTCAATACCGGAAATCACGCCCGGACAGTAAGCCTCCCGTAAACCATCACAGATACTGTCAGGTTTTTACACACAGTACAAACACCCTTCCATTTGAACGCTCACCAAACGGGAACATCCTAGGTGCCCTACGTAAAGAGCGAGCAATTTTTAAAGAATTAATTTTGCAGATTGTCTCGAACACTTTTTGGACCCATCCTGAACTCAGGTCAAAAATGAGTTACTTCCCTTCGGGTCTCCTTCTATCGATGTAAACTGGCGATAGCCGTAGATCGATGATTATCAGAATGTTTTTTGCGCTAGACCTAACTTTTAAAATCTAAATAAGAAATTGACAGCTTGTTACACAAACATTCTTTGATCATAAAAGAATTCTTTTTTATCAAGACAAGATCAGTACAATTCGAAGTTGTGAAAGTTTGAAAAAAGAAAAGCCCGGAAGCAGGGTCACGCAAGGGTCGTAGCAGCCGACGGTTTATGCATATCGCCGTTCCTC
>NC_090255.1:18749352-18756852 GCF_037325665.1 Littorina saxatilis | reverse complement strand
TAGTAATCAAAGTATTTATACTTTGTGTGGTAGTAAATGTAAAATGATCAGAGTATCAAAAGTAATCAAAATGTTTATATTGTACGTTGATATAAAAAAAACAAGTCGCGTAAGGCGAAAATACAATATTTAGTCAAGTAGCTGTCGAACTCACAGAATGAAACTGAACGCAATGCCATTTTTCAGCAAGACCGTATACTCGTAGCATCGTCAGTCCACCGCTCATGGCAAAGGCAGTGAAATTGACAAGAAGAGCGGGGTAGTAGTTGCGCTAAGAAGGATAGCACGCTTTTCTGTACCTCTCTTCGTTTTAACTTTCTGAGCGTGTTTTTAATCCAAACATATCATATCTATATGTTTTTGGAATCAGGAACCGACAAGGAATAAGATGAAAGTGTTTTTAAATTGATTTGGAAAATTTAATTTTGAAAATAATTTTTATATATTTAATTTTCAGAGCTTGTTTTTAATCCGAATATAACATATTTATATGTTTTTGGAATCAGCAAATGATGGAGAATAAGATAAACGTACATTTGAATCGTTTCATAAAAGAAATATTTTTTTTACAATTTTCAGATTTTTAATGACCAAAGTCATTAATTAATTTTTAAGCCACCAAGCTGAAATGCAATACCGAAGTCCGGGCTTTGTCGAAGATTACTTGACCAAAATTTCAACCAATTTGGTTGAACAATGAGGGCGTGACAGTGCCGCCTCAACTTTCACGAAAAGCCGGATATGACGTCATCAAAGACATTTATCAAAAAAATGAAAAAAACGTATGGGGATATCAATCCCAGGAACTCTCATGTCAAATTTCATAAAGATCGGTCCAGTAGTTTGGTCTGAATCGCTCTACACGCACGCACGCACACACACACACACACACACACACATACACACACACATACACCACGACCCTCGTTTCGATTCCCCCTCGATGTTAAAATATTTAGTCAAAACTTGACTAAATATAAAAAGAAGGTGCGTTCATAAAAGTCATACAAGCAAGAAAACTATTGTCATGGGTATTGTTTTTTCTTTGTGTTTATTAATGAATCAATAATTAAGACACTAGTTGTCATGGCTACTGCTTTTGTTCATTAATGAATGAATGATCAATCAATTGAAATCAACGTAGTCAGACACTTGTATATACCGCCTTGCTATATGTTTTTGAGCTAAACAAAGAATGACTAACTAATTGAAAGCATTGGAATGAGAAATTGGAAGTATTCATACAATTAGTAAACAAAAGATGATTAGCTAGTTGAAATTCTCACAGTAACTTGCTCGTTGCAAACAACACTTCATTAGATATACCGCATAAGTTTTGATCAGTCAATCTGAATGTTTACGGTCATGAATAAATGAATGAGTGCATTACTTTAAATTTCGCCCATCAACAAGAAAGCAAAAGTGTTGTTATTCGTATCATGTCATTTATGTTTTCTGTTCATTATTTTTACTGACAACTAATCACCGTTCCTTCTCTTTGCACTGTATTTGCATATAATGTAATTAAAACAAAATCAAGAAATAACATTGGTTTATCTATTTATTTTGGGGGGTCTACGTTGTTTCAAAAGACTCAAACAGAAATGGCGGCCTAAACTCAGAAACACGTAGACATATTTTAACCACTTCTACTGCTCTGTATTAATCAAGCGTTCATCCTTGACATATAATGTAACATAGCTTTTCCAGGGTAGAACACGTTGCACTCTTTCTTAAAGATTTGCTGTGTTTTGTTTATGCTTTATTTGAAACTATTTGAAAAGATTTTTAAAAAAGAAGAAAAAAAAGAGATCAGTTCTCGTTCAAGTTAGATACTTATCACAATAAACTGAAGAAATACTCACGCCATACGGGTATCCGCCAAACTGTCCGAACTGTCCGTTCTGTTGGCAAGGTTGACCGTATCCTCCCTGACCGTAAGGATTGTAACCAAAACTTTGTTGACCACCGAACTGTTGACCGGGAAAGCCTGAACCTTGTTGACCACCGAACTGACCGCCGTAAGGAACGCCAAAACCTCCCTGACCGCCAAGCTGTAGTGTTGAATGAAAAAGACAACAACAGTCATATCAACTTATAATACCTGACTGAGAACAACACCTGACTGAGGAAGCAGTTGTCATCGTATGAACTAGCCTCATTTATTCTCGCAGATTTATGCCTGGTTTGTCCTATTTTTAGATTAGTCCACTGGGCTTTGCTGACCATTCCACGACACTACCTGGGGGCAGAGAGTGGTAGTCGTCTCTATCGAGTCACCTAAATTACAACATTAAAACTAAAATCGCTCAGAAATGCCTTTTAACTTTTGAAATAGAATGCTAAACACTTTTAAATAGCATTACATCCAGAGTTTACTCAAGATCGTCAACAGCCAAATATAATGCTGAACACTTTTATATAGCATTGTACCCAGAGTTTACTCAAGATCGTCAACAGCCAAATAGAATGCTGAACACTTTTATATAGCATTGTACCCAGAGTTTACTCAAGATCGTCAACAGCCTGGTCCAAGTCAAGGGCAACAACTCACCTGAGCTAAGATGGCGGGCAGGAACAGGGCAAGGGCAATCACGCAGTACATGTTTGTTGCTGTAGCTGGCTACTTCACTGCAACAAACAATCAAGATTAGTTGAGCATTTTACAAGTCATACTTCAAGGCATTGCTAAAATGTCTTTGTTTACATTAAAACGTCTGAGCTTGCGCTGATTTGGCTTGTTTTTATTTGCAAGAAGGTAAACCAACTTCCCCTCGATAGTTCATAGCAAGGACAATTTCAGATATAAGACTCTCGTCAGCTGTTTCACATCACGTTTTCTTTTACCTAAAGGAACAATTCTTTCCATGTTAACGATTGGAGCTCACGATCTCAGCTCTCGCCAATTCTGACTGCTTTTCTTTGGGGTCAATTTGTGGAAAAACAACACAAGTGGGCAGATCTAAGATAGTGAGCCGAACTATATTAGCTGTATGAAGAGAGAAAGACACACACAGAGAAACACCATTAAGTTACAGAGACACATAGAGGCAGAGAGAGAAAGAAACAGAGAGATTCGTTACTTACCAAAAATGATGACAAATGCAGAAGCAGCTGACAATGTGCAGGATGTCAGAAAATGAATGGTATTTATACCCTAAAAATAGTGTTACTACGCAAATAGATTCCTATCTTGATTGACACGAACTGATTTGTATTACTAACGCACGTGACACACTGTCAAAGATCATATAGAGATACATCCTCAAGAACCTGATACAGATGGTTCCATCGTATGGGGTCAACTCCCTAATGAGAACATCAGTATATCACGATCGAACTCTGCACTTTGTTGCTTAAGTATCCGTTGACACAGAGAGAGAGAGAGAGAGAGAGAGAGAGAGAGAGAGAGAGAGAGAGAGAGAGAGAGAGAGAGAGAGAGAGAGAGAGAGAGAGAGAGAGAGAGAGAGAGAGAGAGAGAGAG
Organism: Littorina saxatilis; assembly: GCF_037325665.1. Classification (NCBI taxonomy): domain Eukaryota; kingdom Metazoa; phylum Mollusca; class Gastropoda; order Littorinimorpha; family Littorinidae; genus Littorina; species Littorina saxatilis. The sequence continues at coordinate 18,753,368 of NC_090255.1, read as the reverse complement.
AGAGAGAGAGAGAGAGAGAGAGATCAAATCAAATCAAATCAAATTTTATTTTTCGAGGGTTGTGGCATAAGCAATACAACGAGCTTTTTTTCAACCAGCCCTCGCCCAGAGAGGGGAGAGAGAGAGAGAGAGAGAGAGAGAGAGAGAGAGAGAGAGAGAGAGAGAGAGAGAGAGAGAGAGAGAGAGAGAGAGAGAGAGAGAGAGAGAGAGACAATGACAATGACAATTCTTTATTTTACGAGGGTAACAGAATCAGCATAGGTATACTTTTTTGCATCTGGCCCTCGCCCTAAAGAGGGACTAAATCTACTATAATAACTTATACTACATAAATACATAATTAGTGAAATAGTATTAGTTTATGTACATAAGCGCATTAGATAAAAACATTGTAGTTTATAAATGTTTATGACTAGGTGAAAAGCAAACATTACCAAATCAAATTAAAGTCTGAATACTATGCAATAGTACATCAACTCTGCAAGACAATGAATATTGTGCAGAACATCATAATTTCGTGAACAAAAACGATAAATCAAAAGTGAGTGTCCGTGTCCGAAAGGACATAACAATCAAGAACATACTATTTTCATTAAATGGGATATATATTTGTTTCTGAACGCATTTTTGATGCTGTGTGTGAGATTTTTAAGTAAACATTCAGCTTTCTAGTTTTCTGATGACAAGAACTTTTCCAACATATTTGTTGTCTTAAGGACAGGGTGGGTGATATATTCATTTTGCACAGTTACAGTACTGGCCTTGTGTTCAAGATGATTAACCTGTAGGAAATCTCCTTTGGTATCTTCTTTATCTATTTTTCTGGAGCTACGAAACCGAACAATGTGAAATCGTCTTCTCCGAATCGGCGAACTGCAGCTCGGTGATAACTGTATCTATACCACAATCCTTCACGCGATCTGACCTAACCTTGACTCCTGACCTGGTCTACATACCACACACGACACAACCCAGTCAGCTGTTTTTATCCCCCCCCCCCCAAAAAAAAAAAAAAAAATAAATAAAAAACACCCACCACCCGTTTTCTTTGGATACACACTTTAACTACATACGTGCCGACGAAATGTTGATCATTGCTTCAATACTTTGAAGCTGTTGCTTGAATAATAACCAGGTAAAATTAGTATTTCGGTGTTCAGTCAAATGTTAAAGTTTCTACCACAGACATACATACATACGCACGCACGCACGCACGCACGCACGCACGCACGCATGCACAGACAGACAAAAGTTAGCATCGCATAGGCTACACTTACGTGAGCCAAAAAAATAGGTCTTAAACAATCCTTAAGGAAATTACACATTAAATATATTGAATATAAACTCGACCACGATAAAGTGTAGTTCTTTTGTGAATACATGGTAAATAATTGATCAAGTTTTCAAGAATTACACTTGAGAACGTAATCAGAAGCTGGGCATTATGAATTCTAAAGATGTGGGATTAAATACGCCATTTTAGATAAGTTTTCTGGCAAATATAACCATTTAGAAGTATTAGAGACATTCACTCTGTCCAACCCTAACCCTCTAACCCTAACCCTAACCCTCTAACCCTAACCCTAACCCTAATTCACTGTGGTTTAGACACACCTGAAACTATAAACTCGAAAATGCTTCGTAATTATGCTTTTTCTTTCAATCAATGTGAAACATGTGAAGTTGTATTGTGCAATCTATTCTGCGTTTAAGACCTGATTCTGCTCATTGACCTATACCATTTCGTATGCGCTGGAAAAGCTTCAAAACTGCAAGTACACGACATCCAGGCGAATGTAGGTACTCCAATCCGTAATCTAGGATATGCGTGCATGATTCAACGCTCTCATGGGTGAAACAATAGGACAGTAAGGAAAACAGAGACAGTGCATGGAGAAAATACAAGATGCAAAGACTACTAGTGCAAATAAGCACCGCGTTTAACACTTGAACAATTAATAATGTTCAAACACTAATTTTCAACTATTCTTGGTGTGTGGTGACGTAATTACGAACCGAAATCGAATTGTGTAGCTTACTTATACTTATACTTATATAACGCAAGATAAAACTGAACCACTTTTGAGATTTAAAAAACAAAGACCCAACACAAACATAAACATAAAATGAAATAAAAGTTGCTGTTTTGTGAAATATGGTGGTCTTACCCTTTTTTTTATTAAAAATAAATTAAAAGGCCACTTATTATACGACTTTTATTGATCACATCTTCACACTGTCAGAGCCCTAATGCACCCCTGCCACATTTTCATTTTGAAAGAATTGCAGATAAACATCCGTGTCATTAAAGTAGGACGATGCCTGTGGTGCTTGACATCCAACACAGAGTGATAACTGTCAGTAGGAGAGTTCAAAGAGTTTTTAAATTAATTACTTTGAATGACTCACTGTTTTAGCATTCGTAAAGGAAAAGTCCAAGGTTTTGAAGTATCTGTAAAACTTAGATCAACGTACGAAAAATGTATGAAACATCTCAGAACAAAGTTAATGGAAGGGCGCTGGTTCTGTGCTACGCTTATTTCTCCAGATAGGTGTGACCACATGACGTCATTTCAGTTGTCGTCATCCCAGATCTATTTAGTTATGACAATCAGTGTCATTTCCCAGTTCTGTGTTCTGCGGTCGTTTTGACTGACTTGACAAGTTGAGAAAAGCATAACATTTTATTTTTACGAAGCAACTTAAATATGAAAAGAAAAGAAAGCGCGCAGAAGTATGGTTGGGTCCTGCAAGATTTTATGAACAACGATTTCTCCCTTGGGAGAAAATGAAGATGTCTGCTTTGAAGGTAGGGAGAATTTACAGCGCTCACGTCAAAATGCAAGTCGTATTGGACAAGCATGTTGTTATTCTTCTTTCTTCGAAGTACCGTCGATTTGTTCGTGACCATATTTTCGAGCTGTGCATTGTTATATGACGGGAAAAACACGTGTGAACGAACCTATGCACAAATTTTGCCCAACAGTTGGGGGTGGGCGTTAACTAGGTAGGCTACTATACCCTTTGCAAGAGCGGTTTCTTTACTAGAAAAACGATATATTATTCACTTGGCATGGAAGTGTCAAATAATGTGATATTGTACAAAAAAATCCTCTCTCTCTTCCCCCCTCTCTCTCTTTCTCTCTCTCTCTCCCTCTCTCTCTCTCTCTCTCTCTCTCTCTCTCACACACACGCACACAGACACAGACACACAGACACACACACACACAGACACACACACACACACACACACATACACACACACACACACACACAATGAATACTGCAAGCAAACCACGAAGGACATTGTTATTGTCTGTTAGCAAGTTATAACTTCCAAAGATAATGCTAACTGCAAAAATCCAAGTCTGCGGTGAGCAAACCGATATTAGCATTTTAAGAAAATAAACAAATATCACAATCAGGTGAAAAATGATAATTCACGTTTGTCTCTGAAACTGAAAGATTAATATTATTGTTGTCAGTTTGTCACCCAACGAGGGGAACATTTTGTGTTATGAGTGACGACATCTTGTCACACTGACATTTCTGCCGCGCGCGAATCAATTCCAATGAAGGGAAACATTTTTTTATTAAACCAACGACAGCAGACTGAATAAAAAAAAACCTGTTTTTCCCCTGTACTCAAATGATCGAAAATGGGGGGAGGGCGTTTACTAGGTACTGAACCCTGTGCGCAGAATTTGACCAAAAGTAGGAGGTGGGCGTTTACTCGATACTGGGCGTACACAAGGTAGTTTACGGTATAGGCGTTAGATCCTTAAAGTTGCAGAGCTGCAATCAGACGTGCCAATGCAGAAATACAGCACTTTTTTTTGTTATGGTACTCTTCAAATTTGATTCTAAAACCTGAGGTTTTCGACTGCTCTTGCAATCGACACCTGAATCAGTAGGAATGGCAAAACAAAAGAAATGAGCGTGGTGACTACAAATTACGACCTGTCCTGGATAGATAACTGCTTTGAGTTTCTCCTTAAATGTCAAAGTTGCCAGTT
>NC_090255.1:18701852-18744352 GCF_037325665.1 Littorina saxatilis | reverse complement strand
TACAAATAAGGAACTTAGCTTAGAATATCTTCCATTGTTTCAGTCAATATTTATTTCCAATACTGATTATGCAGTCTGAGATACACATAACACGTCAGACGTAAGATTCCTTATTGTCCTAACAATGTAAAAAAAAAAATTAAAAAAATAAAAAAAATATGTGTGACCAAACCGCGACAAAAGTTGGGCGCACAACGACGCACTCGTCTTGTTTTGCACAACGACGCACTCATCTTATTTTCCATTTTTAATTCATTTTCAATGCGCGGGCCGTGCGTCGTGTATGTGTGACTGGCGCAGAACATGCGAGCCATAACCCTGGACATAAATCCTTTTTGTGCCCAGTGTATAATAAATATATCAAAATACCCCCCGGGGGGGGGGGGGGGGGGGGGACATCCTTGACTTTATTGTGCCTTGTCGGCCCTAGTGTATTTTGGCTGTACCTGTCAGTGACCAGCACTCGGCCTTGCTGCAGGATGGCCAGACCGTTGTGCATGATGTTCATGGCTCGCTCGACCGTCCCTTCAGCTTTAAGAGACGACATCCCCAGCCAGTCCCACTTCCACATGGTCACGTTGCCTGGTAGCTTCGGCACCTGGAGGATGGAATGATACTTAGTTATAAAGATGATAGTGATGGAGGTGATGATAATGTTAATGATAATAATGATGATGATGATGATGATGATGATGATGATGATGATGATGATGATGATGACGATGAGGAGGAGGAGGAGGAGGAGGAGGAGAAGGAGGAGGATCACTATGGGGATGTTTTGGCGCAGACGTCTTTAGTTAATCCGGAGACGATAAGCTACATGTCATTACAACATGGAGGATGAGAAGAATCTTCTCAAATCAAAAGAAGGGGCACAGGCGCATGAATACGCTCTCGGGGAGTGTTATCGCACTCCAAGAGTGCGCTAACAGTTTTAAGCGCATTACCATTAGCCAATCAACTGTTTTAATTAGTCATGTGACACCAGTACTAACTGACAATTATCGTTATTATTATTATTATTATTATTATTTAAGTTATTGAGACATCCCAGTGCACTAAGGGATTTATAGAGCAAATCGAGAAAATTCAATAATTATTTTCGAGATTTGCTCTATAAATCCCTTAGTGCACTGAGATTGTTTCAATAACGATATTTTTGGTACCGCCAGAGAAAAAAGAAGATACAACACGCACATTTTGCTACGCGCATTTGAATAGGCATAACTGTGTGGTCAGGTCCTAGAAGATCTACTTTTGTGTGGGCTATCTCAAGTGTGTCGTGCTTTCATCACACGCAAACTCTTGTTTTAATTTCTGTTGGTAAATTCCAGTGCAGGGCCGGACCAAATGAGTTGTAAGGGGGAGGTCCTCCTTTTGGGGGGGGGGGGGGCAAATCAGCGAAGTGGCGAAGCCACAAGCGCGCGCCTGCTCCGGGGGCATGCTCCCCCGGAAAATTGTTTGAAAAACGGTTAAAATCTGTGCAATCTGGTGCATTCTGGGCCTTGTTTTGAGGGTTACGAGCAGCATTGTTTTGGTGCTAAAACTAGTAAAAGTCAAAGCAAGGTACATGCTTTTTCCAGGGGTGGGGTTCCGGAACCCCTGGACCCCCCCCCCCCCCCCCTGGGTCCGGCCCTGCAGTGTAGCGTTAAGCTAAACAGTGATGATCTTTCAGAGAGACCTCATTTGAACTCAGAGAAAGGACTGTGTTCTTAGTTATTTGCGATTCGAAACCTTCATCGAGCTTCGACGGATTGACTGTGCAGAGTGACTCCCCTTGAATTGGCTAACCCCCAAGGTCGACGGTTAGCACATTTTCAAAATAAATGTGGCATGTTTCTCGTGTGGTATCTTCACTCATCGGGGAGTCTGGTACTAAATATGAACGGTAAGAATGCTCTGAACCCTACACGTATTATATCCCCATCGTTGTTTCGTTCACATTTGCCCAACATGTTAGTTTGCTGAGCGGGGTTTATGTCGTCTGCTAGGCTAGGGCAATCGAACCACTGCAGCATTCCAAAAACAAAAATTGCTCGTCACGTTGCACTGAGTCTGCACGCATGAGGCAGGCTGGTAATAAGTCTTATATATGGTACGGACGTTCTAAACCCTACACGTTTTCGATTCCGATTGTTCTTGCCTTGAAACCATTCATTTACTGAACTTTGTTTATTTGTTTATTTGTTTGCTTAACGCCCAGCCGACCACGAAGGGCCATATCAGGGCGGTGCTGCTTTGACATATAACGTGCGCCACACACAAGACAGAAGTCGCAGCACAGGCTTCATGTCTCACCCAGTCACATTATTCTGACACCGGACCAACCAGTCCTAGAGCAGCCACTAGATTGCCAATTTTAAAGTCTTAGGTATAACCCGGCCGGGGTTCGAACCCACGACCTCCCGATCACGGGGCGGACGCCTTACCACTAGGCCAACCGTGCCGGTATTTACTGAACTGATGCAGTCGTATTTCAGTGTGGTCTGCTACGTATATATTCCAAATGCTGATCTAGCTGGTACGTTATCGGAATAACACTTGTGTTTCCTGTTAGCTGCTGGGAATTGTATACCAACTCGTCATTTGGTAATGTGGATAATAAGCTACGGCATAATTATGAGAAGATTCTTCGCAAGTCGAAACTGAAAAATTAGACACAGCGACTTCTATTTTTAGATCAGTGGCAACTGTGGCACAGGCACATGCAATCTGTCAGAAAAAAACACTTCTGCTTTAATTGAGAAGCAGGAAATTTATGGTATTTTGGTATTGTGGAGAATATAAGCTACATGTCATTAATTAATTCTGAGGATGAGAGTACAGTCTCGCTTAGGCAAAGGGCGGAAGAATACGCTCTGTGGAAAAGTTAGCGCACTCCAAGAGTGCGCTAACAGTTTTAGCGCATCGCCATTAGCCAATCAACTGGTTCACATCAGTCATGTGACACCAGTACTTACTGACAATTTCACTTATTTTCACTGTTTTTGATAAACTTCTTTAGTTTTCTGGTGTGCTTCAAATAATGCTCTCATCAACCCGAAACAGATAAATCTAGAGCATATTTCAATTAGGCTGACTTGTACACTAAGTTGTTTCATGTTATTTTGAAATATAGGGGGCTTTTTACAGTGATTCGTGAAGGCCGCTTCACTGGTCCATATTGGGCGCCCAGGCTCCTAATATGGACCATTTGTGTTTTTTTCTGTATTTAATTTTTGTTGAATGTCTATCACAGCTATTTCACTCTAATTAGGCCTAACGGTTAAACTAAGAGAGAAGGACTACCAACCACAAAATGAAACTTCTTCGCAAGAAAACAAGCTAGTTATCAGCAATAAACAAAAAGTGGTCCATATTAGGGGCCCTTCCCCTAGTTAAAGTGTTTATCCAAAGAAAACGGGTGGTGGTTTTTTTTTTTTTTTTGGGGGGGGGGGTAAAAACAGCTGACTGGTTTGTGTCGTGTGTGGTATGTAGACCGGGTCAGGGGTCAAGGTTAGGTCAGATCGCGTGAAGGATTGTGGTATAGATACGGTTATCACCGAGCAGCAGTTCGCCGATTCGGAGAAGACGACTCATGATTTCACATTGTTCGGTTTCGTAGCTCCAGAAAAATAGATAAAGAAGATACCAAAGTAGATTTCCTACAGGTTAATCTGCACAGCGTGTTTCCAGTGTCTGCGCGAGGAAGCCGGCTGTCGAAAGCGCAGTGTCGATCTGGCCATCTGGCAGTCGTGTTCCCGTAAGTAGGCTACAGACAGACAGATCTAGATCTAGTGTCTCGCACGCTTGCACCGTGTCACCTATGCTTACTGTGTGTGTGTATGTGTGACGGAGTGATTGAGTTTGTGTTACTGTTTGTTGATTTCTTATGTGAGCCTTGAAGGCTTCGCCTCTAGTTTTTTCTATAATGACGTTTGTCGCGGTGACTTTGGCATCATAAAACAGTGGAAAAATAGGTCCCTGTCAGACTTGCTTGACATGACCTCATTTACATGATATACACACGTGTGATTTGAACGATTATTATCTCACGGGTGTCTCTCTCACGTATGTAGGATAAAATTATGTTCTTCATTGTAATAGATTTTTTTAAATATAACTTCTTTTCGTGCACAGAATAATATGCTTCATGATTTTGTTTTAAAAATTCACACTTTTTTTTACAAAACGTGTCCGAGTGGTGTGTGCACCCTACCTATTTAAATCATCACAACAAATCTATTTTAGATGCAATTTGAAAAAATAAAATATATTCTGGCTTCTGAAATCACAGAGAATAGTTCCGCATTAAAAACAAATTTTAATCTCAAAAAGTAAAGTAAAAATTGGTTGGTCCATGCTACTATTAATCTCGGCGAAAGGAAGAATTATTTCTGTTATGAGTGTGAACAGCTCAGATCATGGGTCAATGAAGTGTTGCACAGATGGTCCAAAATAAAGTACAAGATATTGCACTGCAGGTTGTACTACACTGTTGCTTAGTGTCTGTAGGAAGCTACAAGGTAAAAATGGAGAAAGAAAAACATGATTCTTGCCTTTGATGGGCTTTTTCTGCTCGTAAACACACATTCTTCTACTCATCACAGCATGCCCTATTATTGAGTTTAGACAAACACTGTACATAAGGAAGACGTGGAACTTGCGAAGAAAATGCGAAAAAGTGTTTGTGGGTTATCGTCCTTAGTCACATGCTGGCGGCGAAAACAAAATGGCGGATCGCGTAGGTACCGATCGCGTGCGAGGTGGTGGTGAATTTTGCTCGGTTTTTGGTTGCAAGAACGCCCGTTACAAACAGAGCTGCTTCGGGAAAACTTTCCACAAGTTCCCTAAAGAAGAAAAAAGGTGGGTTGTGCAGTGATTATTTCATCAGGTTTACCTTCTTCAGAATAAGAATGCAATGGCTCGAGTCAACTCACTCAGTAGACTACAGCGTCAGCGAGTACTTACGACTGTGAGTGTGAGTCAGCAGTCAGTACAAAACAACAGTTTACACTGTCTTGATGACAAACTACCCGTGGGCATATTTGCCGAATCCTTTATCAAACCTTGCTTACAGGAAAACTACAGTACAAAGGTACATCACTCATCCGTTTTGCGTTTAGGCAGAGCGTTAGATTTAGACTGAAGATCTGATTTAGCTTTTTTTTGTCTTTCCCTTTTGCTTAGTTTAACAATAACATTGTTGGTTTTGTTGTCAAACTAGGTGCAGGATATGCATGGATGCAATTCACAAGGCGAGAGGACTTTGAAAAGCTGCAGCCAGCTGATGTTGAAGGTCTCAAGCTTTGTACTGATCACTTTGAGGCCAACCAGTACAACAATCCTGCAGAGAGGGGATCACTTGTGTGGAATGCTGTCCCGACATTGTTTGCAGTGCCCAATCCACCACCGAAGGTTAGTTATTTATTGGGTTTAAGTTGTTGCAAACCAAAGAAGCACACTATTAAATGCAGGTTGAGTAATGACAAGTTTGAGGCTGATGTAAGAATTGAAAAAACCAGCATTGTTCCCATCAAATAATGCCTGTTTGCATTTAGCGCAAAAAAAATGATAAGGCCAACAAAAAAAAGTAGTTACTTATTTTGGATCGACTTCTTGATTATGATGATATGGTGAACTTATTTTGCCGAAAAACAGCCCCAAATGGCAAAAAAAAGTATAGGGTCGGCGTCAACAACAAAAACGTTGTATGTTTCTGGTCACCCGACCCTACCTATGTTTTCCCGACGACCCTAGACTTGTTTTTTGCATTTTCAAAAATAAAAGGGGTATTGGAAAATCGATTGTTTTCCTGTTTTTTTGACAAAATAAGTTAAAAAGATGGTTTAAAAAAAAAAGTTTATAAAAAAAATCTCCACCTTTAGTCATGTTAGACCACAAAAAAAGTCTGTTTAAGGTAACATAGGCCCCCCCCAAAATAGGGACGGTAGGTCGGGTTTTTATTTTTGTATTTTAGCCATCTGAATATTTTAATTTTATTTTAATTTAATTTTTCAATTCCCCCAAAAAGTCTAGCGCCGGTGGGAAAAAAAAGGGTAGGTCCGGATACCGTAAACAGATTATTTTTTGTTATGCCTTTCCAGAAACATACACTTTTTTGTGTGGCCTAAGACCAATGCAATGAAACTGGGAGAATTGTTTCATTGTGACTGGGTGTTGGTTTTAAGCTGTGCTTTAAAGTTGAGTTTGTCAGTTAAAGAGCTGTGCATTTTCAGGTTGCTAGTGGGAGGAAGCCACCATCGCAAAGGGTAGCTACAACTGAAGCCAGCACCGACCTGTCGCCTGATGCACAAATTGTTCAACCAGGTAAGGGATTTTTAACCACGAAGAACACCCTGACATCAAACATTTTTAAACCCATCCATTACTGTGACAAACGGATTTGCACATAATTTTATATTGGAGTTATGTGACGCAGGTGTACAACATTTCATGGGCCACGAACTTTGAGTAGGCACCGCACGGTGAAATATTGTCCGCGCAGTGCAGTGCTGTCACGTGTGAGATGTGACCAATCAGAGAAGAGTATTAACTGAGGTCACGTTTGTAGAGACGATAGACAGCAGAGCTTTCCAGACCGTTGAAAAGACAAGACGGGTCTCCTGTTGGGTAAAGTTTCTCACCGGGCGCTAGAGGTCGTTGGACTCGTGCCGCGGTATTGAATCGTTGGATTCAACTGCTGTGTTTACAGGTATTTATTGAATTGATATTTTGCTCGGAGATATTATTTTGCTCGGAAATATTGACTTGAGAAATGACCGGAGAGTCATGTGCGAATTGGCTGAAAAGCGTGCGCTGATGTCAGCCATTGTTGAAAAGGGAATGTTTACATGTTTTTCGAAAATGAAGTCGCTTATGAGTAAGCGGGTGTATATACTGTAACCGCATAAGTTAGTTGACGGTAGTGATAAAGAATGTCAGAAAAGTTTATTCAAGTATGGAGACTTATGGTAGTTTAAACTTGTGTATTTTAGCATCCCGGGCCGAGTGGGTCGCGGAAGTGGGGAGACGAGACGGGAGGTTCCACCCTTACGTCCCGAGCCGTGAACTGCGGGAGCGCAGGAGGGAGTCAGCGTGAAGCGCTGGAGAACGGGGACCCCGTCCCATTCCACCACGCGAAGACAGTTTGCGTGGGTGGGGTGGATCAGTACGTACCACTGAATGTGTGAGTACGACTGGGAAAAAGTAACCAGCGAGATAGCTGTGCGGAGATACGTTCCCCAAGTAAACAAACACGAGACGTAGAGCGTTCGTGGTTTATTTATCTGTGTGTAACAGAAATGACAATTGACAGAAGTATTGCCTGAGACAATGACTTCGTGTGTAGTGAGACAGACAGGCTCTCACGGAACAAAGCTTGAAGTGTTCTACGTGTGTGCACGTGAATTATAGACTGCATGAGAAAGTAACATGTGTGTATTTCTGTGCAGCTAGATTTCTGTATATTGACAGAAATAGAACTTTCATATTGAGTGAGAGTGATTTGTAGAATGAATGGGAAATAATATGTTTATGTTGTGTTGATTATTTCAATAGAGGTACAAGGGCAAAGGGCTGTAACCGTGTTCTTGTCTTTGTGCCTGGTTGGAGTGTTGTGTGTGTGTGTGAAGGCTAGATAGTAAACAGAGAGAAGCACGCACAATTTCTGATAGGAGTAAATATACATACATACAGACATACACACGTAAATTCCAGCCGTAACAATTACATAGTTGATAATTGCTGTATAGGGTGACGGGCGCTGTGGCGGGGTGGTAAGACGTCGGCCTCTTAATCGGAAGGTCGAGGGTTCGAATCCCGGTCGCGGCCGCCTGGTGGGTTAAGTGTGGAGATTTTTCCGATCTTCCAGGTCAACTTAATATGTGCAGACCTGCTAGTGACTTATCCCCCTTCATGTGTACACGCAAGCACAAGACCAAGTACGCACGAAAAGATCCTGTAATCCATGTCAGAGTTCGGTGGGTTATAGAAACACGAAAATACCCAGCATGCTTCCTCCGAAAGCGGCGTATGGCTGCCTAAATGGCGGGTTAAAAAACGGTCATACACGTAAAATTCCACTTTGTGCAAAAACGAGTGTACGTGGGAGTTTCAGCCCACGAACGCAAAAGAAGAAGAAGAAGAAGAAGAAGAAGAAGAAGAAGAAGAAGAAGAAGAAGAAGAAGAAGCTGTATAGGGCGGATGCATGGATGGATGAAATTGTACGTGTAGTTCCCACACATAAAGATCGGAAACATATCCTGTTAGAGGCATGGTGTGTGAGGAGTTTACCTGGTTTACCCGTGTGACCTGGAATAATAGGCCGTGAAAGGTGGATGCAGCGCCTAAAGGCAGTCGATCTACTGGCCGATGTGAATGCGTGATATATTGTGTAAAAAATTCCATCTCACACGGCATTAATAGGTAACATGCGCCTTGAGTCGCCTTGTGTGGTGAGATACGTGCGCGATATAAATCCTCGTAAATAAAAATAAAATAAAATAAATACTGTTGTCCTAATGGCCTCACCCATTCAGTACCAAACAAGGTCAATTCCATCATTGTTCCACATCTTATCCATACTTGCTAATACACTTCATTTCTGGCCTGCCTTCATACGCCATTGTTTATTTTCATTTTGTGATCTAATTACAAGTGTTTTAATTTCTTCCAGGTTATAACTTTTTAAGGTTATGTTCTTTTATGTGTGTTTTGTGTGTGTGTTTTCTTTCTTAGATGACATTCAGGCGATCCTGGAGGACATAGGATGTAAAGCATCAAAGTCGTCATTCTCCCCATCCCCTCGTGAAGCGGAACTTCGGCAGAAGGTCAACAAACTGAGGAGCAAGGTTTTCCGATTAGAAAAGAAAACGATGGAACCCCGTGTAAACGAGCGAGTAAATTAGCCAAGCCTCCCAAGAAATACTGTGTAATAGAACAGTTGTCTCATATATTATCAGGCGAGGCGAGCTATTTTGCCATTTATGCCTGTTACATATTTACCGGTTATCTGCTGCTGTGTCCAATCCTGGCAGAGATGGGAACGCATGTTACCAAGGAGCCGAAGGAGAGTCAATGAGATGAGAGAATGTGATTAACAATTGCCAACTCTCTCCGTACAAAGAGGGTCCAAAGTTGTATCAAAATACAGATGGTAGGCAATTCAAAAAAAAAAAACAAGTCGCGTAAGGCGAAAATACAATATTTAGTCAAGTAGCTGTCGAACTCACAGAATGAAACGCAATGCCATTTTACTCGTAGCATCGTCAGGCCACCGCTCATGGCAAAGGCAGTGAAATTGACAAGAAGAGCGGGGTAGTAGTTGCGCTAAGAAGGATAGCACGCTTTTCTGTACCTCTCTTTGTTTTAACTCTCTGAGCGTGTTTTTAATCCAAACATATCATATCTATATGTTTTTGGAATCAGGAACCGACAAGGAATAAGATGAAAGTGTTTTTAAATTGATTTCGACAATTTAATTTTGATAATAATTTTTATATATTTAATTTTCAGAGCTTGTTTTTAATCCGAATATAACATATTTATATGTTTGTGGAATCAGCAAATGATGGAAAATAAGATAAACGTAAATTTGGATAGTTTTATAAATTTTTATTTTTTTTTACAATTTTCAGATTTTTAATGACCAAAGTCATTAATTAATTTTTAAGCCACCAAGCTGAAATGCAATACCGAACCCCGGGCTTCGTCGAAGATTACTTGACCAAAATTTCAACCAATTTGGTTGAAAAATGAGGGCGTGACAGTGCTGCCTCAACTTTCACGAAAAGCCGGATATGACGTCATCAAAGACATTTATCAAAAAAATGAAAAAAACGTTCGGGATTTCATACCCAGGAACTCTCATGTCAAATTTCATAAAGATCGGTCCAGTAGTTTAGTCTGAATCGCTCTACACACACACACACACGCACACACGCACGCACACACACACACACACACGCACATACACCACGACCCTCGTTTCGATTCCCCCTCGATGTTAAAATATTTAGTCAAAACTTGACTAAATATAAAAAGACAATAGACAAAACATGTACTTCGGCTCATAGAGCCTTCTTTAATTTTTGACTCATTAAGTCCATGCTCCGAGAGTCCTTTTTTTAATTTTGAATTGCCTACCATCTATATTTTTATACATTTTCAAAAAGATTCAACAGTCACCTTCCTTTTTTCTTGAACTTGGCTATCCCAGCCTTACCTCAACAATCGATATTCCTTTGATATTTTTGACGTAAAATCAATTTTACTGTAAAACTCTTCGGCAAGAGGATTGGTCCAAGCAAACGAATAATAACTTGTTCAGATTTTTCGTAATATTTCCGATCAATTGCCAATGATTTTATTCAGCTAAAAGATTCAAACGGTTTTGTATCTTCCTATTGGTCATACTTATGTGACTCATGGCTATTTTTAAGGATTGGAAGCTGCTTGCATCGAGACTGGGTCTTGATAAGTAAGTAGTCGTTGCTATAGTCAGCTAACTGGTTGGTTGGTTGTTAATATCGGTTGATTCGGTTGTTTTGTTTTGGTTGGTTGGATTTGTTTTGTTTTGAAAAGACGTTTCGGCGATTGCTTGGATGGGGAGTGTTTGGGATTTGGCTGAGACGGATGTCGACGGTTTTTTAGTTGGTTGGTCTTTTAGACTCCGGGAAAGTTGCAGGAAAAGACTTCGTGTTTCTTTGTTTGTTTTCTTTCTCACGGTTTTGGCGATCAATAAGGATTTGATTTCTATTAGTAAATATCTACCTAACTACCTACCTACCTACCTACCTTACCTTACCTACCTGCTTACTTTACCTGTCTACCTACCTATATACCTACCTTACCTACCTACCAGCCTAACTACCTACCATCCTTATCTGCCTGAGAATTATTGACTAAAAACCCAAATTAAGATCCATAAAGCTTCGCCTGAAAGCGAAAACCAAATGACACCAAGGGAAAAATCAGACCTATTTAAGATTCTCTTTTTGTCTGGCAGGTACATCCGCTGGCTAACGTACCGTGACAGCCCCACCCTGCACGTGCTGCAGTACATGGAGATGAAGGGGATCAGCCTGTCCTGCCTGCACTTCCTCCTCACAGAGATCGACCGCTATGACGCCGCGGGTGATGTGCAAAACGTCATCGATAAACGTCATACTGTGACGTCTAATGACAAACACGGACACAGAAACTGGCAATCCTCTGACGTGCAAAACGGCTGACAGACAAGACGTCATCTTGACAAACGTCACAGAATGACGTCACATCACAGGAACATTGGCATTCCTCTGACATGAAAAAAAGTCCGACGTGCAAGACATCATCTTGAAAAAAGTCACAGAATGACGTCAAATGACTGAGACAAGAGGACTTGCATTCCTCTGACATGCAAAACATGTCTTGCAAGACGTCACAGAGCAACGTCAAACCAGACAATGGCAGGACAATTCGTATTTCTCTAATGTGAAAGACGTCATTGACATTCATCACAGAATGACATCATATCGCAGACATAGACAGACCAACTTGCATTCCTCTGACACCTTTCTCGAACCTTTCCCAGCGGTCAGTGAATATTATCATTGCTACTGTGTCCGGAAAAAATATTGCAGGACAATATACATGTTTGCAAAAGAAACTCTTTCGCAATTGTATGCGCCGTGAAATGGTTGTATTCCTTCACGGTCAGTCAAGTTGTAGACACACTGATTAAGTAAACAATGAGCGCCGATGTGCATGTTTTTGAAAAGAAACAGTCATAACTGACAAGACTTGATGCAATACAAAATTTAAAAAAAAAAAAATATATATATATATATATATATAGTCCTCAGGACTAGATTACCTTGCGATACGTCCCCCACAAAGGGACTTTGCTCTGTAAATCTCGGTCCCCCTTGAGGAGGGTCTGATGCTCCCAATAGGCTGTCTGTGAAGGGATACTTATTTCTCTCTCTATCTCTGCTAAGAGATTTTAACAAATCTCGGAAGAAAGTCTCTGCTGACTTTCAATTGTTTCTTTCACAATTTCTGATGTTTTATATATATATATATATATATATATATATATATATATATATATATATATATATATACAAACAAATATGGAAAAAATAACCAAAACAAGCCTTCACGTTTTCACCAATATTTCGGCCTCGTGGCCTTCGTCAGGGTGTTCTATTATTATTATATATATAAGATCCCGTCAGAGATGCCCGAGCCATTGGACATTACCTGCTATTCAGACTTTGTCGTGTGACAGATGTTTCCTTCCACACGAGATTACGTTGATTGTCTAACGAAGCCGTCAGGCTGAGTTAGACATCAACTAATCGAGTGTGGAAGACAACTCTGTCACACGACCAAATCGGAGTAGCATTTATGTCTCAAAGCTTCAACAGAGGAGAGAACAAACACGTTTTGCGTACTCAAGCTTGACAAACCTAAACACAGGAGCAGCCATTGTGGAGAGATCTACTTTTTGACGGAAGTGAACGAACAACTAACAGGCCTCCTGAGCGAGCCACTTTCCAAGAGCAGCTAAATTCGCGTATGGAAACAGTACTGTCGTCTGGGATGCCGTTCTCAGTATTCTCAGCGTTGAAGAATTTGTGAAGAGCAGAAACGATAACAGCAGGAAAAATAAAAGTCGTGTGTGCATTTTGGGGCTTTTCGTGGGACGATTTCGAGTTTGAATCCGTTCTTGCACATGCTCCAAAGCGTGTAACATACAATCTTGCACACGTTTGCTTTAGTAGTGGCAAAGAAGGAAAGCGTGTGACATTACAGATGATGTCAACTGTAAACATCGACGTCTAACATCTACGACAAGTGAAGGCGAGGATCAATCGCACAAGCTGACTAACTTGATCAAATAACCAAAGGGAAGTAAGCGCTCTATATGCATACGACATGCGTAATGGAGTAAGCGAGAGTTATACGGAACCAATCTCCTGGCACCTGAGAGAATAACAAGCATTGGAATGTACAAGTGACTTTCATCCCCAGTTTATTCCGAGTTTGTGTGTGTGTGTGTGTGTGTGTGTGAGTGCGTGTGTGTGTGTGTGTGCGTGTATGTGTGTGTGTGTGTGTACGTGCGTCCGTGCGGATGTGTGTGTGTGTGTGTGTTTGCGCGTGCGTGTATGTAAGTGTGGGTTTGTCTGTATATTCGTGCGCGTGTGTGTGTGTGTGTGTGAGTGCGTGTGTGTATGTGTGTATGCGAGTGTCTGCGTGCGTGCGTGCGGGCGTCCGTGCGTGCCGCGCGCGCGCGCGCGTGTGTGTATAATTTGCGGACGTGCGTGCATGCCGCGCGCGTGTGGGGGGGGGGGGGGGAGTGTTTGTGTGCGTTTGCGCGCGCGTGTGTGAGTGTGTGATTGTGGTGCAGGTGTTTTTCCAAGGGAGACAATTTAACCCTGTCAAGACAGTTTTCTTGTTGCTGGCCACTCTCCCTTGAGCAACGTATCGGCAAAGTCGAGAACATTCCAGGCGTGTACTCCGTAATATTTGTTGGGTGAACTCGTTTTTACATTTAGTCAAGTTTTGACTAAATGTTTTAACATAGAGGGGGATTCGAGACGAGGGTCGTGGTGTATGTGTGTGTGTGTGTGTGTGTGTGTGTGTGTCTGTCTGTCTGTCTGTCTGTGCGTGTGTGTGTGTAGAGCGATTCAGAGTAAACTACTGGACCGATCTTTATGAAATTTTACATGAGAGTTCCTGGGTATGATATCCCCAGACATTTTTTTCATTTTTTCGATAAATGTCTTTTATGACGTCATATCCGGCTTTTTGTAAAAGTTGAGGCGGCACTGTCACACCCTCAATTTTCAATCAAATTGATTGAAATTTTGGCCAAGCAATTTTCGACCCGCGCATAAACCAAATTTTTAAGTTGTATGGTTGCTTGACTAAAATTACATAAATCGGGTGACCCGTTCCAACGGCTCTGCGATATCACAGCAAACCATGAAGCACGCAAGGACGACCCAAGCTAAATTTAGAAATGTCATCTCGACCAAAATACTCACAGGAAGCAAGTACCTTGCGTGAGGAAGAGTATGTTTACAAAGTAATGCAAAGGATTGAATTGAATACATTTTAACAGACAGAAAATTCAGCATAACAGTACTAGTAACCCTTTTCCCAGGAACAGATCAAGTCTGCTGAGTAACCCAATGCTCTACGTTAAAACATTTAGTCAAAACTTGACTAAATGTAAAAATGGGGAGTACAAATTTCGTGGATGGAGTAATTTTTTCGTGCCTTGGGGAGTTCTTTTCTCGTACGAAAGGTGTACTCGGAGTAAGAATTTCGTACGACATTTTTACTCCGGAGTACATTTTTCGTGGAGTAAAAATATCGTGTTACACCGGCGCTCACCTATGTAATTTCAGCAGGACAGACAACGCACTGCAGATAATTACAGCCCGCTACACGCTGCATGAAAAGAAAACAGGCCTAGTACTCGTCATAATTTCTACCGCGGCATCAATAATCTGCAGTGCGTCGTCTGTGCCGCTGACTCTGCGCAGGTATAACTTGGCCCTAATCGTCCCCGGGTTGTTTTACCGTGAGGGCGTTAAACATTACATATCATCGTATCCGTAATCTCAGCGTGTGAACACATTATGTCCCAAATAGTCACTAGAACTGGGGACAAAATTATTTGATGAGCATAGCATAGTCTCCGTAAATGGTACAGGTGTCCGCCAGGAACAAAAGTCACACCCCTAAACTTTCTGTCCCAGGAAAAATAACCCGTTCAAGGTCTAAGAAAAGTTGTCCGGGTGTGGACTATCGTTGTTAGGAGCCCGTAGACCTCTCGCTCTTAGGACTCTTTTTATCAGCGGACATTTTGTCTTTTACGCCGGTGTAAAAGGACAAGATGTCCGCTCGGAAAAATAGTCCTGCGGACTAACATTCCTAGGAACGGGAGCCCGTTCCTGGGAACGATAGTCCACAGCCGGACAATTTTTCCTAGACTTTGAGCGGAATTATTTTCCTGGGACAGAAAGTCCTATCCTATTTTTAGGGGTCGAACTTTGGGTCCCAGGGGACATCTTCTCTTGGTTGTCCGCACACGGCCACCATGGCATTGATATACAGACACGTGACAATCGTGGGTTTTCGTTGGTTCCTCGTTGGTGCAGTTGGTATTGTCTTGTGTCTTGGGTACGCTTCCCGTCTGGTCCTGTATGTATTTCTGTGTCAGTCTTTCTCGTCTTGGTTTATATTATTTGATGTTGACAGTGGATTTTGCAATAAAAAACGCTGGCGCTGGACCCGAGTACTCTTTAGACTGGCTCGCTCCCCCAGTATGAAAGTTTTTGTCTTGTGCACGTGGATTTAAAAAAAAAATTATATATTTATTAACACAATTAAAAAAATTATTAGAGTAAAATAAAACATTAAAACGTTCATAATAAACAAAAGTAAACAAGAATTAAAAAAAAATTTAAAAAAATAAAAAATAGACCGCCCATGCCGGGAATCGAACTCGGATCACTTTGGCACAGTATGAAAGTTTTTGTCTTGTGCACGTGAATTAAAAAAAAAATTATTTCTTTATTTTACACAATAAAAAAAATTATTAGAGTAAAATAAAACATTAAAACGTTCATAATAAACAATAGTAAACAAGAATTAAAAAAAAATAGACCGCCCATGCCGGGAATCGAACCTGGATCCCTTTGGCCACCAAGCCACCACCTTGAATCACTGACACGGTGTCCCTGTCGCTCTCTCTCGTGCTCTCTGTCATCTCTTTCAGTCTCACCGAGACCAAACCTGCACTGTAGTTTCTTTGAGGAGACCAAATTAATCCCCACCCGCTGGCTGGCTGGCAAATCGTCTCGCATGCGATACGGGCTGTTCTATCAGCTCAATGGCTGGCTGTCGCTCCGATTGAATTCGTCCAACCGTCAAGAACTTTTGTGTTTTTTGGGGCATTTAGGTCCCAGGTAACATTATGAAGTTTTAATACGATCAATCGGACCTATTATCAAGTTAGTGTATCAACTTTTGAACGAACTGCGCCCAGTAGTTTCCCAGCAATAAGCTGTTAAGTCGAGACAGACACACAGATACACACACAGACACACAATTAAAGTCTGCTGGACCCAAGTACTAGCGTACTCGGGGATAAACATCTGTTCTGTCGACTCACCTACTTTTGCTTGTTCTTTAAACTGATCTTTTGTATTGATTGTATCAAGTTTTTTTTTTTTTACTCATTCCCACACACACACACACAGTTTGTCAGTTAGTAAGTAGGTCAGTCAGTCTCTCTCTCTCTCTCTCTCTCTCTCTCTCTCTCTCTCTCTCTCTCTCTGGGCGAGGGCTGGTTGAAAAAAAGCTCGTTGTATTGCTTATGCCACAACCCTCGAAAAATAAAATTTGATTTGATTTGATTTGATTTGATCTCTCTCTCTCTCTCTCTCTCTCTCTCTCTCTCTCTCTCTCTCTCTCTCTCTCTCTCTCTCTCTCTCTCTCTCTTCTCTGCCTGTCTCTCTGTCTCTGTCTGATTCTGTCTGTCCGTGTCTCGCTCTCTCTCTCTCTCTCGCGCTCGCACCCCCACCTCTCTCTGTCTCTCTGTCTTTGTCTGTGTCTCTGTCTCTTTCTCTCTCTCACTCTCTCTCTCTCTCCCCCCCCCCCCCCCATCTCTCCCTCTCTTAATGCTGTTTTTATTTTTGGTCGTGTGGTGTTCAACTGCTTTCCTCAACAGTTTCGTAATAAATTCCACAAAATGGTTCAATGCAGGGACATCTAAACAGAAGAAACTGGCCCGTTCGCAATAAAATCTTGAACAATTTCAAAATGTTCCAACAATTCACAAGATGACATATCACCAAGAATGTTATCATGTTTTGGCAGCCGAAATATTTTTGTGAGACACAAGAATGAAAGTCGAAAGCAGGGAACAAAGACCGGCACAGTTGGCCTAGTGGTAAGGCGTCCGCCCCGTGATCGGGAGGTCGTGGGTTCGAACCCCGGCCGGGTCACACCTAAGACTTTAAAATTGGCAATCTAGTGGCTGCTCCGCCTGGCGTCTGGCATTATGGGGTTAGTGCTAGGACTGGTTGGTCCGGTGTCAGAATAATGTGACTGGGTGAGACATGAAGCCTGTGCTGCGACTTCTGTCTTGTGTGTGGCGCACGTTAAATGTCAAAGCAGCACCGCCCTGATATGGCTCTTCGTGGTCGGCTGGGCGTTAAGCAAACAAACCAACAAACAAAAGGGAACAAAGTGTCAGCTTTAGCGACGTTGAAGGCAGGTTTTTACACCTCTTGCAACACCCAACTTAAAACGTCTCATCGGGACAGTGGCACAGAACAACACACTTTTCTTTCTATAGTTTTCCCGTGACTTGCTCACAGCTGTTGAGAAAGCAAAATGGCTTTGCAATTTGCACTTCTTGTATAGATAGCGCTCTCAGTCACAGGACAAGCAAGTGTAAAGAGAGAGAGAAGTTTAAAGAGAGAGAGAGAGAGAGAGAGGTGGGGGTGCGAGCGAGAGAGAGAGAGAGAGAGAGAGAGAGAGTATCTGTGTGAAAGTGTTTACAGGTATTAACTTGCAAAAGAGCATGCACTTGATAAACCTACACAGACACAAACACATAACATTACTACATTTAGTCAAGCTGTGGAACTCACAGAATGAAACTGAACGTAGTCCGCTGCTAGTGCAAAAGGCAGTGAAAGTGGCGAGCCTGTTTGGCGCGGTAGCGATTGCGCTGTGCTTCACAGCACCCTTTACTGTACCTCTCTTCGTTTTAACTTTCTGAGCGTGTTTTTAATCCAAACATATCATATCTACATGTTTTTCGAATCAGGAACCGACAAGGAATAAGATGAAATAGTTTTTAAAACGATTTCGGAAATTTAATTTTGATCATAATTTTTATATTTTTAATTTTCAGAGCTTGTTTTTAATCCAAATATAACATATGTATATGTTTTTGGAATCAGAAAATGACGAAGAATAAGATGAAATTGTTTTTGGATCGTTTAATAAAAAAATAATTTTAATTACAAGTTTCCTATTTTTAATGACCAAACTCACTCATTAGTTTTTAAGCCACCAAGCTGAAATGCAATACCAAACCCCGGGCTTTGTCGAAGATTGCTTTGCCAAAATTTCAATCATTTTGATTCTTCTTCTTCTCGATCGCTCAGACAGGGACTCCGGAACTTCTGATGAAGTCTGCAGTACAGCGAAGACTCTGCAGGGTGAATCAATTTGATTGAAAAATGAGGGTGTGACAGTGCCGCCTCAACTTTTACAAAAAGCCGGATATGACGTCATCAAAGGTATTTATCGAAAAAATGAAAAAAATGTCCGGGGATATCATACCCAGGAACTCTCATGTCAAATTTCATAAAGATCGGCCCAGTAGTTTAGTCTGAATCGCTCTACACACACACACACACAGACAGACACACACACACACACACAATACACCACGACCCTCGTCTCGATTCCCCCCTCTATGTTAAAACATTTAGTCAAAACTTGACTAAATGTAAAAACGAAAGAAAAAAAGTTTAATGAACGCAGAAGAAACAATAGAAAATAAAGTATAAGGAACGTTTAAAATCTTCTATTTATTTTTGCTTAAATTAGGAGAATAAAACGTCAGGAGAAATAACGAATTTGACAAAAGTAATGAAAAAGAACTGTATTTGAGACCTCGAGATGGTGCAAGGGGGGGGGGTGGAAAGGGGGGGGGGGGGGGGCAGAGGGGGAATGAGGTACAGCCATACCCGTTCGAAACTTTTTGGGGGAAACAGCAGCAAGCAAGATTCGGGTTTGAACAGTTACTTCAATCATCACTTATTTGGCGACGAACAAGTAGGGCTCTCAGTCCGAACAATTAGTCCTATCTCAATGCTCCTCTACGGACTTCCCAGCTCAGCAAGTAGGGCTCTCAGTCCGAACAATTAGTCCTATCTCAATGCTCCTCTACGGACTTCCCAGCTCAGCAAGTAGGGCTCTCAGTCCGAACAATTAGTCCTATCTCAATGCTCCTCTACGGACTTCCCAGCTCAGCAAGTAGGGCTCTCAGTCCAAACAATTAGTCCTATCTACACGCTCCTCTATGGACTTCCCAGCTTAGCAAGTAGGGCTCACAGTCCGGAAAATTAGTCCTATCTCAATGCTCCTCTACGGACTTCCCAGCTCAGCTCTCAGTCCGAACAATTAGTCCTGTCTACACGCTCCTATACGGAATTTCCAGCTCAGCAAGTAGGGCTCTGAGCCCGGACAATTAGTCCTATCTCAATGCTCCTATACGGAATTCCCAGCTCAGCCAGTAGGACTCTTTTTCATAGGAAATAGTATGCATGGACTTGCGTATGCATAGTTCCTAGTACACGAAGTCCAGGGACACATTTTGCAAAGAACCAATGTCCGCCGGACTTTGAAAAAGGCAGCCACTTCATCTTTTCACACCGGTGTTGCGCTGTGAAAGTGAAGATTATGGTATATGGAAAATAAAATAAATAAAACAATAAAAACATGTTTTTGAAAGTCGAAGAAAACGCCTAAGAAATCTGTGTGTGCGTCGTTGTACGCGTGAGCTTGCATTAAACAGCAACAGATGTGGGGTGTGTGTGTGGGATGACTTTCGACTTGCTTCCTCGTTGTTTAGAAGCCTCTCTTTTTCCTTTATTTATGATTTTGAGTGTTCGCTTGTTTGTTTGCTTGTTTGTTTGTTTATTTTTTTTTCTTTGTTTCTTTGTTATCCTTGTGCCTACATTTAGTGCATTTATTCCGGCAGACTGGGAATCCAGAGGGAGTGTGTGTGTGTGTGTGTGTGTGTGTGTGTGTGTGTGTGTGTGTGTGTATGTGTGTCTGTGTGTGTACGTGTGTACGTGTGAGTGCGTCAGTGCGTGCGTACAAGCGTGCATGTGCGTGCGTGCTAGCTTGCGTGCGTACGTGCGTGTGTGTGCGTGTGTCTGTATCTGAGTGTTAATTTGAGCAGGAAACAAACAGACAGAGAGCCAGAAACACGCTTTAGTACAGGGCGGCTCACGTGTCTTTCAGACAGAGAAAATACTGCATTAGTCCTTACGGCAGGGCAATAACCCCTTGAAAAATACCTCGGAAAATGTTTTAATGGTTTTGGGTAGTTTAACTCCTGAAGTTTACAAATCCGCAGGATGACATCTTTAAATCCTTGGGCAAATTGAGACAAAATTAATTATAGGAAAATTAGCAAATGTTGATTTTTTTTGTTTAGACACAAAAGGCATTCCATAGAAAAAAGGGCTAGAATGGCGTCATAACTTCATGACGTCGGGAAAACGTAATGAGTAATATGACGACACGTACAGTATGGCCTGTAGTGTTGTCCGTGTCCGTACTTGAGCTCCTCTTCCAAGACAAAAAGCAAAGACATTTGACGTGTTTCATTCTGCTAAATGGAAACAATTTGCACATGAGTGTGTATGGAATTACATCCAGGCTGAGAAGATGTGAAACCTGTGTTATTCGTGGACTTGTGATTAGTGCGTATGGTGTTCCAAAGCACAGGTTTCACTGTCGAAGATAAAACTTGTAAATTGATCTTACAAAATGGCGGGCGATGATCAAAGAACATCGTGAGAGACTAGTTTTCTCCAGTTTGATTGTTTACCAGACGATAGAGCTATTTTAGATGGAAGCGTATGCCATCTGGTGACAGCTGTTCATTAACCAGTGTGTTCGTAGGAGTGCTTAATTTCTCTGCAGAAGATCCATGCGTGAAAATCGGTGAAGTCTTTCAGCAAATGTCGCAGTTTGTAAGCGAGTGCTACAGGTGCAAAATCTCAAACAACATATCACGTGAGAGATATGAAATCTGGCTAGCTAGAACCTCCAAGCACCAGTCCACATAAATCAAAAACTACCGCCCACATCAACCCATTGCTGAACGTCCATCTGAAAAGGGCTATATTGCAATTCTACGGGGATCTACCAAATCTTGATCCGGTTGACTCTGGGTGGTTGTAGGTTGGGCAGAAAACCGCCTGGAGTAGAACCTACACCAACTGAAGTCATGCTAATTTTGAAGTGTGGCTGTGGAGAAATTTACCATGTGCAACAGCATGCTGTGGTTGCGCAGTCGGTCAATATGCGTGTGCCATCTTATGTCGATGTCTACTCCTTGGAAATTGCACAAATCCGCACTGGTCATCCATCGTAGTCATCCGCACTGGGTATGTGCAACAGTCACCTTCACTGGTCACCAGCACTGGTCATCTGGATCGGTTATCCACACTGGTCATCATTTGCGGTCATCCGCACTGGTCATCCTTTTGTGATCATCCGCATCGGTCATCCGCACTATTCATCCTTCATGATCATCTGCACTGGTCATCCGCACAGGTCATCCTTCATGATCATCTGTACTGGTCATCTGCACTAGTCATCGTCCATGATAATCTGCACTGGTCATCCGCACTAATCATCCGCACTCGTCATCCGCACTGGTCATGTTTCATGATCATCTGCACTGGACATCCGCACCGGTAATCCGCACTGGTCATCTGCACTGGTCATCCTTCATGGTCATCTGCACAGGTCATCCACACTGGTCATCCGCACTGGCAATTCTCACCGGTCACCCGCACTGGTAATCTACATGACATCCTGCGTAATCATCGGGCGTGGTCATTTATTGGTTATCAGGCATAGTCATCCGCTACCATTTCAGCAATTGAAAAAAGGATCGATGGTGGCTGCCCTCAAACTGGAAACTCACTGCATGACCATGTCATCTTGTGTGGTAAACCAGCGTGGTCATCCCGCCTGGTCATCTGGAGTGGTAAACTACACATCATCCTGTGTGGTCATCGGCGAGGTCAAGTGCATACTAACCAGTATCCCTGGTTCGTCGCCATGACCTTTACGTTATGAGATAGAGGTCTTTTGTATATGAGACATGGTACATCAGGTTTAGCCTCTTGACATGACGCCTAATACACCTCCTCGGGGCGTCACTAACTGACACAACACTGTGTATATGGTGTCAATCGCTTGGCGCTGTGACACTTTACAAGGCCTTTCGTCTGATGTATACATTCCTCACCTGACTAGATCTTTTTTTTTAAAAAGAGCACAAGATAACTTTAAGTTATTCTGGGTATTACAGCCACTTTTCCAGGATTAAGTTGTTATCTGCTTGCTCACCGACCATTGACCTTGACAACGTGTGACCTTCAGTGTTGGTGAACGTTTTTATTCATGGCAAGTTTTAAGAAGACATTTCGTCATTTTATCTTCAAAAATAATATAATCCTTTATCATTTGAATGAACATTTGACATTCATATGACCTTGAAATCCGATGAAGGTCAAGCAAAGTGCAACAGTAATCAAAGCCCACAACACATATAAGCTTAAACCATTAGCTGTAACTGAAAAAATATATTGCTAAAACTAACTATATCATCCTGCTCCGTTAACCAGTTTTAACGGTCCCTCAACAGACCAGCCATTCGGGTTATAGTGTCTGCTAATCATGTAACTGTTGTTATGCATATTAACTCCCGTTTTATCTCCCGGAAAACATAAATAAATACAGTTCTGCTAGTTTATAGCATGCAGTTTCGACTATTTTGCAGTCTGGAATCCATCTTGTCCGCCATCTTGAATACATCAAAATGCCCAAGGATGACAGAGTGTCATCCGTCGGATCTGTAATCTACAGACATCACAGAGTTCAAAACAGTCAAAACATTCTCCGAGGTATTTTTTGAGGGGTTAAGGTCAAAATCGGGAAATGACGACCTGACTACATGGCTTGCTGTGTCGTACCAGGTTTACACGAGTTGCTTTTTTAGATAGTGAACTGCGAGCGAAAGCGATCTTTTCCATATTTAAAAAAAAAAAGCAACGCGTGTAAATCTGGTACAACACAGCAAGCCATGTAGTATTCTGTTTATCCTACATACTGTAATTACGTGTATTTTACTCAAACCGGGCCGCAGTCGGGCGTTCAAATTGAAGACACTTCTTATGGAATCTCGATCTCTTCCAAAGCCTCGTGCAATCTTTGACGTCAAAGCAAAGAAACGTCACTTAAGAAAGTGTAGCGTGACGTGTAAGTTCTAAAAACTATTCCGGGGAAACATCAGGCGCAAAAGTGTTTTAATAATGACGTTTGTCTCGGTGACATTGGCATCATAAGCAGTGAACAAGCAGGTCCCTGCCAGACCAGTTTGACACGACCTCATTTACACGATATACACACATGTGGTTGGAACGATATTGTTATCTCATAGGTGGTCTCTCTCCCGTATGTACGATAAAAGCGTGTTACACATGCACTAAACCAAAGCAAGGAAAGACTTATTTTGATTAATCCACAAGCTTTGCAAGTCCTATACTTTCCGTTTCAAGTCTTGGTGCAGCTTTGACATGGTCAGAAGAAATGAAATTATTCCGAGCGGAGTAAATATTTTTAATGCGGCAGCATCAAATATCAATTGCGTGCTATGATTTATTGCACGCGCACCTGTTGTGAGCCTAACGGCTTTCCATACAAGTTTAACGAGGCCGGGAAGGACAGTGTCTTTACATTGAGCAGAATCTGATTTCATTAAGGCTTCCTTGTCGTATCTAGGGTTAAAGGTACGGGTCTTCTCTTGTCAGCGATTATATTCTCTACCTCAGACATGCCCACGCTTGTTCGTGTGGGAACATTATTTTTCCACTTAAGGTGGAGGTTAAAGGCTGACATATAGTCCTATTTAATTAGTTTAATTACTTCCAGGGCTTTTCCCATCGTTGCGGGGATGTATAAATTAAGCTTCCTGCAAAGTTTTAGGTTTGAAGTCCTTACCAATTACGAGAAATAATTAGTTCTTTATTGCTATGTTTAGCAACAGTTCTCCAGGACTTGGGCTATTTTTAGACCGTTGACGTCACTTCGTGACGTTTCGTAAACCAAAGATGGTGTCGGAGACAGTCAAAGTGCGGTTGCGTACAATGGCAAAAAAGATAGAAGTAAACCCGTCTAAAGCTGCCAAGGCCACTACATCTGCTGAGAAGAGAAAGTGGACTCCTCACCACGCAGCACCAGCGCTGGGTCGCGCTGAAAGAAAGATTGTTTTCGTCAGAGGCCCATCGCTTCAAATTGAGAACCAAGTACAATCGATACTGAACTCGCCAAAGTTTTGCTGGACACGTGAGTACATAGGCCTATTAGAAAATTAGATGTACTTGTAGCTTGTTAGCTGAAGCCTGTGGCCTTATTCTTGCGAATATGTGCTGTGAGAGATCGTATATTTCCGCCTGCGCAATTTCCGGAAAACATCCACTTTCACTTTGAGACTGTTCTGTTTACATTCGACACTATCAACACCACTTTGCAATACTGAAATATTTTTTTCTGTGTTCGAAAGCTACAGCCAATCGTTATTATATCCCCTTGGGTACAGTTTTATAACATTATTGGCACATGTAAACAATATGAATTAATTAATGAACGCTACGAATATGGCAGCCTTTAAGGTTTTTTTGTTTGTTCGTTCATGGGCTGAAACTCCCACGGCTTTTACGTGTATGACCGTTTTTACCCCGCCATTTAGGCAGCCATACGCCGCTTTCGGAGGAAGCATGCTGGGTATTTTCGTGTTTCTATAACCCACCGAACTCTGACATGGATTACAGGATCTTTTTCGTGCGCACTTGGTCACGTCTTGTGCTTGCGTGTACACACGGGGGTGTTCGGACACCGAGGAGAGTCTGCACACAAAGTTGACTCTGAGAAATAAATCTCTCGCCGAACGTGGGGACGAACTCACGCTGACAGCGGCCAACTGGATACAAATCCAGCGCGCTACCGACTGAGCTACATCCCCGCCCCACAGCCTTTAAGTCAACTAATACCTACGAAAGTCACAGTTTTCAATTGCTTCGTGAGCCTTTGGAACACAACGGTACCAAAAGTAAGAGTATTGTTCAAGAAACAAAGACGTACGAAGCATTTGAAAACTGTGACTTTCGTAGGTATTAATTTACTTAAAGGCACAGTAAGCCTCCCGTAAACCATCACAGAGCTCCCCGAGCGTCTAAATACAGTACAAGCATACTTCCATTTGAACGCTCACCGAACGGGAACATCCTGGCTGCTTTCTTTCGAGCGTGAGACATTTTCAAAGAATTTATTTTCGTAGACTTGTTCCGTTAACAACAACGGCGCCTCGTTTTTGCGCTAGACCTAACTTTTAAAATCTAAATAATAAATTGACAGCTTGTTACACAAACATTCTTTAATCATAAAAGAATTCGTTTTTCATCAAGACAAGATCAGAACAATTCGAAGTTGTGAAAGTTTAAAAAAAGAAAAGCCCGGAAGCAGGGTCACGCAAGGGTCGTAGCAGACGACGGCCGGTTTATCAGTGCAAATCGCCGTTCCTCTCAACAGTCAAAAGCCATTGCTAGAGTTCTTGTGAACCACAGCCGTTGTTTCGTGCATAAAAAAACGTGCTATTGTAGATAAGCTCACGTCGAGTCGCATTCAAATGACTAACTATGACGACTGCATTGTGAAAAGGGAAAACTGGATCACACGGGTTCACGATGGCTCAGGGGTAAGATAAACCACGCAAAAATAAATTCTTTGAAAATTGTTCGCTCTTTACGGAGGGCACCTAGGATGTTCTCAATTGGTGAGTGTTTAAATGAAATGGTGTTTGTACTGTGTGTAAAAGTCTGACCGTATCTGTGATGGTTTACGGGAGGCTTACTCTGCCTTTAACCTTCCCCTACTCGAACCAAAAAGGTACAGCCTGGCGGCTTCCCGAGCAGATTTGAACTTTTGTTTTGTTTTGTATTGTTAATTTTTGTTTGCTTTGCTGGTAGAATTGATTTTACCAGTTGACATGAGTGTCACTAAAACATTAATCAAATTAATAAATAAATTTTAAAAAAATACCCACTTTGCACACAAAAAAGCCATGCAGTGTAATTTTGGCATGAGCCTACCTAGAAGAATTCTCTTATGCCATGAAAAGGCAAAAACATTTTTTTTTTTTAAACCACGCACATCGAAACAAACACGTCCAGAATGCAGATAAAGAAAACACATATTTCTTGAAGAATTTTTTTTTTTATCTTTTTCATTTTGAAGTTACAGAAAGAAGAAAATAACTGGTCTATGCAGCCCTCGTATGCAACAGCTTGTCTCGTCTCTGTGACCGTGAATGTAGCAACAGGCTAAAACACTCCACCAAAAAGAAGTTTTGAAATTGAAAGCCCAAGGCCCGATCAAAAAGGACGCGGCAGCTGTTCCTCGTTGATTATTTCTTGTGCACAGTTGCTGTGCAACAGATTGATATGTAAACGAAAGTCGGGTGGGGTTGCAGATTATATCAGGGACGAGTTCTGTAAACACATTAAGATTGTAGAAGACATTAAATTAAAAACAAAAATTGAAGAAAGTGCCAACAGTAAATACAGGTTTGTGAACTTCCCAGTATTTCAAGATGGTATTTTTATTGAGCTGTCTGAACATGTAGGTCAGCAGATGATTGAAAGGTTATTGTTGTGTGTGGTATATTTGCCACCAGAAGGCTCACCCTATGTCAGACCCAGTGCTTACCAAGAGTTAGAAGAAACACTATCATATTTGAATGCAGAAAAGGTTGTCATGATTGGAGATTTTAATGCTAGAAGTGGATATGCAAGAGACTATTTGGAAGACTGTGCTATTATGAATGAATTAACTGATGAAGTATCAACAGTGCAGATGATGGACATGTTTGGAATTATAAAAGAGAGGTGCTCAATGGACCATGTTATGAACAATTTTGGCCGCAGTTTTATTGACTTTTGTATTAGTCAACGATTATTAATAGTGAACGGCAGAATGGGAGAGGACGCAAGATTGGGTCGAGTAACTTGTAATAATGTGAGTTTGGTAGATTATGTACTAGCTTCGCCTGATGTTTTTCCGTCATTTTCAAAATTTCAAGTATGTGACTATAATGAATGTTTATCTGATGTCCATTGTCCTTTTTTTTTTCCCTGTCAGATATCCTAATGGACAATGAACACGTTGAGAATGAAACTGAAAGCAATTATAACACTAGCAGTGTGTTGAAACCAATATGGAAAGTAGGAGCAAATCAGAATTTTGTAGATGAAATTGATGATAATAAAGTATTATTAGTGGAAGGAATATTAGTTTCCCTAATTGGTAGCGTAGAGGATGTAACTCAGGACCAGATCGATAATGTAATGAAACAAATAGAAGGAATTCTATCCGAAGCTGCCAATAAATTGAACATGCTTAGAAAGAATAAGCAGAAGAAAAAAATAAATACATGTAGCAGTAACGATGCTCATAGCGGAGTTAAGAACATTTGGTTTGATAAAGAATGTAAACAGACAAGAAGGAAATATAGAAAAAAAAAGAGAAAATTTAAAGCCCAACCAAATAACAGAGAGATTATACAAGATAAGGTCCAAGCATTCAAGGATTATAAGGGAACACTGAGCAAAAGTTATAATAGTTATTTAAAGCAGCTACATAAGAAAATTCGAACAATGAAGTCTTCTGACCCCAGCAGTTATTGGAAACTGATAAGTGGATGTGACCAGCAGAAGAAACAAGCGATGCATGATATATCCCGTGAAGTATTCGTAAAACATTTTGAAAAACTTAGTAATGTATCTGACCACGACTTGATTGATGTGCAAGATGATGTGCTTGATGACATAGACCTTATGAATGAACAATTGAATGCCGAATTTTGACACATTTCCAAAAAATATCATTAAATATCTGATGCACTTACATTAAATTGGTTTGCTTTTGTGAAATATTTGATTCTTAAATGTTTCTAATTAACATAACATGTACGAGGGTAAATTTAACACATAATCCAAATATTTTCAAAGAAATTGGTATATTATTGGATTTCGGAAAAAGTTTTGCTCTTTGAGACACCAACACACTTTTGGGTGGGGTTGGAAACACACTTCCAGGTAGAAAACGGTTCATGGGAAACAACTCATCCTTTCTGGCCTATTTAGCAAACTGGCAGTGGAAACGATTGTCTCCCTTTACCGTCTCTGGTGTCTGTGAATTTTTTTTAATACATTTTTCTTCCTACCGCCAGTATACTGGTGCTATGTCGTGAAAAATAACAAAGCTTGCGGATATGATGGTATTTTAAACGAGTTTTTGAAATATTCCTCACCAAAACTATTAACTATTGTAACACGTTTATTTAACTTGATATTGCATACTGGGAAAATGCCTAAAGCTTGGACAGTGGGGTATATAAGCCCAATCTTTAAAGGTAAAGGCTCAACAGCCGACCCTGATAATTATAGAGGAATCAGTGTACTAGGTTGTTTTGGAAAACTTTTTACAAGTGTGATAAATAAAAGTTTGTTTGTTTGTTTGTTTGTTTGTTTATTTGTTGCTTAACGTCCAGCCGACTACGCAGAGCCATATCAGGACGAGGAAGGGGGGGATGAAGGGGGCCACTTTTCAAGCGATTCCCGTTTACAAATGCACCAACCCATTACTTGTGTCCCAGCAGGCTTTAGTAAAACTAAATTAATACCTACTGGAAGATTACCAGTTTCCAGTATGTTAAAATAGGCTTAACCTATCTACTGCTGGACTTACATCAGAACACTAACAGATTAAACTATACATGAATCGCGAGACAAGCGGCAAGAGAAGAGATTTTTGGAAAAAATACAGGTGAATGAGCAAGAAGGCAGAAAAAAGAAAAGAATTCATGAAGAAAAAGAGAGCATGACAGGAAAGAGGAACCAAAAATCTACCTAACAGCAAACTAGAAAGCTCCTGCGGTTCCAAAAACAGGAGGGGCCTTTAATTTCATAACCGCAGTGCCCCACTGCGGGAGATAAATAAAAGACTGCATGCATTTCTGGATGACAATTCTGTGATCGGCAACGAACAAGCTGGATTCCGAAAAGGCCACTCTACTGTAGACCACATTTTTGCACTACATTGTCTTATTGATATATTTTTACAACAAAAGAAAAAGTTATATTGTGCTTTCATTGATCTGCGTAAGGCTTTTGATTCTGTGCAACGCAGTCTCCTGTGGCAGAAGCTGATGCAACGGAATATTAATGGTAAGGTATTGAATGTAATTAAGGACATGTATGATAAGGCAAAATTGTGCGTGAAGGTGAATAGTGTATTCTCCGAGGCGTTCACCTCAAACATCGGGCTTCTCCAGGGCGAAAATTTGTCACCGATTCTTTTCTCACTATTTTTAAACGACCTGAAGCAGTTTTTGATTGAATATGATGTCAGCCTAGAGTTGCCCCTGAAAAGAGCCCAAGAAATAGATGTTGAACGCATTAATGACTATATGTATTTGTTCCTGTTAATATAATGCTGATGATACTGCTATACTCGCCGAAACGCCTGGCGAAATGCAAAAAGCCCTGGATGGACTAGATCGTTATTGTAAAAACTGGGGACTAAGCATAAATATTGAAAAGACAAAAATAGTTGCTTTTTCGCGGGGGAAAATACGGAATATCCCAAAAAAATTTCTTGAATGGAGTACCTGTCCAAGTAGTTTGGGACTATGTGTACTTAGGTGTACTATTTAACTATAATAACAAATTTCATAATGCCATGAAACGTCAATGTTTGATTGGTAACCGTGCAATGTTCTCGTTAATTCGAAAATGTAGAAAACTAAATTTACCAATTGACGTGCAATTGGATCTTTTTTGAGAAGTGTGTACATCCAATTTTGCTGTTTGGTTGTGAGGTGTGGGGATATGATTCATTAGACATATTATCAAGGTTTCAATTGCGATTTTTAAAAATGCTTCTTGATGTATATAAAACTACACCCACCTGTATGGTTTACGGAGAGCTTGGTCGTTATCCAATTAGAATTGAGGTACAATGTCAGTTACTGCTTTATTGGTATAAACGGATGAAAGAAATGAACGATGGTGCGAATAAGATCTCCTGTTTAATGTTAAAGCTACATTTGAAGTTGTACCATGTACAAAACGTTAAATTGCCCTGGTTGTCGCATGTCAATACCATGTTAAATAAGTTGGGTCTATCATATTTATGGACAACTCAGAGTCTTGCCGTCTCAGGTTTTAAAAACGTTGTAAAGCAAAGGCTAAGAAATCAATTCCTGCAGGAATGGAACACTGACGTGAACGCCAACAGCTTGTGTTTTAATTACAGAATATATAAAAAGGATTTTTGTCTGGAAAGGTATTTGCTTTGTTTGCCTAGGAAATTCCAAGTTAAATTAGCAAAATTTAGAACAAGCAATCATAAGTTGCCAATACATCAGCACAGATTTTTTAATGCTCCTAGAAATGAAAGATTGTGTGATATGTGCGATAAAAATGAATTAGGTGATGAGTTTCACTATTTGTTCATTTGTACCGACGAAAGTATAGTGTCTGAAAGAAGAAAATTAATTAGTCCTTATTATCGATCTCACCCAAATTGTTTAAAATATGAACAGTTACTGAATTGTAAGATAAAACTAATGAAGATAGCAAGATTTGTAGCCCACGTTATGATTTTAGTATGTTAGCGTTATATCTAGGTTTTTTATTGGTATGTATATGTATGTAATATATGCTTTTGTTTTGTTTTGTGTTTTTTTGAGTCACTTGAGAAAAAGTGACTCTATGTAATCGGTCAGTGTTAGTCTGTCCGGCCGGCCGTCGCGGCCGTCTGTAGACACCACCTTAACGTTGGACTTTTCTCGGAAACTATCAAAGCGATCGGGCTCATATTTTGTTTAGTCGTGACCTCCAATGACCTCTACACTTTAACGATGGTTTCGTTGACCTTTGACCTTTTTCAAGGTCACAGGTCAGCGTCAAAGGAAAAATTAGACATTTTATATCTTTGACAAAGTTCATCGGATGTGATTGAAACTTTGTAGGATTATTCTTTACATCAAAGTATTTACATCTGTAGCCTTTTACGAACGTTATCAGAAAAACAAGGGAGATAACTAGCCTTTTCTGTTCGGCAACACACAACTTAACGTTGGGCTTTTCTCGGAAACTATAAAAGTGACCGGGCTCAAATTTTATGTGAACGTGACTCATTGTGTTGTGAATAGCAATTTCTTCCTGTCCATCTGATGCCTCATATAATATTCAGAACTGCGAAAGTGACTCGATCGAGCGTTTGCTCTTCTTGTTACAAAAGATGCATGGCATAATGGTATTGCTAATTTATTTCGGCTGTATATTATCGTTGTCCCCTTAATGTATATATATTATCTGTCTGATCTCTTACCTGATTTTGTTAAACCTATTTTTCTTTTATTTTTGTTTGTATGTATGGAAGTGTATATTGCCAATTTATTTTGGTTGTATAGTATTGTTGTATTTGTCCGCTCAATTTGTATACATATATTAACTGTCTGATTTGTTACCTTTTCTTGTTAAAATTATATTTTTGTTTCAAAGCCCTCTGGGCCCAAAACAATAAAAGAAAAATAATTAAAAAAAAGGTTCGTTTGTAGGTCATTTACGTCAAAGCAAAAAAAAGACGTGTCTCAAATCTAGGTCGTTGGAGCTTTCTATTTTGTTTTTAAGACATTAACTTATTTTTTTAATTCTTGTTATAAGGATTTTGTTGTTGATATTTTTAAGAACGTGAACTCAAAAGGACTAACACGCCAAAAAAGGCCTCCAATCCAGTTGGTTGAAGCTTATTTTTCTAATAATTACTGAGTACAAAGTCTTGGACGTAAACTACCCAAAATAGAAAGAACTGATGCTTTCGTCGAGACTAGTCGATCTCCATGTTGGCTTTTGACGTAATGAGTTCATGTGCTGGGGCTGATCGGGTAATTCCGCCTCGCTTACTTCGACGTTTACATCTTACGCTAGCCCATTCTGATCAGTCATCGCTCAACAGCTATTGCCAGTTATCTCCCTGACAGGACGCTACAGTCCTACGCGAATCTATCAAAATAAGAATACAGAGTTATCTCAGTCCCATATGGTTTTCGCGAGCACTGATCTAAATTTGAGATCAGTGTTCGCGAGACGAAAATGATTGCAGATTGGCCGACTTCGACAGTGATCTCCGCTCTGTTCTTCACAGTTATGATAAAGACATCGTTCTAAGGTCAAAACAAGTCGAAATTTTGGGACTGCTGCCGGAAGGAGACCGTAATATATGGTTTCATCCCTGTCAACTGGTTACAGAAAAAATCGTCTGGAAACCAAACGGTGATTATCACGTGACACTTTTGCCATATTTAGAGTTGTTTGCACAGTAAATACACCCGCGAAAGATAGCTCGCTTGAAAATGTCTTACATATCAATTCCTTTGTAATTTAAAAATTACAAAACACCATGAAAAATCATTATCGACGATCGCGAATCTGCTTATATCAATAATACATTACAAAAAGCTCTAAATATGTTAAAAAAAATCGGTTTCCTTACCAGACAAACTCAAGGCATCCTGTCAGGGAGAGAATGAGCCGAACTCATTTTGACCTGAGGTCAGGATGACGCTAGCCTACCAAGACAATGATATAAATCAATTCGTCGCAAAATTGCAGTGATCGATTCTCCGCAGGAAAGTCAATGAAATGTGGGAATGGATAGACCACCGAAGCGTGGCTGAAAGCCCAAGGGGATCTGTGTATGCAATTGCGAGCAGAACGTTGTGTCGCCCCACCCACCCTTTCAGAAAAGTTTTCTGGAGAGTTTGACCTTCAAGCTTGTCTGCCCAAAACCCTTAGTAAACATTTCCCAGATGATTCGACATTAAAGCTTGTGTCGCCCAACAAACCCTTTAGGAAACTTTATCTGGAGAGTTTGACCTCCAAGCTTGTCTGTCCCAAACCTTGAGGAAACATTTCTTGGAAAGGTTACTTTGAAGCTTGTTTCTTTCCATCAAACATTTTCGAAACTTTTTCCAGTGAATTTGACCTTGGAACTTGTGTCGTCCCATTCATTCTTTAGGAAACGTTTTCTGAAGAATTGGACCCTAAACCCACCCCTTAGAAAACACTTCCTGGGGAAATTGGCCTTGAAGCTTGTGTTAATCAAACATTTTCAAAACTTTTTCTGGTGAATTTGACCTTAACACTTGTGTCGCAGAACCCACCCTCTGGGAATCTTTTCATGGAGAGTTTGACCTTGAAGGTTGTTTCTCCCAACTTACCCTTTATGAAACGTTTCCTGGAGAATTTGACCTTGAAGCTTGTGTCGCCCAACCCAACCTTTAGGAAACTTTTTCTGGAGAATTTGACCTTGACGATTGTCTGCCCTCACCCTTTAGGAAACATTTCCTGGAAAATTTGACCTTGAAGCTTGTTTCGCCCCATCAAACATTTTCCAAACTTTTTCTGGTGAATTTGACATTGAAACTTGTGTCGTCCCATCAAACATTTTCGAAACTCTTTCTGGTGAATTTGACCTTGAAGCTTGTGTTGTTCCATTCACCCTTTAGGAAAACTTTTCTGAAGAATTAAACTTTGAAGCTTGAGTCGGCCAACCCGCCCCATTTAGAAACATTTCCTAGGGAATTTGACCTTGAAGCTTGTGTCACCCAAGTATTAAAATGGAGGTAACATTGCAGAGGTTATAAAAGACCATATGAAAAAATGTAAAAATAGCACACACAAATTATTGTAAAAAATGTCGCACCCAAATTAAAGCATTAATTCCTGTGTTATTTGGGCGACGGTCACGTGATCCGTCTTAACGACATCTTTGATCGGAAAGGTGTGTTAAGGGGAATGTGGTAAATGGGAGGAGGGGGGGGGGAAAGGGGTATTAAGAGAAAGATTCCACTACATAGAGTCGCAATCCGCTGAGCATGGACCCCTAACCTCGTTGTTCCCCTTTCAAGTTTTATTTTGAGGTACGGATCGAAATTCAGGGGAAAGGGATGGGGAATAAGTCGGCCGGTTGGGGGGAGGGGGGATAGGGGCTGGGCTTTACAATTTTGAGACGGATTATGTCACTAATCTGTGCTCAAGCTGCGTTTGTCCCTTTCTGCGCATTCAACGCTGCAGATTTGTTTTTAAATATACAGTGCAACCCGCTTATAAGTTAGTCAACAGACAACATTGTTCTTCTTCTTCTTTCGCTCAGCTATCTTTTCATCATCCGAGTTTTCTTTTATCCGAATCAGCTGAGTTGGTGGTTTGTGTGTGTGTGTGTGTGTGTGTGTGTGTGTGTGTGTTTGTGTGCGTGTTAGTGTGTGTGTGTGTGTGTGTGTGTGTGTGTGTTTGCTGTGACAATATTATTTGTATGTCTATCCAATCCAAAGTAGGTCGATATACGTTTTTCGTTTTGTCTATAAGTAAGTATTCAAATAAGAGACGAATTCAGAAAATAACTCTGTCGAGTGTGTATGGGTTGTGAAAGTGTGAATACCCTTGCTTTTACGGGGACAAACATTCCACGGGTCAATCACTAGCGAGGGGTGTGTCGGATACACGTGGACAAGGAGCACGTGTTGATTTATTTGTCCCTGTAAAAACAAGGGTATTCACTCTTTCACAACCCAAACCATCCCGACAGAGTTATTTCCGAACATCGTCTATTAACTCTGATTTTTGAATTGTCCGTTTCCATTTAAAAAAGGCGAGGTTTTCTACAATACATTCGAGTTTCATATTATAAACGGGTTCAACTGTCTGTTTTCAATGCTGAGTCTGACTGATGTGAATTCATACCTTTTTTCTTCTGTCAATTTTGTTTATATAAGCATACTTTTTGTAAATTTAGAGTGTTTACATTTAGTCAACTTATGAATTTTGCAGTTGTCATAAACTGGCAAAAAACTGTTCAGTTCTACGTTCCGTTTTATTCCGTTCCATCGTTTTACAATGCTACAAAGAGCAGGTGAGAAGGAGCCAAACCGGGTATATAATGGCTTGTATTTATTTGTCTTGCTTTCTTTCTATCTTGCTTTTTCTTTTCTGTCTGTCTTTCTTTCTTTCTTCTTTACTCCTTATTTATTTATTTGGGTATGTTTGTATGAATGCAGTTCTGCATTTGTTTGAATATTTCTGTATTTATTCATTTTTGTTTTTATTTACTAATTTTTTCCCCCATTCGTTTATGAATTTACCATGCTACACAAAGGAATTGAGAACGAGTCAAAGTGAGTGCAATGTGGCTTTTATATTTATCTATAAAATAAATAATTTTTTGTTTGTTAATGTATTTGTTTATTTATCTATCTACTTACTTTTGAATTGTGATAAATATGTATTTATATTTGCCTATCTATTTATCTATTTATCTATCTATCTACATATCTATCTACCTATCTATATATCTTTCTATTTCTCTCTCTCTAGAGAAATTCAAGTGTTACGCCCTCACGGCAAAGCCATTAGGGGCATGTTACCGGGTTTTTAACCCGACTTTAGATGAGATACACAAGTGTATGCGTGTTTAGGTGGTATCAGCCATCTGCACTTATGGCAGAGTGACCGAGGTCTTTTACGTGCCACTGTGGTGACACGGGGGTGGGAGATGGATACCGTCTCTGGGTCTGCACATAAAGTTGACCCGTGTCCGTCCCGGCCCCGAACCAGCAACCTTTCGATCACAAATCCAGTGCTCTACCACCTGAGCTACCCGGGCCCCCTCTATCTATCTATTTATCTACATATCTATGTATCTACATATCTATATCTAATATATAGTTAGTAAGTTAGTTAGTTAGTTAGTTAGTTAGTTAGTTCGTTAGTTAGTTCGTTAGTTAGTTCGTTAGTTTGTAAGTTTGTTTGTTTGTTTATTTGTTAGTCAGTAAGTCATTTTGTTAGTTAGTTAGTTAGTCAGTTTGTAAGTTAGTTCGTTAGTTATTTAGTAAGTTAGTTAGTTTGGTTTGTAAGTTTGTTTGTTTATTTGTGTGTTTGTTTGTTTATTTGTTAGTTAGTCAGTTTATTAGTTAGTTTGATAGTTAGTTTGTTAGTTAGTTAGTCAGTTTGTAAGTTAGTTAGTAACTTACTTACTTACTTACTTACTTACTTACTTACTTGGAAGAAAATGTAAGTTTTACGCCCTCACAGCAAAGCCAATAGGGGCATGTTACACGGGAAAACCCGGCTTTGTATGAAAATAAAAAATAAAAATGCAGGGGGGGAGGGGGGATGCTTACTTACTTACTTACTTACTTACTTACTTCGTTCGTTCAACCGTTAGCGAGACAAACATTCCACGGGAGAATCACTAGCGAGGGGTGTCTCGGAAACACGTTGGCAAGGAGCACATATGGATTATTGTACCTCTTTCACAACCCATACAAACGCGACCAAGGGATCTTAAGGAAGGGGGGGCCCACCCAAACTTTTTTGCACAAACTTGAAGGCGCGAAGCGCCTGAATTGAGGGAGCGCCCGAACATGCTAGGGTGGTCCGGGGCATGCCCTCCCGGAATGTTTGTTTTTTCAAGGAAGCAAAATGCTGCAATCTAGGGCCACCTGAGCTCAAAAACGGTCATTTAATCATCTCTCTCTCTCTCTCTCTCTTTTTTTTTTTCCCTGAAGGGGGGGCCCGGGCCCCCTTAGCCCCCCCCCCCCCCCCTAAATCCGTCACTGGCGACAGAGTTATTTCCGAACATCGCCATTTGCACAACTGATATGCAATAATACTGATTCAAAATAAATTCTATTTTTTTGTATTACATTTTAAGTTATTGAGACATCCCAGTGCACTAAGGGATTTATACAGCAAATCGAGAAAATTCATTATTGAACGAAGCGCATAGCGTTGAGTTCAATAATTATTTTCGAGATTTGCTCTATAAATCCCTTAGTGCACTGGGATTGTTTCAATAACGATATTGTCAGTACTGCCAGAGAAAAAAGAAGATTCAAAACGCACATTTTGCTACGCGCATTTGGATAGGTCAGGTTTGTGTCGGATCTACTTTTGTGTGGGCTGTCTCAAGTGTGTCGTGCTTTCGTCACACGCAAACTCTTGTTTTAATTTCTGTTGGTAAATTCCAGAGTAGCGTAAAGCTAAAAAGTGATCTTTCATACAGACCTCATTTAAACTCGCAGAAAGGACTGTGCTCTTAGTTATTTGCGATTCGAAACCTTCATCGAGCTTCGACAGATTGACTGTGCAGAGTGTTGCCCCTTGAATTGACTCCAAGGCCACGGTTAGCACATTTTCAAAGTAAATGTGGAATGTTTCTCGTGTTGTATCTTCACTCATCGGGGAGTCTGGTACTATATATGAACGGTAAGAATGCTCTGAACTCTACACGTATTATATCCCCATCGTTTGTTTGTTCACATTTGCCCAACATGTTAATTTGCTGCGGGGTTTATGTCGTCTGCAAGGCGGCTAGGGCAATCGAACCACTGAACTGCAGTCTCATTTCAAAAACTAAAATCAGTTGCTCGTCTGCACACATGAGGCAGGCTGGTAATAAGTTTTACACATGGTAAGAACGTTCTTAACCCTACACGTTTTCGATTCCGATTGTTGTTGCCTTGAAATAATAATTCGGAAACCATTCATTTACTGAACTGATGCAGTCGTATTTCAGTGTAGTCTACTGTAACAGAGTCTACTTTCAAATGCTGGTCTAGCTGGTACGTTATCGGAATAACACTTGTGTTTTCTGTTTGCCGCTGGGAATTTTATACTAACTCATCATTTGGTAATGTGGTTAATAAGCTACATGCCACTAACACGGCATATGAGAAGAATCTTTGCAAGTCAAAACGAGAAGAGACCATTGTGGAAGAGACACAGCCGCTTCTATTTTTAGATCAGTGGGATTCACTGTGGCACAGGCGCCTGCGATCTGTCAGAAAAAAAAAACCACTTCTGCTTTGAGCCGCAGGAAATTTATGGTTATTTTTTGGTAAAGTGGAGAATATAAGCTACATGTCATTAATTAATTCTGAGGATGAGAGTACAGTCTCGCTTTGGCAAAGGGCGTAAGAATACGCTCTGTGGAAAAGTTAGCGCACTCTTGGAGTGCCAGGGTTCGTACAGGTGCTTGAAATCCTTGAAAGTGCTTGAATTTGGAGGAGTCAGTTTCAAGGCCTTGAAAGTGCTTAAAAAATGTGTAAGATACTTGAAAGTCCTTAAAAACTCTGATGCTGCTAACTGATTACACAAAAACCACCCACAATTAACAATTGCAATGATTTATTGTTTGATAACCTCAAAGAAAAAGTTTCCTACAGTCCCTTTTGAGTCTGTCTGCTTCAAAACCATTGTCTGCTACAAATCTGTTGCCTTTGATAAAAATTAAATCATTAGTTTTTGAACATCCAATGATAAAAATCGGCATACAGGAAGGGGGTATAATAACCAGCGAGTGTTTCATTGCGAGATCTGAAGGTAAGAGGGTGCTTGATTTTCTCTTTAGAAGGTCTTGAAAGTCCTTGAAAAGTCCTTGAATTCTAGAACAAAAAAACTGTATGAACCCTGGAGTGCGCTAACAGATTTAAGCGCATCACCATTAGTCAATCAACTGGTTCACATCAGTCATGTGACACCAGTACTTACTGACAATTATTATTATCTTCTTTTTATATCTTTTACTTTTTTATTTGTTTGATCAGGCAGGCGAGGCTGGCCGCTAGTGGCAGGTGTCTTTCTGGGAATCACCATTACCCTGTACTTTGACTTGAACACAACGCTCCACATTTCACACGTGCACGAAAGGATGAGTTGGCCGGCGTTAAACACATTTCGGATGAGAATGACGTCCCCTTCTCACGCAGAGCGACAGAATGACCTCCCTTGCCCCGACCTAAGCAGGCTGGCTGCAGGTGAGTTGCGGGGTGGAACACCTCCGGATTTAACACTTCCCCTTATTTTAACGGCAAACTCCTCTTATAATAATAATAATAATAACGGGCATTTATAAAGCGCCTTATCAGAAGTTCAAAGCGCGTAACAACAATACATATATACAAAATTCATACAATCACTGTCAGATTCAAACAACACATCATGCACATCTCACATCCCCAGACTCTATGCTAAGGAACTATCCGTAATGTTGTTGGAACAAGTGAGTTTTCAAATTGGACTTTAAAGATGAAATGGATGGAGAGTGACGTAATTGAAAGGGGAGTGAATTCCATAACTGAGGGCCATAATACGAAAACGTGCGGAAGCCATGAGCCTTGCGTTTAAAGCGACCTTGACGGAGAAGTCGAGCATCATCAGAAGAACGAAGGGTGCGAGAGGGAGTGTAGAGGGAGACCAGTTCCGAAAGATAGGCAGGCCTTGAAAAGTTTGGCTCACCATCTCAGATCTGTACAGGCGTTTACGTGAAATAAGACCAACCCTCCATTTGTACACATACCTAAAATCAAAACCCTGGCTGCTTGCTGTCTTGGCTTTGAATTATTTTTCATGAAAAAATCTGAAAAAGCCAACAGTTGCGTTTTACCAAAATAAATTATTTCAAAAATTGAAACTGTGCACAGAGAGCGCCAAAGGAGTTAGTTTTGGGTTTGGGTATGTGTATGGGTATGGCCTTGCTGCCTTCACCTTTCCGGACTGGGTAAGGACTGGTACTCATTTCTATCTGGGTGGACAAGAGAGCTCTCGGGAAATGTGCGTATAGTTATTTCCTTGAGGAAAGTCCTACGAATATAACGGTGTGTACCAATTTATCTTTCAATCAATTCAGAAGATGATTTGATTGCTTTTATCTTTTACTGTTATTTTTAGTCCACGTCAACTTACGTTTTACTTTTGCATGCAGACGACGATGACACGGTTGCCAAGCAACTGGAGAAGGAGGTGCGCGTGCTCGTCTGGGTGATGACGCACCCCGACAACCACCAATCAAAAGCCCGCGTGGTACGAGACACGTGGGGTCGGCGCGTGAATAAATTATTATTCATCAGTTCCATCAACGATAGCAGCATTCCCACCATAGCAGTGAATGTGAGCGAAGGAAGGAAGCATCTTACAGCCAAGAGTCAGAAAGCATGGAGATACGTCTATGAGAACCACTTCCACGATGCCGA
Organism: Littorina saxatilis; assembly: GCF_037325665.1. Lineage (NCBI taxonomy): Eukaryota > Metazoa > Mollusca > Gastropoda > Littorinimorpha > Littorinidae > Littorina > Littorina saxatilis. The sequence goes on along the minus strand of NC_090255.1, from coordinate 18,704,388 downwards.
CTGGTTCATGAAGGTGTGTGCGTGATCTTGAGAGTGTGTTATTTTTTGACGAGGGTAATGGCTCGTGTAAGCACAAAGTCATTGCTTTTTTTACGACCAGCCCTTGCCCTAAAAGAGGGACTATACTAATAATAAACGTTAAATGAATAAACTATTACATGAAACAAAAGTACTGCATGTCAAAATGGCTTTTGCACATAAGTGGTTTGTTCACATCTTAAAGGATGAACAAACCAAGTCAAGAAAGTAAACACAGGCAGCAGCATGTAAACAGAAAGAGAAAAAAACTTCAGAGCAAAAGCGATCAGCTTTGCAACACATGTTGAAACACAGCCATATATATATATTAACGTGAAGAGATGATGATGATGGAACTTTATTTTTCAAGGATAGAGGTTTAAGGCGACGCCTTTTCTTACAACCGGTCCTTACTTCTAATACAAATGTCTAATGATAAATGATAAACAAGTAAAGCAACATGACAAATAAACAAAGTAAACGAACGAACCAGCAAACAATCGACAAGTAAGCAAACAAGCAAATAAATATAAACAACAAAATGACAAAGTAAGCAACATACAAATCGAAAGCGAAACATGCAACATGTTAATTGAGGTTACACATGTAAAGTGATCGACGGTAAAGAGAGACAGAGACAAAGACAGAGACAGAAAGACAGAGAGACAGAGACAGCCAGTCAGCCAGACAGACAGACAGGGAGAGGGTCAGAGAGAGTGAGCCAGACAGAGATAGATACGCACAAAGAGAAAGAGAGACAAACAGACACAGAGGGAGAAGAGCGTTAAAGGGAAGGGAGGGAGGTCAGTCTCGCTGTCATTCCAATAGAACATTCAGTAGTTTTTACATTTTGTCAAGTTTTGACTAAATGTTTTAACATAGAGGGGGAATCGAGACGAGGGTTGTGGTGTATGTGTGTGTGTGTGTGTGTGTGTGTGTGTGTGTGTGTGTGTGTGTGTGTGTGTGTACGTGTGTGTGTGTGTAGAGCGATTCAGAGTAAACTATTGGACCGATCTTTATTAAATTTTACATGAGAGTTCCTGGGCATGATATCCCCAGACATTTTTTCATTTTTTGGATAAATGTCTTTGATGACGTCATATCCGGCTTTTTGTAAAAGTTGAGGCGGCACTGTCACACCCTCATTTTTCAACGATAAAATTGATTGAAATTTTGGCCAAGCAATCTTCGACGAAGGCCGGACTTTGGTATTGCATTTCAGCTTGGAGGCTTAAAAATTAATTAATTAAAAATTAATTGATGACTTTGGTCATTAAAAATCTGAAAATTGTAATTAAAATTCTTTTTTTATAAAACGATCCAAAAACAATTTCATTTTATTTTTCATCATTTTCTGATTAAAAAAACATATAAATATGTTATATTAGGATTAAAATCAAGCTCTGAAAATTAAAAATATAAAAATTATGATTAAAATTAAATTTTTTAAATCGATTTAAAAACAATTTCATCTTATTTCTTGTCGGTTCCTAATTCCAAACACATATAGATATGATATGTTTGGATTCAAAACACGCTCAGAAAGTTAAAAAGAATAGAGATACAGAAAAGCGGGCTATCCTGCTCAGCGCAACCACTACCGCGCTATTCTTGATTGTCAATTTCACTGCCTTTACCACGAGCGGTGGACAGACGATACTATGAGTATACGGTCTTGCGGAAAAAATGCAGTGCGTTCAGTTTCATTCTGTGAGTTCGACTGAGCTTGACTAAATGTTGTATTTTCGCCTTACGCGACTTGTTAAGTTAGTTTGTTTGTAGTTTAGGTCCCCATCCTCTCACCTTCCTATTTTGGTTTTTGTTGAAAACACATTTAACCAGGGATTTTGTTTGTTTGTTTGTTTAACGCCCAGCCGACCACGAAGGGCCATATCAGGGCTCGTATTCTTGAAAAAGCTGCAAAATTGTGTCCTTTAAAGTCAAACTGTCGTTTAACTACCGCCCGGTATTTATTTTTACTGCCCAGTAATTATTTATTTCCCCCCAGTATTAATGTGTGTCTGGCGGAAGGTTGGCAGCTACCAGAATTGGTTATTTTTAGAATTGGAGATTCCTCATGCTTGCTCCTCTCTACAAACAATATTTCAACAAGATTTATTCTTGAAAAAGCTGCAACTCATATGCTGGCCTGTAAAACTCAATAAGTCCGCCAACTGCTAAGTGTTATTTATGAAACACCGGTAAGTCCTTACCGGGTTGTCTCCGAGCTGTAAAGTTAGAGGACCCCTCCCCCTCCTGTAAAGTCGCTACCTGTCAGTAACTTCACCAACACTGTCCATTAAAACCGTCAAGTTCGAATAAATCTTGTTCAAATATTGTTCGTAGATTTATGTCCCTCATGGACACACATTGGCGTCATTTAAGCACCGATGCATTGCGGTCAAATACGAGCTTCTGCTCGCGAAAGATTTCAACCGATGCTCGATCATAACGGCGTGTTGCGAAAGCGTGCTTGCGTCTTGTTTAATGCATTACAGTGGCGAGAATTTGGTGTCTG
>NC_090255.1:18590486-18701652 GCF_037325665.1 Littorina saxatilis | reverse complement strand
AACAACTCTGCAGAGTCTGCTGTGAAGGGCGACGGTAGTCTCCCTGTCACACTCGACCCCCTTTGAATGAACTTCATATTGTCCCCAAAGTTCCGAACCATAGACCCGCCAAGCTTAGGTCCCTCCCAGGTGGAGTGGGAACAGCACGAAAATGATTCAGTGGCCTGAACATTTCATGTCGAGTCCCATCGCTGTCGACGACGCCAAATGTAACCGAGTGCCGAAACACCACAATCACCTTTGAAGGCGAAGTCCACTCAAACGGGATTGAGAATAACTGTTATGGCTTCTCGAAGGAAGGCCTGAACATACAGACACACCAAAGCCGCCAGACCACATAACAAACAGAACTCTACAATCCACAGGTGTTGCCCACACACACACAAACACACACACACACACACACACAAAAAAACACACACACACAGAGAAGCCGTATATATATATGTATATCTATATCTATAAATATATAGAGATAGATGACAGTGTATTTTTCGCGTGGCTATAAATTGATTCGACCTTTTCACTTTTACAGTAAGGACAACTTACGGGTGCAATGAAAGCGTTCTGGACAGTGCAGTGACATTCTAAAAATAGTAACGTAGTAACGGGAATATGGATTGACGCCACACGAAGGAAGGGAGATAAACGCTGAAAACACTGGAGAAGATAAGGAAGAGTTACTGGGAATGGATCCAGAGAAAAACCAAAATCGGTTCAGCGCTGCGCGCTGAGAGCACGTGTTGAAATATCTCATCGAGCAGGTTGTGTCCGGGGTCTACCTGAATATGCCCACCAAATAACAGATCCATCGGGAACCTTGGGCGTGTATCGCGGACACACATACACACACACACACACACACACACACACACACACACACACACACACACACACACACACACACACACACACACAGACACAAGTCGTATATATATATACTAGAATGAATACCCGCTTCGCCGGGTAGCCGGCTTCGCCGGGAAGAAGTACTTAGAGCCGTACGCCGGCTTCGCCGGGTCCGAACAATGGACCCGCCAAGCTTAGGTCCCTCCCAGATTCGTGGAATGGGAACAGCACGAAAATGATTTAGTGGCCATAATGCCATTCCTGACCATATCGAGTCCCATCCTTGTCGACGAATGTAACCGTGTTAATCACCTTTGGAGGCGAACTCCACTCAAACAGGACTGAGCAAGTTATGGCTTCTCAAAGGAAGGCCAGTACATAAAATTACACAAAAGCCGCCAGACCACATCACAAACAGAACTGAACAATGCACAGGTGTTGCTTACATAAGAGACACACACACTCACACACACACACAAAAACACAGAGAAGCCGTATCTATAGAGAGATAGATGACAGTGTATTTTTCGCGTGGCTATAAATTGATTCGACCTTTGCACTTTTACAGTGAGGATAATTTACGGGTCCAATTTACGTTCTGTACACTGCGTTGACCTTCTAAAAATAGTACCAGTAACAGAACGCCGGGAATATCCGAAGACGCTCAGCGCAGTGGACAGCGCAGTGTAGTTTACAACTGAACGGGAAAGCCATACGAAGGAAGGGAGATAAACGCCAAACACTGGAGAAGATAAGGAAGAGTTACTTATAATGGTGAAATGAACACAAAAACGAAAATGAGTTCAGCGCTGCGCGCTGAGAGCACGTGTTGAAATATCTCATCGATGATATTGTGTCCGGGGTGTAGCTGAATACGGTGTCCAAATTTGAAAAAGATCCACCGAGAACTTTGGCGTTGTGATGTGGTGTAGCGGCTATGGTGTGTCGGTATGGGGGCCCGGGTAGCTGAGGTGGAACCAAAATCGGTTTGCGCTGCGCGCTGAGAGCACGTATTGAAATATCTCATGGACCAGATTTTGTGCAGGGTGTATCTGAATATGGACACCAAATTTGAAGTAGATCCATCGAGAACTTTGGCCGTGCATGGCGATCAATCACACACACACACACACACACACACACACAGACACAAGTCGTATATATATATAGATATATATAGATATAGATACACACTCACACGCAAACACAAAGGGAAGTGTCTGCCGTTTGAACATGTAGTAGTGCTATCGACACGTAGCGCTATCGACACGTAGCGCTACAGTACATTGGATTTTCAAAAATAGTTATATCGACACGTAGTTCTATTGAGACGTAGTGATAATGGCATGTGTGAATTGTGGCAATAGCACTACGTGCCGATAGCACTACTGTTTTTGGCAATTTGTGTCGATAGCACTACAGAAAATAGCGCAAACGATACGTAGCACAAATGACACGTAGCGCTGGCGGGACGCACCGCACACGCACGCACAGACAGACAAAGTTACGATCGCATAGGCTACTTACGTGAGCCAAAAAAATAGCTAAATGGACAGTGCTACGAGTTGTACTCGGTGATCTTTGCAAAGAGCATCGTGAAAGACACCTTTTTTGCGAGAACGATAAAGTGAACCACCACAGATCTGCGAAAGTTTGCCGACAGTATTTGGAGAGAAAAAAATATTGATAAGAAAGAATGCAGTGATGTTGGCTATTCTTATTCAGCTATGTTTAAATAACACAGTCTACTGCCGGCATCCTAACACGGTAAAAACATGTATAAAGCGGGTGATCGCAATGATGATAGTCAAAAGGGGGAGGGGGAGGGGGGGGGGGGGGCAAACGTTTTCTACTAATAGAGAAGATGTTATTGACGAGTCCGGCAGCAGTGTGATTTTAGGGGATCAATGACCAGGACTCGGTCGGAAGGGGGGGAGGGGGTTGGGGGGGGGGGGGGGGGGGGCGAAGCCACTTGCTGCAAGTACTGTACTGAACTGTTGCACGAAGTCGCAAAATATGCATTCGCAGTGTGCCATACATTGAGACTGACCGGCAATGGCGGCAACTGCCCAGCCCCGGTGCTAACAGTAACACCTGTTTTCATTTAGATTCACACCTTTGGCTAGAAACACCAGCACCAATATCCAAATTACAGATATCTCCGTTAGAAATCTCAACCGCCTGGTGTCATTATTTTCAATTAACTGTGTCACTGTTTTCTCTGTTAGCTGTGTCACGTCTGGCTAAAGTAAGCCATAACCTAGCTGTTTAAAGTCACAGCTGTTCAGGGGACAGCCATCATCGCTTTGTTGTTTCACTATTAGTATGAGCGGTACCCGCGCTAAACGTTCCTCTCTTACTAAGTGAATTTAGCAAAAAGATCGTATGAATGAACGTATTTTCCCACATGGTGAATGAAGTAGAGGTTACATGCCGAGTCCCAGTGATTATTAAAAATAATGGTCGAAGTTGGCGGATCATGAAAAATGCGAGCTTCAGCGAGCTTTTTCATGACCGCGAACTGAGACCATTATTTTTAATAATCACTGAGACGAGGTGTGTAACCTCTTTATTCCTCCTTTCTTCAGTTATTCAAAGAAAACAGGAGTTTTTGTGCGAAAGTTTGATCGAATCCGAATCACTCAACCAGTCAACCTGCGCAGGCGATCGATTAATGCGCGGTTGTATAGTTCCGTGCAAATCATTCCATTCTGTTAACACTTCTTGTCAGTTTCCCTGTTTTAGACTAAAATCAAGTACACAGATATGCTGTTATTCTGCTGTGGCGGTAAAGGCAGATATTGTGTGTTCTGTTTATGTTTTAGTATCGTTTAGGAAAATGTTCTTTCGTCAAATGGGACTAGCAGACGAACTTTTGCACCCGTGTTCCAACGTTAATTACTGTATGAAGTTCAGTTTTCTGGGGAAAATAGTGTATGAAACCGCTTTATGTTGTTTAAATTGATGAGATGTGTGCATTTGGTTGCGTGTGATCTGTTTATAAAATGAAATATTGTTGAAAACTGACCGTCGGATTGCAGTCAGTGTTGTCGAAGAAACTGCGTTAAAAGAAGGGGAACTACTCTTGTCGGCAAGAGTATGAGTTACTTGCCTTGGGAATTTGCTTGTGATGAACGGTGTGTGCACGGCAGATCTAGACTCAGAAAACAACCTAACTCATGGATTTTATATGGAGATTCATGTGTTCAGGCCTGTAGTTGTTAATTTAAATGCGGTATGTTTGTATTGTTTGCTCCAGAGATGTATATTTCGTACGTATAGAGCGTTCGGAACTTTTCAGTCGCAAAAGTAGTACCAAAACAGAACAGCTTCTCAACCCATTGCACTATCGAGGATTCAGGCTGTTGCTGGCTCGTTATTTGTTTGGTTGCTGGGTGATTATCGAAAAATAACTAGCTCTACAAGTTTACAGAGGTAAAGAAGCAGAGGGGGGAATAACACTGAATACACCGACATGGACAGAGACCTGCAGAACTACTCGGATACATGCAAACACGCACTGACGTACGCTGGTACGTCAGTAGAGGCACCCACGCACGCAAGTTCACACAAGCACACACACACACACACACACACACACACACGCACACAGGGAGACAGAGAGAGAGACAGACAGACAGAGACAGAGAAAGACAGACAGAGAGAGAAAGAGAGAGAGGGAGAGAGAGAGAGAGCTAGAGAGAATGTGTGTGTGTGTGTGTGTGTGTGTGTGTGTGTGTGTGTGTGTGTGTGTGTGTGTGTGTGTGTGTCGGTCTGTCTGTCTGTGTGAGTGTGTTGGTGTTATGTGTCTGTATACATGTCTGTCTGCAATTGTCATTTCTGTCAGGTCATTGATTCAAGTTATTTTTCTCCCAATGCTTGACTGTTATGTTTGTTCTTTGAAAACCTGTACATTGGTATTGGAGTGGTATCAGATAATCCAGGTACGTGCGTGTTACTGTATACCTGTATTCAATTCTTGCGTAGGCGGTGCAAAATCGAAATGTCTTTGCATAAGTTGACAGATTTTATAACGTGGCTTGTTTTATCGAGTGAAAATAGCGCATCAATCTGTCTCGGCCTTTGTCTGATTGTCTGCATGCCAGTCTGTGTATGTCCATCTGTCTTTCTCCACCTGTCTCCGTCTCCATCTGTCTCTACCTGTCTTTGTCTCCATCTGTCTTTCTCTACCTGTCTCCATCCATCTGTCTTTCTCTACCTGTCTCCGTCTCCATCTGTCTTTCTCTACCTGTCTCCATCCATCTGTCTTTCTCTACCTGTCTCCATCCATCTGTCTTTCTCTACCTGTCTCCGTCTCCATCTGTCTTTCTCTACCTGTCTCCATCCATCTGTCTTTCTCTACCTGTCTCCATCCATCTGTCTTTCTCTACCTGTCTCCGTCTCCATCTGTCTTTCTCTACCTGTCTCTGTCTCCATCTGTCTTTCTCTACCTGTCTCTGTCTCCATCTGTCTTTCTCTACCTGTCTCTGTCTACATCTGTTTTTCTCTACCTGTCTCCATCCATCTGTCTTTCTCTACCTGTCTCTGTCTCCATCTGTCTTTCTCTACCTGTCTCTGTCTACATCTGTTTTTCTCTACCTGTCTCCATCCATCTGTCTTTCTCTACCTGTCTCCATCCATCTGTCTTTCTCTACCTGTCTCCGTCTCCATCTGTCTTTCTCTACCTGTCTCTGTCTCCATCTGTCTCTACCTGTCTCTGTCTCCATCTGTCTTTCTCTACCTGTCTCCGTCTCCATCTGTCTTTCTCTACCTGTCTCTGTCTACATCTGTTTTTCTCTACCTGTCTCCATCCATCTGTCTTTCTCTACCTGTCTCCACCCATCTGTCTTTCTCTACCTGTCTCCGTCTCCATCTGTCTTTCTCTACCTGTCTCTGTCTGCATCTGTCTCTACCTGTCTCTGTCTCCATCTGTCTCTACCTGTCTCTGTCTCCATCTGTCTTTCTCTACCTGTCTCTGTCTCCATCTGTCTTTCTCTACCTGTCTCTGTCTACATCTGTTTTTCTCTACCTGTCTCCATCCATCTGTCTTTCTCTACCTGTCTCCATCCATCTGTCTTTCTCTACCTGTCTCCGTCTCCATCTGTCTTTCTCTACCTGTCTCTGTCTGCATCTGTCTCTACCTGTCTCTGACTCCATCTGTCTTTCTCTACCTGTCTCCATCCATCTGTCTTTCTCTACCTGTCTCCATCCATCTGTCTTTCTCTACCTGTCTCCATCCATCTGTCTTTCTCTACCTGTCTCTGTCTCCATCTGTCTTTCTCTACCTGTCTCCATCCATCTGTCTTTCTCTACCTGTCTCTGTCTACATCTGTTTTTCTCTACCTGTCTCTGTCTCCATCTGTCTTTCTCTACCTGTCTCTGTCTGCATCTGTCTTTCTCTACCTGTCTCTGTCTCCATCCATCTGTCTCTACCTGTCTCTGTCTCCATCTGTCTTTCTCTACCTGTCTCTGTCTCCATCTGTCTTTCTCTACCTGTCTCTGTCTCCATCTGTCTTTCTCTACCTGTCTCTGTCTCCATCCATCTGTCTCTACCTGTCTCTGTCTGCATCTGTCTTTCTCTACCTGTCTCTGTCTCCATCCATCTGTCTCTACCTGTCTCTGTCTCCATCTGTCTTTCTCTACCTGTCTCTGTCTGCATCTGTCTTTCTCTACCTGTCTCTGTCTCCATCCATCTGTCTCTACCTGTCTCTGTCTACATCTGTCTTTCTCTTCCTGTCTCTGTCTCCATCTGTCTTTCTCTACCTGTCTCTGTCTCCATCTGTCTTTCTCTACCTGTCTCCATCCATCTGTCTTTCTCTACCTGTCTCCATCCATCTGTCTTTCTCTACCTGTCTCTGTCTCCATCTGTCTTTCTCTACCTGTCTCCATCCATCTGTCTTTCTCTACCTGTCTCCATCCATCTGTCTTTCTCTACCTGTCTCTGTCTACATCTGTCTTTCTCTACCTGTCTCTGTCTCCATCTGTCTTTCTCTACTTGTCTCTGTCTCCATCTGTCTTTCTCTACCTGTCTCCGTCTCCATCTGTCTTTCTCTACCTGTCTCCGTCTCCATCTGTCTTTCTCTTCCTGTCTCTGTCTCCATCTGTCTCTACCTGTCTCTGTCTCCATCTGTCTCTACCTGTCTCTGTCTCCATCTGTCTTTCTCTTCCTGTCTCTGTCTCCATCTGTCTCTACCTGTCTCTGTCTCCATCTGTCTCTACCTGTCTCTGTCTCCATCTGTCTTTCTCTACCTGTCTCTGTCTCCATCTGTCTCTACCTGTCTCTGTCTCCATCTGTCTCTTCCTGTCTCTGTCTCCATCTGTCTCTACCTGTCTCTGTCTCCATCTGTCTCCACCTGTCTCTGTCTCCATCTGTCTTTCTCTACCTGTCTCTGTCTCCATCTGTCTTTCTCTACCTGTCTCTGTCTCCATCTGTCTCTACCTGTCTCTGTCTCCATCTGTCTCCACCTGTCTCTGTCTCCATCTGTCTCTACCTGTCTCTGTCTCCATCTGTCTCTACCTGTCTCTGTCTCCATCTGTCTCTACCTGTCTCTGTCTCCATCTGTCTCCACCTGTCTCTGTCTCCATCTGTCTCTACCTGTCTCTGTCTCCATCTGTCTCTACCTGTCTCTGTCTCCATCTGTCTCTACCTGTCTCTGTCTCCATCTGTCTCTACCTGTCTCTGTCTCCATCTGTCTCTACCTGTCTCTGTCTCCATCTGTCTCTACCTGTCTCCGTCTCCATCTGTCTCTACCTGTCTCTGTCTCCATCTGTCTTTCTCTACCTGTCTCCGTCTCCATCTGTCTCTACCTGTCTCTGTCTCCATCTGTCTCTACCTGTCTCTGTCTCCATCTGTCTTTCTCTACCTGTCTCTGTCTCCATCTGTCTCTACCTGTCTCTGTCTCCATCTGTCTTTCTCTACCTGTCTCTGTCTCCATCTGTCTCTACCTGTCTCTGTCTCCATCTGTCTTTCTCTACCTGTCTCCGTCTCCATCTGTCTCTACCTGTCTCTGTCTCCATCCATCTGTCTTTCTCTACCTGTCTCTGTCTCCATCTGTCTTTCTCTACCTGTCTCTGTCTCCATCTGTCTCTACCTGTCTCTGTCTCCATCTGTCTTTCTCTACCTGTCTCTGTCTCCATCTGTCTCTACCTGTCTCTGTCTCCATCTGTCTCTACCTGTCTCTGTCTCCATCTGTCTCTACCTGTCTCCGTCTCCATCTGTCTCTACCTGTCTCTGTCTCCATCTGTCTTTCTCTACCTGTCTCTGTCTCCATCTGTCTCTACCTGTCTCTGTCTCCATCTGTCTCTACCTGTCTCCGTCTCCATCTGTCTCTACCTCCATCCATCTGTCTTTCTCTACCTGTCTCCGTCTCCATCTGTCTTTCTCTACCTGTCTCCGTCTCCATCTGTCTTTCTCTACCTGTCTCCATCCATCTGTCTTTCTCTACCTGTCTCCATCCATCTGTCTTTCTCTACCTGTCTCTGTCTCCATCTGTCTTTCTCTACCTGTCTCTGTCTCCATCTGTCTTTCTCTACCTGTCTCCGTCTCCATCTGTCTTTCTCTACCTGTCTCCATCCATCTGTCTTTCTCTACCTGTCTCCGTCTCCATCTGTCTTTCTCTACCTGTCTCCATCCATCTGTCTTTCTCTACCTGTCTCCATCCATCTGTCTTTCTCTACCTGTCTCCGTCTCCATCTGTCTTTCTCTACCTGTCTCCGTCTCCATCTGTCTTTCTCTACCTGTCTCCATCCATCTGTCTTTCTCTACCTGTCTCCGTCTCCATCTGTCTTTCTCTACCTGTCTCTGTCTCCATCTGTCTCTACCTGTCTCTGTCTCCATCTGTCTCTACCTGTCTCTGTCTCCATCTGTCTTTCTCTACCTGTCTCTGTCTCCATCTGTCTCTACCTGTCTCTGTCTCCATCTGTCTTTCTCTACCTGTCTCTGTCTCCATCTGTCTTTCTCTACCTGTCTCTGTCTCCATCTTTCTCTACCTGTCTCTGTCTCCATCTGTCTCTACCTGTCTCTGTCTCCATCTGTCTCTACCTGTCTCTGTCTCCATCTGTCTTTCTCTACCTGTCTCTGTCTCCATCTTTCTCTACCTGTCTCTGTCTCCATCTGTCTCTACCTGTCTCTGTCTCCATCTGTCTTTCTCTACCTGTCTCTGTCTCCATCTGTCTCTACCTGTCTCTGTCTCCATCTGTCTTTCTCTACCTGTATCTGTCTCCATCTGTCTTTCTCTACCTGTCTCTGTCTCCATCTTTCTCTACCTGTCTCTGTCTCCATCTGTCTCTACCTGTCTCTGTCTCCATCTGTCTCTACCTGTCTCTGTCTCCATCTGTCTTTCTCTACCTGTCTCTGTCTCCATCTGTCTTTCTCTACCTGTCTCTGTCTCCATCTTTCTCTACCTGTCTCTGTCTCCATCTGTCTCTACCTGTCTCCGTCTCCATCTGTCTCTACCTGTCTCTGTCTCCATCTGTCTTTCTCTACCTGTCTCCGTCTCCATCTGTCTTTCTCTACCTGTCTCCATCCATCTGTCTTTCTCTACCTGTCTCCGTCTCCATCTGTCTTTCTCTACCTGTCTCTGTCTCCATCTGTCTCTACCTGTCTCTGTCTCCATCTGTCTCTACCTGTCTCTGTCTCCATCTGTCTGTCTCTACCTGTCTCTGTCTGCATCTGTCTTTCTCTACCTGTCTCTGTCTCCATCCATCTGTCTCTACCTGTCTCTGTCTCCATCTGTCTTTCTCTACCTGTCTCTGTCTCCATCTGTCTTTCTCTACCTGTCTCTGTCTCCATCTGTCTTTCTCTACCTGTCTCTGTCTCCATCCATCTGTCTCTACCTGTCTCTGTCTGCATCTGTCTTTCTCTACCTGTCTCTGTCTCCATCCATCTGTCTCTACCTGTCTCTGTCTCCATCTGTCTTTCTCTACCTGTCTCTGTCTGCATCTGTCTTTCTCTACCTGTCTCTGTCTCCATCCATCTGTCTCTACCTGTCTCTGTCTACATCTGTCTTTCTCTTCCTGTCTCTGTCTCCATCTGTCTTTCTCTACCTGTCTCTGTCTCCATCTGTCTTTCTCTACCTGTCTCCATCCATCTGTCTTTCTCTACCTGTCTCCATCCATCTGTCTTTCTCTACCTGTCTCTGTCTCCATCTGTCTTTCTCTACCTGTCTCCATCCATCTGTCTTTCTCTACCTGTCTCCATCCATCTGTCTTTCTCTACCTGTCTCTGTCTACATCTGTCTTTCTCTACCTGTCTCTGTCTCCATCTGTCTTTCTCTACTTGTCTCTGTCTCCATCTGTCTTTCTCTACCTGTCTCCGTCTCCATCTGTCTTTCTCTACCTGTCTCCGTCTCCATCTGTCTTTCTCTACCTGTCTCTGTCTCCATCTGTCTTTCTCTACCTGTCTCCGTCTCCATCTGTCTCTACCTGTCTCTGTCTCCATCTGTCTTTCTCTACCTGTCTCTGTCTTCATCTGTCTCTACCTGTCTCTGTCTCCATCTGTCTCTACCTGTCTCTGTCTCCATCTGTCTTTCTCTACCTGTCTCTGTCTCCATCTGTCTCTTCCTGTCTCTGTCTCCATCTGTCTCTACCTGTCTCTGTCTCCATCTGTCTCCACCTGTCTCTGTCTCCATCTGTCTTTCTCTACCTGTCTCTGTCTCCATCTGTCTTTCTCTACCTGTCTCTGTCTCCATCTGTCTCTTCCTGTCTCTGTCTCCATCTGTCTCTACCTGTCTCTGTCTCCATCTGTCTCCACCTGTCTCTGTCTCCATCTGTCTCTACCTGTCTCTGTCTCCATCTGTCTCTACCTGTCTCTGTCTCCATCTGTCTCTACCTGTCTCTGTCTCCATCTGTCTCTACCTGTCTCTGTCTCCATCTGTCTCTACCTGTCTCCGTCTCCATCTGTCTCTACCTGTCTCTGTCTCCATCTGTCTTTCTCTACCTGTCTCCGTCTCCATCTGTCTCTACCTGTCTCTGTCTCCATCTGTCTCTACCTGTCTCTGTCTCCATCTGTCTTTCTCTACCTGTCTCTGTCTCCATCTGTCTCTACCTGTCTCTGTCTCCATCTGTCTTTCTCTACCTGTCTCTGTCTCCATCTGTCTCTACCTGTCTCTGTCTCCATCTGTCTTTCTCTACCTGTCTCCGTCTCCATCTGTCTCTACCTGTCTCTGTCTCCATCCATCTGTCTTTCTCTACCTGTCTCTGTCTCCATCTGTCTTTCTCTACCTGTCTCTGTCTCCATCTGTCTCTACCTGTCTCTGTCTCCATCTGTCTTTCTCTACCTGTCTCTGTCTCCATCTGTCTCTACCTGTCTCTGTCTCCATCTGTCTCTACCTGTCTCTGTCTCCATCTGTCTCTACCTGTCTCCGTCTCCATCTGTCTCTACCTGTCTCTGTCTCCATCTGTCTCTACCTGTCTCTGTCTCCATCTGTCTTTCTCTACCTGTCTCTGTCTCCATCTGTCTCTACCTGTCTCTGTCTCCATCTGTCTCTACCTGTCTCCGTCTCCATCTGTCTCTACCTGTCTCTGTCTCCATCCATCTGTCTTTCTCTACCTGTCTCCGTCTCCATCTGTCTTTCTCTACCTGTCTCCGTCTCCATCTGTCTTTCTCTACCTGTCTCCATCCATCTGTCTTTCTCTACCTGTCTCCATCCATCTGTCTTTCTCTACCTGTCTCTGTCTCCATCTGTCTTTCTCTACCTGTCTCTGTCTCCATCTGTCTTTCTCTACCTGTCTCCGTCTCCATCTGTCTTTCTCTACCTGTCTCCATCCATCTGTCTTTCTCTACCTGTCTCCGTCTCCATCTGTCTTTCTCTACCTGTCTCCATCCATCTGTCTTTCTCTACCTGTCTCCATCCATCTGTCTTTCTCTACCTGTCTCCGTCTCCATCTGTCTTTCTCTACCTGTCTCCGTCTCCATCTGTCTTTCTCTACCTGTCTCCATCCATCTGTCTTTCTCTACCTGTCTCCGTCTCCATCTGTCTTTCTCTACCTGTCTCTGTCTCCATCTGTCTCTACCTGTCTCTGTCTCCATCTGTCTCTACCTGTCTCTGTCTCCATCTGTCTTTCTCTACCTGTCTCTGTCTCCATCTGTCTCTACCTGTCTCTGTCTCCATCTGTCTTTCTCTACCTGTCTCTGTCTCCATCTGTCTTTCTCTACCTGTCTCTGTCTCCATCTTTCTCTACCTGTCTCTGTCTCCATCTGTCTCTACCTGTCTCTGTCTCCATCTGTCTCTACCTGTCTCTGTCTCCATCTGTCTTTCTCTACCTGTCTCTGTCTCCATCTGTCTCTACCTGTCTCTGTCTCCATCTGTCTTTCTCTACCTGTCTCTGTCTCCATCTGTCTTTCTCTACCTGTCTCTGTCTCCATCTTTCTCTACCTGTCTCTGTCTCCATCTGTCTCTACCTGTCTCTGTCTCCATCTGTCTCTACCTGTCTCTGTCTCCATCTGTCTTTCTCTACCTGTCTCTGTCTCCATCTTTCTCTACCTGTCTCTGTCTCCATCTGTCTCTACCTGTCTCTGTCTCCATCTGTCTCTACCTGTCTCTGTCTCCATCTGTCTTTCTCTACCTGTCTCTGTCTCCATCTGTCTTTCTCTACCTGTCTCTGTCTCCATCTTTCTCTACCTGTCTCTGTCTCCATCTGTCTCTACCTGTCTCTGTCTCCCTCTGTCTCTACCTGTCTCTGTCTCCATCTGTCTTTCTCTACCTGTCTCTGTCTCCATCTTTCTCTACCTGTCTCTGTCTCCATCTGTCTCTACCTGTCTCTGTCTCCATCTGTCTCTACCTGTCTCTGTCTCCATCTGTCTTTCTCTACCTGTCTCTGTCTCCATCTGTCTCTACCTGTCTCTGTCTCCATCTGTCTTTCTCTACCTGTCTCTGTCTCCATCTGTCTTTCTCTACCTGTCTCTGTCTCCATCTTTCTCTACCTGTCTCTGTCTCCATCTGTCTCTACCTGTCTCTGTCTCCATCTGTCTCTACCTGTCTCTGTCTCCATCTGTCTTTCTCTACCTGTCTCTGTCTCCATCTTTCTCTACCTGTCTCTGTCTCCATCTGTCTCTACCTGTCTCCGTCTCCATCTGTCTCTACCTGTCTCTCTCTCCATCCATCTGTCTTTCTCTACCTGTCTCCGTCTCCATCTGTCTTTCTCTACCTGTCTCCGTCTCCATCTGTCTTTCTCTACCTGTCTCCATCCATCTGTCTTTCTCTACCTGTCTCCATCCATCTGTCTTTCTCTACCTGTCTCTGTCTCCATCTGTCTTTCTCTACCTGTCTCTGTCTCCATCTGTCTTTCTCTACCTGTCTCCGTCTCCATCTGTCTTTCTCTACCTGTCTCCATCCATCTGTCTTTCTCTACCTGTCTCCGTCTCCATCTGTCTTTCTCTACCTGTCTCCATCCATCTGTCTTTCTCTACCTGTCTCCATCCATCTGTCTTTCTCTACCTGTCTCCGTCTCCATCTGTCTTTCTCTACCTGTCTCCGTCTCCATCTGTCTTTCTCTACCTGTCTCCATCCATCTGTCTTTCTCTACCTGTCTCCGTCTCCATCTGTCTTTCTCTACCTGTCTCTGTCTCCATCTGTCTCTACCTGTCTCTGTCTCCATCTGTCTCTACCTGTCTCTGTCTCCATCTGTCTTTCTCCACCTGTCTCTGTCTCCATCTGTCTCTACCTGTCTCTGTCTCCATCTGTCTTTCTCTACCTGTCTCTGTCTCCATCTGTCTTTCTCTACCTGTCTCTGTCTCCATCTTTCTCTACCTGTCTCTGTCTCCATCTGTCTCTACCTGTCTCTGTCTCCATCTGTCTCTACCTGTCTCTGTCTCCATCTGTCTTTCTCTACCTGTCTCTGTCTCCATCTGTCTCTACCTGTCTCTGTCTCCATCTGTCTTTCTCTACCTGTCTCTGTCTCCATCTGTCTTTCTCTACCTGTCTCTGTCTCCATCTTTCTCTACCTGTCTCTGTCTCCATCTGTCTCTACCTGTCTCTGTCTCCATCTGTCTCTACCTGTCTCTGTCTCCATCTGTCTCTACCTGTCTCTGTCTCCATCTGTCTTTCTCTACCTGTCTCTGTCTCCATCTTTCTCTACCTGTCTCCGTCTCCATCTGTCTCTACCTGTCTCTGTCTCCATCTGTCTCTACCTGTCTCTGTCTCCATCTGTCTTTCTCTACCTGTCTCTGTCTCCATCTGTCTCTACCTGTCTCCGTCTCCATCTGTCTCTACCTGTCTCCGTCTCCATCTGTCTCTACCTGTCTCTGTCTCCATCTGTCTTTCTCTACCTGTCTCTGTCTCCATCTGTCTCTACCTGTCTCCGTCTCCATCTGTCTTTCTCTACCTGTCTCTGTCTCCATCTGTCTCTACCTGTCTCTGTCTCCATCTGTCTCTACCTGTCTCCGTCTCCATCTGTCTTTCTCTACCTGTCTCCGTCTCCATCTGTCTTTCTCTACCTGTCTCTGTCTCCATCACACACACACACATGCTTGACCTTGACCTTTACATGACCTTGACCTTCTAAACTAAACCTAGCAATGACATCATACACTAAGAACTGCTTTACACATTTTTCCTACCAAAATACATGTGACCTTGACCCAAGGTCAAGGTCATCCAAGGTCATGCAACACAAAGCTGTTAATTCAAGACATAGGAAATACAATGGTGCTTATTGGCTCTTTCTACCATGAGATATGGTCACTTTTAGTGGTTCACTACCTTATTTTGGTCACATTTCATAAGGGTCAAAGTGACCTTGACCTTGATCATATGTGACCAAATGTGTCTCATGATGAAAGCATAACATGTGCCCCACATAAATTTTAAGTTTGAAACAGTTATCTTCCATAGTTCAGGGTCAAGGTCACTTCAAAATATGTATACAATCCAACTTTGAAGAGCTCCTGTGACCTTGACCTTGAAGCAAGGTAAACCAAACTGGTATTAAAAGATGGGGCTTACTTTGCCCTATATATCATATATAGGTGAGGTATTCAATCTCAACAACTTCAGAGAAAATGGGAAAAGTAGCTGTTTTTTAGACAACATTTATGGCCCCTGCGACCTTGACCTTGAAGCAAGGTCAAGATGCTATGTATGTTTTTTGGGGCCTTGTCATCATACACCATCTTGCCAAATTTGGTACTGATAGACTGAATAGTGTCCAAGAAATATCCAACGTTAAAGTTTTCCGGACGGCCGGACGTCCGGCCGGACGGACGGACGGACGGACGGACCGACGACTCGGGTGAGTACATAGACTCACTTTTGCTTCGCATGTGAGTCAAAAACAAACAAACTCACAACTACTTTCCATTTCGCTGTGTGTTTCTCTCAGAATCGATGCAAGACAATCAAACCACTCGGCTATGATTGGCTCGAGAAATAATGTTTTGCTGCTGAGATGCTAATTAGGTCTTCGTGATAATTACTTACAAAAAGCCTAGTTATACACTCCTCTGTAAGGCCTCACTGTCAGCTAAGTCGCTATTTTTGTCAGTGAAATTCTTTTTAAACGCCCATTTCGTACGTTTGGACGACAGGTTTGCAGATCTGAGACAATCCTGTGTAAAAGCGATTTATGAAAAAAATGTAAACCCCCGAACAAAAGTGTTAAAACCAGATAATATATGTGAAAAACTAATTATCTTACTAACGTGAAAGAGACCACTCATGAGATAACAATATCGTTCAATTCACACGTGGTAATAACATGTAAATGAGGTCGTGTCAAACTAGTCTGGCAGGGACCTGCTTTTCCACTGCTCATGATGCCTAAGTCGCCGAGACAAACGTCATTCTGCAGGGCCGGACTACCGGGGGGGTTATGGGGGTTGCGCAACCCCCCCCCCCCCTAGCCTAAACATGTACCTTACTTATTTAAATTTTTTTTTATTATTGCTTATTTTATGCCGTTTTATGCAAGGAGCGACCATTTTCCTATCTCAGAATATGACCTACCCGTCAGCTTCAGGGGGCGAAGCCCCCTGACCCCCACAACGAGGGGGGGGGGGGGGGGTGTGGGTTCTAGGGTTTCCGGACACCCTCCCCCCCCAGCCAAAAAATAAAAATATTGAATGAGGTATGCATTTCTTTATTTTACATTGAGTTTCAATTTTTGGGGTATTAATCAGTGACAAAATCTGCTGCCTGAAACTGGTAATGATCATCCTCAGAATGCACCAGATTGCACCATTTTGCATCCTTTTTTTCAAAATTTTCCGGGGGGGGCATGCCCCCGGACCCACCTAGCAAGCTAGACGCTTCACGCCGTCGGCTCGGCGCTTCGCGCCTTCACACCCATATCTTCACAATATACTTTTGAAAAAAACCAGTCATAAAATGAACTGATCCGCCCCTGCCGCCAGGGGGGACATCCCCCTGGGCCACCACTGGCAACCCCCCCCCCCCCCCCTCCTCTTCGCCTAGTCCGGCCCTGTTCTGGGAACACTTTTGCGCTTGCTGTTTCCCCTGGAAGAAATTTTAGCACTAATACATCAAGCTATAGTTTCCAGAGTGACGTCTCTTTGCTTTGACGTCAAAGATTGCACGAGGCTTTTGAGGACTCGGAACGAGGTTCCATAAGAAGCGTCTTCAATTTGGACGCGTCGACTCCGGTATATTTGGAGCGGATGGCACGCAAGTACAGTATGTAGTTTAAAAAGAATACTACATGGCTTGCTGTGTCGTTCTAGATTTACACTCGTTGCTTTATCAATTATTGGAAAGCTCGCTTTTGCTCGCCATTCAATCTTTAAGAGAGCAACTCGTGTAAATCTGGTACGGCACAGCAAGTCACTGTAGTAATCTCTATTTAACACACACACACACACACACACACACGCACGCACACACACACGCGCACGCACGCACGCACGCACGCACTGTGAAGCACGCACGCACACACACACAGACAGACAGACTCACACACACACACACACACACACACACAAGCGCGCGCCCTGGTTCACTCAGCCAGACAAACAGAAAGTAATATGCAGTTCTGTCTCGTTCTAACGAAGGCGAATTACCTGGCTTTTTTTCTTATTCATGCAGGCTTGACTACACTGGCTGCAGCTTCTTGCTCGAATCACCATTAATCGATACAGACAGAAGTGAAACCAACATTAATTCTACACAAGGGGTCGGGGGCAGGAGGGGGGGGGGGGGGGTAATTGAACTGATCCTACAGCAGCAGGGGCCATTTGCATGCGATTTATTGTGACTGTAAAAGTGTAATCAGTTATGTAGGATCCTTGTCTAGATTTGTAAATGCGCGCGTACTGGCGTGCGTCCGTGCTGGCGTGCATGCGTGCTGGCATGCGTGCGTGTGTGTGTGTGTGCGTGCGTGCGTGCGTCCGTGTGTGCGTGCGTGCGTGTGTGTATGTGTGCCTATGTGTGTGTGTGTGTCTGTTTGTGTACGTGTGTGTGTGTGTATGAGTGTGTGTGTGTGTGTGTGTATGTGTGTGTGTGTGTGTCTCTCTCTCTCTCTCTCTCTCTCTCTCTCTCTCTCTCTCTCTCTCTCTCTCTCTCTCTCTCTCTCTTCGTATGTGTGACAGTGTCTGCTGTGTCCATGGGTCTGTGTGAGTATGTGAATTAGTGGGGGTTCTACTTGCAACGAAAACACATAAACCTTTCAAACACTTGTTACATTTTATGTTATGCCCCAAAAGGCAAGTTAAGAATAAAATAAGGGTTTTCAGAAACATGGCCATCACAAAAATGCGATTGTTTTTAAGAAATAAGGCTTTAAACCTGGCGCCTTCATGCAGACGAAATTGGAACAAATGCTAGTCCGCAGCACAGGAATAAAATACAAAACTTCAACAAAAAAATATTACGAGTTATTGAAATAAACATAATAATATATTCTGACTTGTTATGTTGATATAATTGTTATTTGGAGCTCAAAATGTTTTTAAAAGCGTTTTGAAAATACAGAAGAACGGATGGGCAGAATGAACAAAATGGCGGACATCGCACATGCATTCTTTGTTTTGGCAGCTGAAAAGTCTCTCTGGTGAGTACATTTGACATGTTTGGACAATTACAGTAACTCTGCCGTGTGTTGACAAAACCGAGTAAGTCCACTGAAGCTACTTCCGAGAAAAACGACTTTTAGTGTTTGATAAAATGTCTCAAAAGTGATGAGTATCTAGATCCACCCACTCAGATTACGTTTAGATCTAAAACTCGATTTTCATAATAATCTGTTGGATGGTTTTGATTTTGTTGGGCATTTTGTGGACTTACTTATTGGTTTTACCACCTTTTTTGCCCAATATTAGATCTAACAAAAAATGGGTAGATCTAAGCAAGCGGACTTACTTGGTTTTACCAAAATATTTGGAAGAAGAAGTGTTGTCAAGAGAAATGACAAAACAGTGAAAATGCACGAGAGAGAGAGAGAGAGAGAGAGAGAGAGAGAGAGAGAGAGAGAGAGAGAGAGAGAGAGAGAGAGAGAGAGAGACTGGGGGGGGGGGGAGAGAAGGCAGGGGGGCGGGATGGAGGGAGAGAGAAATAAAGGGAGGGAGGGAGATAGAGAGATGGAAGGAGGGGTGGAGAGAGGGAGTCAGAGAGAAAAGGTGATAGGGAGGGGGAGAGAGAGAGAGAGATATGGAGAAAGATAAATGGGGAGGAAGAGAGAGAGATAGGAATGGACTGAAGGAGGGGGAAGAAGGATGGATTTAGGGATACACGGCCTCAAACCCGTAGGTGGTTTTGAAAAAAAAACTAGGTGGGTTGTCAGCCACCCAGTTTTTTCAAGTGCCAAATATTGCCATAGGGTTAGGTTAGGGTTAGTTACCGTTCCGGCTTTTTAAAAATTGTTTCTAATTACCATAAAATAAACACCTCAATTTGAGTCTTCTCAAAGAACAAACCACCCAATTGTGTGTCCGTCTGCCTGTGTGTGTGTGTATGTGTGTGTTTGTGTGTGTGTGTGTGTGTGTGTGTGTGTGTGTGTGTGTGTGTGTGTGTGTTTTAACGGTGGGGAGTACATCGGAAATTTTGGGGTATTAAGGTCCCATTAGGGTATTATAAGCCCGTCCTCATATTACACACCACCAAGGTACCCCTATCTACCCCAGTGTGTGTGTGTTTTTTCTTCTTTTGCAGTTTAGCAGTTGCTGCTCACTCTGTTGTGATCAATACCTTCCAGGGCTTCCTCAGTACATGACTGTGGTTCTGCTCCTGTGGTTCAGGCTCTTCATATCACTTCTTGATGTGACACCTTCATTGTGATTGTGAGTTGTTAAAAAACCCACCATTTCATGCTTTTTCTCTGTCTTATCCTCCATGAAGAAAAAGTGGCGTGGGGGGGGGGGGGGGGGGGTATAGGAGTAATGTGGTGACAATTATGATGTCAAATATATAATAAGATAAAATAATAATGAATAGCATTTATAAAGCGCACATCTTATCAGTTGAAAAAATCAATGCACTAACTCACGGATTCACCAAAAGCAAGAACAATCAAAGCATACACTACCATTTAGACCATTAACACAGAAAAATTAACAAAATAAAACGAAATATGACAATTATTACCGCCCCCACCCCCACATACAGCCCCCCCCCCCCCACACTCACCATCATCATACAAAAAAGCCACTCTATACAAACAAAGATAGGTGATAGAGAACAGCAAAATTGTCCAAGCAGACAGTTTCATTTTTTCAATGATAGAACTTGCGAAACAAGTAGCTCTTTAGCTGAGTTTTAAACCCAGCCAAGGTAGGCTGATCTCTGAGATATAAATATACATATACCATGATATGTATATATATATATCATGTGATCAATGTGTGTGTGTGTGTTTGTGTGTGTGTGTGTGGTGTGTTAACACATGCTATCTAATTTCTGTCGACAGGACCATCCAATATGCTGAAGAAAAAGAAGCGAGGGAGGGAAGATGAAGAAACCGACATAAATTCATCTCAGTTAGAGCGCCCAGGGAAAGCAGCTCGTCGGACAAGCCCGTGTCCAGATGTTCTGTCTACAGAGTCATTGACCGTGGTGGATGTGGCAGAGCCTCAGACTTCGCCATCAGCACAGGGTGAGTGGACTCTTTGTCTCATTTGCCAAGAGAGAACCAAAGAACATGAAAGCTGTCCAGCCAACGCTAAGCAGACGGCATCCGGTTCTACGTATGAGACACTGGCTGAAAACTTGGGGCACTTTCATGCTAGGGGAGCACTTCCATCTGATATTTCATCAAGGCTTCCCATCGGCCCTAACTTGGCAAACATCTTTTGGCAGAACAAGGCGGTAATCCACAGCAGCTGCAGGTTGAAATACAGCTCCTCGCGCCTTAAACGAGTGAGGGAATTGCCCCAGTGCTCGAAAGATTACGAAGCTGCCGACATGGATTCAACACAGACAGAATTTGAGCGACCACGGAAATCAGCGCGTCAAACAAGCTCCTGTCCAAAATTTTTCGAGGGATGCTGTATTTGTCAACAAACCCCTCCCAAGGATAACCTGCGACAAATTATGACCTGGACAGTTTGCGAGAAGTTCAAAGAGTCTGCAACTGCTGTCCAAGACCACAGACTGCTAGCCCTGGCCAGTTCAGGTGACTTGATTGCGCAGGAGGTTAAGTACCACACCAAGTGCTTGACCCTTCTCCACAGGAAAGCAGCTGTCAAGTCTGATCATCAAGCTGAGGATACAAGCATGCCCTCATCATGTGAGCACGAGCACGGGATGATTTTCTCAGAATTGACATCTTACATGGAGGAAGAAAGGGAAACCAGCAGTCAAGTGTCTGTTTTCAAACTGGCGGACTTAGTGAAAAAGTATCAAGACCGGCAAGAAGACTTTGGCATAACAACAAAAGTGAACAGCACACGGCTGAAGAAAAGGCTCTTATCACATTTCGTGGACTTGGAGGCCCGTACGCAGGGAAGAGACATCCTCCTGACGTTTTCCACAGAACTCAGCGAACAGCTAAAAAGCGTCTATCAATATGACGAAGAAGCAGTTTGCCTTGCAAGAGCTGCCAAACTGATTAGGCGTGATTTACTGCCGCATACGTCGACATTTAAAGAAAAACATACGGAAAATAGCCAGACCAACAGTGTGCCACAGTCTCTGCTACACCTTGTGCAAATGATCCAGTGTGGGCCAGCCATAGGCAATCAGACAAGACGACCTAACCAGCCTGCTCTGTCTATCGCTCAATTAATCAGTTTCAACTCGTACAAGACAGGCAGGAGGAAGCAGGCAAGAAATTCAAAAGAAAGAGAGCCGCCGGTCCCAGTCTATGTCAGTTTGCAGATCCATGCCCAAACAAGAAAAAAAGAACTGGTCGACACAATGCATGCCTTGGGACTTGGTATTTCCTACAAACGTGTTTTGGAAATTTCCACTCAGCTGGCCAGAAGGGCGGGTGAACAGTTCAGACAGGACGGTGTTGTATGCCCCATGAAGCTGCGAACTGGCATTTTCACAACCGCTGCTGTTGACAACATCGACCACAACCCAAGCTCTACCACCGCCAAAGACTCTTTCCATGGCACAGCGATTTCCATCTTCCAGCATCCGAAGGAAAATCGTCTCGGGACAGAAAGAGAGTCTGACGTGGAAAGACTGCCAGAACCAGCATCAAAGAGCCTCTCAGTCCCAGAACTGCCCGATTTTTACAAAAGTGTCCCTCCGTTCGCCATAAAGCTGCCAGTGCAACCCCCACACACTTCTGATGTGGCAGCGACGTGCACAGCAGATACGGAAACTATATACAACACAGCTGTTGAGTATGAACAAGGTTGGCTTGACAGATCTCAGTCGGTCATCAATGCTGTGGATGGAAACAACACTAGCGATTCTATTTCTTGGGGCGCTTACCATGCAGATCAACAGAAGTTGCGGACCACGGATCTGACACCAGGCATTTCAAGTCTTTTGCCGCTATTCCAAGAACCCTCTAAGTCGCCAGCAATGATCAAGCACAGCATGGACATTGTGAAATCCGTGGTTCAGTTTCTCAACCCCGAACAGACACCCGTCATGACTGCTGACCAGCCTTTGTACGCTGTGGCGAAGCAGGTGCAGTGGCAACATCCGGAGGCATATGGGCCAAGCCAGATGGTTCTCATGTTAGGAGGGTTGCACACAGAAATGGCTTTCATGAAAGCCATTGGAACTCTTTTGCGGGAAAGTGGCTGGACAAACATTTTGGCAGAAGCAGAAATCACATCATCGGGAGTTGCAGATTCGTGTTTGAAAGTAGTTCATGTTGCAAGAACACGTCGTGCACATCAGATTACTGCATGCGGCCTGAGCATTTTGATGAAACTTGCGTACACGCAGCACTGTAACTCCTGCAGTATCACAGGCAATGCTGCGCTCTCATTTTTAGAGTGGAGAACAAGCATGAGAAATGCCAGCGCCACATTCCATTTCTGGGATTTAGTCATGGAGCTGGAACTGGTTCTGTTGGTTTTCCTCACCGCGCTGAGAGAAGGAAACTTCATTGTCTACGTGGAAGCATTAAGACGCATGATTCCCTGGTTTTTCGCCTTTGATCAGCAAAACTACGCGAGGTGGCTGTCGGTCCACATCAAGGACATGCAAGACCTTCAGTCTGTGCCATCATCTACTCTCGAAGAGTTCCAGATGGGCCACTTTGTGCTACAGAAATCCGGACGTCCCTTTTCCAAGATCGCTCTTGATCACGCACATGAACAGAACAATGCATTGATCAAAGGAGAAGGTGGCGCTGTCGGACTGACAGACAACCCGTCAGCTTTGCGGAGGTGGATGATTGGCGGGCCAGAGGTTTCCCGGCTGCTACAGGAATTGGAAAATTCCCTGATGATCAGCTCTTCAGATACTCCTGCAGATGATCACCACCATGAGCAGAGCAGTTCCTTCCAGGAACACTTTAGGCAGGACGTTAACAAGTTTTTGTCTACTATGATGAGGAATGACACAAACCCTTTTGTGCAAACAGGTGGAGACTTGCTGACTTTGACTGGAACTGAAATCGCACCAGCTTCTGTTTCCCAGTCAATGAGAGGTTTAAAAGCAATGGGAAACGAGCAGTCGCGCGCTTTTTTTCAGGAGAGACTCATTAGCAGCACCACTGCCTTGGCTGAGCCTATAAAAAGGAACAATGTGGTCCTGTTTTCGGGAACGAAAGGCAGAAAACGAGGGAGCTCAAAGATCGGCATTCTGAAAAGCAACCTCCAGCTCTTTGCAGGATTGTATGTTGCATGTCAAACTCGTCCTGGGGGCCTGAAAGATTTTTTCCAGCATGAAAATCAGGCATTTCCTCCATCGCTGTCATGTGAAGGAAAGCTGAGGTCGACAACAAAGTCTGCTCTTCTGGGGATTTTGGAACCTCTTGTGCCACCCCCACCAACTGAGTTTCCTGAGACAGACACTGTCCTTGTTGATGGAGCTGCAGTTGTCCACTTCCTGAAGCCCCGCACATGCAAAACCTTCACTTGCTATGCCTCAGAAGTCTTCCTTCCCTACATCAAGCAACTCCTGCAGAAAGCTTCTCGAATAGACATTGTCTGGGACAGGTACGCAAGTGACAGTCTCAAGAGTGGCATGAGAGAAAAAAGAGGAACAGGTCGACGGAAACGGGTAACAGGTGATGGGATCATGCCAGTTGACTGGAACAGCTTTCTCCGTGTCGACCAAAACAAACAGGAACTGTTCAGTTTCTTGGGGCAGAAGGTGATCGAACTTGACACAGACAAACTCGTCATCACAACCCAAGGCCCCATTGTTCTCTCCAACCGCCCACTTGATGCCCAGACAAAACTGTCACCCTGCAGTCATGAGGAGGCTGACACCAGATTGATTGTACACCTCTCCGATGCAGCTCAGAATCACAGGCGGATCCTGATAAGAACGGTGGATACTGATGTTGTTGTACTCGCCATTGCTGCTGCTGCCCGTCGCCCTGGGCTTGAAGTGTGGATCGCTGTGGGAGTCGGCCAGAATTACCGGTACATCTCTGCACATGACATCGCCAGCATGTTGGGACCAGAAAAAGCCAGCTGTCTGCCACTGTTCCACAGCTTCAGCGGCTGTGATACGGTCTCGTCGTTCAGCAGCATTGGGAAGAAAACAGCATGGGATGTGTGGTACCTGTTTCCTGACATCAACGAGGCCTTCCAGTCTCTGTCAGAAGCACCCACAGAGATCTCCGCAAATGACAGAGCCTTGCTGGAGAGATATGTTGTACTTTTGTATGACAGAACAAGCAACTTTCCGGATGTCAACTCTGCCAGGGGACACCTGTTTGCAAAGGTTGGCCGCCAGATCGACAACATTCCTCCAACTAGCGAAGCCCTTTTGCAGCATGCAAGGAGAGCTGTTTATCAAGGAGGACACATCTGGGGTCAGGCTGAAGTCGCCACGCCTAGTCTTCCAAACCCTGGCGACTGGGGTTGGCAATTTGTCAATGGTGCTTGGCAACCATTCTGGACTGCCCTGGACGAGGCTTCGAAGACATGCCGTGAACTGTGGAAGTGTGGCTGCAAAAAGGGATGCAAGAGCATGCGGTGCCGGTGTCGTAAGGCTGTGTTGAAATGCACAGCACTTTGCAAGTGCACTTGTGTCCCTGCATGCTGAATGGATCTTGACTGGTTTTGGAAATGGACAGCACCTGTGTTCTGAACTATAATTATATCAGGTGCATACCTGTTTGACCTTGAACTTAAATGCACAATAATGTGAAGATATATATACATAGCAGGCCTGCTGATAATATAATACAGGTAATATGATTACCAAATCCGGTATTCCCACTTCATGTTGGTGCTGAGAAATTAGCATTCCTAGAATTACCTGCCGGCATCTCTCGTTTGACCTTGACATTTGACCTTGAATGAACAATGACATAAGTGAATTAACTATGGGTGTGAAAGCATTACCTTATGATACTATCTATCACATTTTATGATCCAAGTGCATATGGTTACTGAGAAATTAGCATTTTACAGTCACTTACCAAAACGTGACACTGACTTTCTATTTGACCTTGATCTTTGACCTTGGATATAAAACAACATGTGTACATATACTTCGATGTTACAACACTACTTCATGAGAGTGCGTGTGCAAATTTGGATGTTTGTAGTGCATATGGTTCCTGAGATATTAGCATTTCTAAGGTCAAATGGCGGCCATTTTGAATTGTTCTAAAAATAGATACTGAAAGTGAGAAATTGCGATGGCCATGTTTCTAAATTTCTTTAGGATCACTTACTCTATCACTCTGCCAAGTTTTATAAATGTAACACAAATTTGAAAGATTCTGACAAATAGAACCCCTACTAAATGTGTTTCTGTCTGTTTGTAAGTCTGCATGCGTGTCTACCTGTCTGCCTGCCTGCCTGCCTGCCCGTCCGTCTGTCCATAGGTCCGTCTGTGTTGAGACAGTCACTGGGTGTGTCTTTATCTACACCGCCTTTTATCACCACTTTGGGTGTAAATCTATCTGATTTCATTTACAGGGTTATTTAGCGGCCGGGGGCATGCCGTCTTCTCAACAATTGATTAAATCGAATATGTATTGCCACATTACCCCACCGGCATTGAAATTCATCAACCTGAATTATTATCCCTGTGTCTCTCCCTCCCTCGGTGATGAGGGTGGGGGTGATGACGTACAAACAGTGCTTTCCTTTGTTTTGTTAACGTTCACAGATTTTAATAACTGGGTGGACAGGGGCGGATCCAGGGGGGGGGCCTTCCGGGGTTTCCGGACCCAGCCTAAAATAAACAAGTCGCGTAAGGCGAAAATACAACATTTAGTCAAGTAGCTGTCGAACTCACAGAATGAAACTGAACACAATGCCATTTTACTCGTAGCATCGTCAGGCCACCGCTCATGGCAAAGGCAGTGAAATTGACAAGAAGAGCGGGGTAGTAGTTGCGCTAAGAAGGATAGCACGCTTTTCTGTACCTCTCTTTGTTTTAACTTTCTGAGCGTGTTTTTAATCCAAACATATCATATCTATATGTTTTTGGAATCAGGAACCGACAAGGAATAAGATGAAAGTGTTTTTAAATTGATTTGGACAATTTAATTTTGATAATAATTTTTATATATTTAATTTTCAGAGCTTGTTTTTAATCCGAATATAACATATTTATATGTTTTTGGAATCAGCAAATGATGGAGAATAAGATAAACGTAAATTTGGTTCGTTTTATAAATTTTTATGTTTTTTTTTACAATTTTCCGATTTTTAATGACCAAAGTCATTAATTAATTTTTAAGCCACCAAGCTGAAATGCAATACCGAAGTCCGGGCTTCGTCGAAGATTACTTGACCAAAATTTCAACCAATTTGGTTGAAAAATGAGGGCGTGACAGTGCCGCCTCAACTTTCACGAAAAGCCGGATATGACGTCATCAAAGACATTTATAAAAAAAATGAAAAAAACGTTCGGGGATTTCATACCCAGGAACTCTCATGTCAAATTTCATAAAGATCGGTCCAGTAGTTTAGTCTGAATCGCTCTACACACACACACACACGCACACACACACACACGCACGCACATACACCACGACCCTCGTTTCGATTCCCCCTCGATGTTAAAATATTTAGTCAAAACTTGACTAAATATAACAAAAAGACAAAAAAACAAAAAAGAATGAAAATAAAGAAAAACTGATGCTCAGATTGCACCAGATTGCTCCATTTTCCTTGCTTTTTATCATAATTTTCCGGGGGCGGAGGGGGGGGGGGCAAGCCCCCGGACCACCCTACGAGCCGGCCTTTGTCTTCTAAGTGACTGTTTTGGAAGGTAGTTGGGTAGTTTGTTGGCTCAGGTTGTACCAGATCGGTCAATTGTCCTTGTTTTGATCCATATTTGGCTTCTTAAATTTACTTTTTGAAAGGTGTATTAGGGGAAGTTTCTTGGCTCAGATTGCTCCATTTTCCTTGTTTTTCGATCAACATTTTCAGGGGGGCATGCCCCCGAACCCCCCTATGAGGTTTAAACGCTTCGCGCCCTCAACTAAATGGCTTTGCGTCGTCGAATTGTCTCTAAAAGAAATGTGGACCCCCCCCCCCCCCCCCTTAAAAATGATGTGATCCACTCCTGGTGAAGACAGGTTGAAAATGTCCCTACTACAGCAAAACATTTAACCATTTAATGACATCCGACACCGGTACATGTACAGCCTAGCGGTGACCTAATGAGTAATTGTCTCCTGCTGATATGCAGAATTCACCGAGACAATCTTCGTTCTCGAAAATCTTGTTCAGTTTCTGGGAGACATGCAGGAGAGGCGACAGAATGTTTACATGACGCCATATAGTTCGCATTAATATGACGTCTTCTCGAATTTATTTCGTTTTTGACGTTAGAGGTTTGATTTTGGGGTAGAGGGTCAGGAAGAGAAGTCGCGGTTTATTTTAATCGCTTTCGTTTGTCTTCAAAAAAGCCATACACGTTTTTACCAGGCATGTAATTATTCCTTATGAAACGTTGAGTTTATAATGCAGTTAGCGAGTGGACGGTGTAAATTGCTATGTATCGATTGAACATTGGATTTCCCTTCTTTGAGCCATGTGACGTCAGAGTCCGACAACAACTCATATAATTATATTTAAGCGGCTAGCCGAGACTACAAAAGAGTGCATGTTAGTGTACGTTCAATGGTAAGGCCAAAAAAAAATTGTCTGTTTCTGGTCACCCGACCGACCCTAAATTTCGGCGCCGACCCTAAACTTTTTTTTTCCAAACTCAAAATTTTATTTTTTTTTGGTGGTAAAGGACAGGGTGAGAAAATGAACAACAAAAACGTGTGAAAACGAAAGTCCGCTGACGATTTGTAAATGTGTTAAGTGTCTTGTCTCTATGTATACAGTATAGTGAATCCAGTCTCTTTGCGCGATTTTTAAAGTTAGTTTTATTGGTCTACATTTGGGGTAAAAAAAAAGATTTTAAAAGAATAAAAAAATCCCTACCTACCGACCCTATTTGTTTTAGCCATGTTACCAGAAACAGACAATTTTTTTTTTGGCCTAAAGGACAATACCAAAATCGAATTCACTTAAATACGTCCGGTTATTTTTAACTTTCCTTATTAAACAAGGAGAATTCGTCGTCGTTATCATCATCCAACTGATCTGGTTTATCATATTGTCGTCGTAGACGTCCTCCTCCTCCTCCTCTTCTTCTTCCTCCTTTACTTCTCCTCCTCCTCAGCGTTATCATCAAAACTACGATCACACTCATCATCATCATCATCATCATCATCATCATCATCATCATCATCATCATCATCATCATCATCATCATCATCATCATCATCATCATCATCATCAAGATTACCACCATCGTCATCTTCACTACCCCCCGCGGGTTAGGGGGAAGAATTTACCCGATGCTCCCCAGCATGTCGTAAGAGGCGACTAACGGATTCTGTTTCTCCTTTTACCCTTGTTAAGTGTTTCTTGTATAGAATATAGTCAATTTTTGTAAAGATTTTAGTCAAACAGTATGTAAGAAATCCCATCTCCCCCCTTTCCCCGTCGCGATAATTATAACCTTCGTGGTTGAACACGATAAAGAAAGAAAGTAAGTCATCATCACTTACCATGATGCGCGTGCTCATCCTCAAACTTGACAGCCTTAGCCTCGCCTCCGCCGACCAATGGGATGTCTTGATTCTTTTCCATCATCTCGTGGAACGCGTGCTCGTCCAGGTCCTGCGCGTCCGGTAGCAGCACCCTCTGCAGGTCTTGGTTCGATTTATGCTCTCGTGAGTCTAGGTGTACCATCACGCTAGATTGCGTCATTTGCCGGTATGACGTCAGCATGAATGACGCGGTGATTCCCAGCACTAGGCCCAGGATGAACTGAAGGTTCCCGCGTGTCATGCGGTTCATTGCCATGGCTCACAGTTGTTGTGGAAGACGGCGACAAATATTTCAAAACGGAGATGACATGAACGCTGGGCTAAGCATGAAGTTCTTTGTTACAATGATTCTATCGCTTCCTCTTACGATGGAAATAGTCAAGCTTTGAGTTGAAAATAGTTCACAATCACGTTCCTCGGTTTGGCTGATATCGTTTCTCTCCTTGTGGTGAAGATGTGCTGTTTTGGGATGGATTGTTTGTTGCAGTTGCGTGGTTTTTTCCCCTCCAAATCGATGGTTGTTTATTGTCTTTGTATTAATGAAGTTGTTGACGACATTGTTGTTTGTGTCGGTTTCGCTTTAGTGATGACGTCACTGGTGATGACGACGGTCGAGTTTCACGAGTGACTCAGAGTCCTTTCTTTTCACGCTGTCACTGAGTTACCGTCCAAGCCAAAACGAAAGAATTCTAAAGCATCGCTGCCCATTGCATATGTCGTGATAAAAGGTCAATACAGTTCACAATATGCCACTCAGGACTGAAGATTCACTGTTGCTGTGTTTTGTTGCCTGCAAGTTGTCTGCCATCCAAGGACTT
The DNA here is from genome assembly GCF_037325665.1 of Littorina saxatilis. Taxonomy (NCBI): domain Eukaryota; kingdom Metazoa; phylum Mollusca; class Gastropoda; order Littorinimorpha; family Littorinidae; genus Littorina; species Littorina saxatilis. The sequence goes on along the minus strand of NC_090255.1, from coordinate 18,672,382 downwards.
GATTCCTCGCATATTTTCTCTCTTCCCTGGTGTCTCCTTCCACATGCGTAGGTTGACTGACGCTGTGCTTGTTTCCTAATTTACGTCCGTCGACACCTGGAACATCAAAACCACAATAAACACAGGTGTTCTAGCATAAAGTTTGAATTATATATGGTACTCATTGTCACACCATTTTAAAGATCTATACACTCATACATTGAAGGTTATTTGTTTGTGCTTTCTCTGCACACACACAAAACAATGTGAAAGGTTCTTCTACATAGTGAATGAACTCGGCCACAAAATCGTGTAAGCTGCAGCCGATTCTTCATCGTCTGAAGTTATCGTAACTAAAAACAAGTCGCGTAAGGCGAACATACAATATTTAGTCAAGTAGCTGTCGAACTCACAGAATGAAACTGAACGCAATGCCATTTTTCAGCAAGACCGTATACTCGTAGCATCGTCAGTCCACCGCTCATGGCAAAGGCAGTGAAATTGACAAGAAGAGCGGGGTAGTAGTTGCGCTAAGAAGGATAGCACGCTTTTCTGTACCTCTCTTTGTTTTAACTTTCTGAGCGTGTTTTTAATCCAAACATATCATATCTATATGTTTTTGGAATCAGGAACCGACAAGGAATAAGATGAAAGTGTTTTTAAATTGATTTCGACAATTTAATTTTGATAATAATTTTTATATATTTAATTTTCAGAGCTTGTTTTTAATCCGAATATAACATATTTATATGTTTTTGGAATCAGCAAATGATGGAAAATAAGATAAACGTAAATTTGGATCGTTTTATAAATGTTTATTTTTTTTTACAATTTTCCGATTTTTAATGACCAAAGTCATTAATTAATTTTTAAGCCACCAAGCTGAAATGCAATACCGAAGTCCGGGCTTCGTCGAAGATTACTTGACCAAAATTTCAACCAATTTGGTTGAAAAATGAGGGCGTGACAGTGCCGCCTCAACTTTCACGAAAAGCCGGATATGACGTCATCAAAGACATTTATCAAAAAAAGGAAAAAAAACGTTCGGGGATTTCATACCCAGGAACTCTCATGTCAAATTTCATAAAGATCGGTCCAGTAGTTTAGTCTGAATCGCTCTACACACACACACAGACAGACAGACACACACACACACGCACATACACCTCGACCCTCGTTTCGATTCCCCCTCGATGTTAAAATATTTAGTCAAAACTTGACTAAATATAAAAAATGTATTAGTCCGCATTCGTGTCTATGGTATTTGTTAAGAGGAGGTGGGGGCACCCTGTATGGTTCAATCAATTTGTTTCAGACTTGCTTTGACTAATCAGCGTAAAAGACTCACTGGTTCCAGTAAAGGGCCGACCACATTTGGCCGCCGTTTTACGCTCTATGCGCCGCAGGCCGTTTTGTGCGTCGCGCGGGATTTGCCGAGTGGCCACACATCGACGATTTTTTTCACAACGCGGTATCAGTGAGCGGGTCACCGTTCAGTTGCATTCGACTGCCGCGCCGCGAGCAGCTGACGTCATCGCTCTGGTTTGCTCTGATTGGTCAAATTTCCGTCGTTCTATGTCTGTGTCATAGAAATTAGAACACGCGCTATTCTTCTGCAAATAACGCTTCGCGATCATAGCACGACGCGGTGCGCCGTTTTGAGCATAAGTCAAATGTGGACAGGGTCGGCCGGGAGTGTCTGGTCGGGCCTTTAGAGCCAGGGTTCATACTTGCACTTGTTATTTGTTTAATAGATTTTTCGATTTGTTTCGTATGTGCAAGGAGTGTATGGATGTATGAGTGTTTCCCCACCAGGACAAATACCAATGGCTGTTATGCTATATGGCGAAATAAATGCTTGTGCTTGTTCTTCTTGTTAAATACTGCTTTGGATAATGGCGTCTGCGATCGCTGTCAATTCTATACTACACGTCATTGAAAAAAACTAGACAGAAGCGTTTGAGTGCAGATCTTGATGCTGAGGCCGATTATGTAATACCAGTTGTATGACGGGAAAGGCCATCCATTCAACAACAATATTCAATACGCAGATTGATTTTACCTGTAGTGTCTGTACTGTAGGGCCTACAACACAGACACCCCTCAAAATTAAATTCACAAAGGCAAGGTTCGCGCGTCATTGAATCCATTTGATGCCTTTTGTACAGTGTTTCAAAAACCAATTAGCACTTGGCATTTAAACAACGAGACTGCCGATGTTTCCAACAAAAACGTATCATTTTACGAGTGTAATCATTTTAACGCGAGCCAGTAACGAGAACCTAGCTGCACCTGCTGTTCCGAGCAAACACAAAACGTCTCAGTAATGGTGAAAACAATAAATCTGTATTCCCTGTTTGTGGATTTAAATAAACATTTTTGAACAGAACACGTTAGTTTTAGATGTAAATCATCTTGTAAATCGTCGTGCAAACCATTGTGTAAATCGTCCTGTAAACCATTGTGTAAATCGTCCTGTAAACCATTGTGTAAATCGTCCTGTAAACCATTGTGTAAATCGTCCTGTAAACCATTGCGTAAATCGTCCTGTAAACCATTGTGTAAATCGTCATGTAAACCATTTTGAAAATCGTCGAGTAAGCCATTGTGAAAATCGTCGTGTAAACCATTGTGTAAATCGTCGTGTAAACCATTGTGTAAATCGTCGTGTAAACCATTGTGTAAATCGTCGTGTAAACAGAGGATCGTTTAACCATTCACCGTAATCTAGCGACAATAAGAACCCTCCAATGCCGCTTCCTGACCCAGTTGACCACGTGCAGTAAAGTTATCATTTACTTGAGTAGCTTGGCCGCTGTCAAGAGAAACAAAAGTGATAACACTAATATATTCATGCGGGCCTCAGTGCTTCGTTCTACACTAAATCACTCCGCTGTGTGACTGAGTTTCTGACACATGTACCTGCTAGCCTATAGTTTGAATTCGGTGCTGGGTTGTAGAAGCGCTCAGTGAAAGCGCGTTAGAGCTGTCCTGAATTGAGCCCGAAGTTGACGTTACGAAGACTTCGCGAATTCTTTTTCTGTACCGAAAATCCAGTGCTAAAGCTTCGTGCAACGAGCTTCATAAAATAGACTTCGCGAAGCCGACTTCGCCCAATTAATATTGGGCTATAGACCCAAGAAAAGAAGTCAAATTAATGACAGATTCAAGAGATCTTTTGGCATATTACTGACACGCTCTCCTGACAGTAAAAGATACCACCATTCTCGCGTATTAACTCTTTTAACAGAATTCGAGCATCCCTCCGCGAGGACACATATTAAAAAAAAAAATTTAACAACCACGGAGCGCTCTGTGCAGTGTGGGAACTTTTTTTCTCAAGAATGTTTCTCTTCTTTTGCGTTCATGGGTTGGAACTCCCGCGGTTTTTACATGTATGACTGTTTTTACCCCACCATTTAGGCAGCCATACGCCATTTTCGGGGATGCGTGCTTGGTATTTTCGTGTTTCTAAAACCCACTGAACTTTGACATGGATTACAGGAGCTTTTTCGTGTGTACATGGTCTTGTGCTTGCGTTTACACACGAAGGCACCATTCTGATAATCATCGCTCCACGGCTATCGCCAGTTTGTCTCTGACAGCATGCTAAATTATTGCGTGAATCTATGAAAACAAGAATACAGAGTTATCTCCTATATGTTTTTCGCGAGCACCGATCTAAATTTGAGATCAGTGTTCGCGAGACGAAAATGATTGCAGATTGGCCGACTTCGACAGTGATCTCTGTTCTGTTCTTCACTGTTATGATAAAGACATCGTTCTGAGGTCAAAACAAGTCGAAATTTTGAGACTGCTGTCGGGACCGTGATATATGGTTGCATCACTCTCAACTGGTTACAGAAAAAATCGTCTGCACCGGCGCGCACCCAAGCAAAAGTTGATTATCACGTGACACTTTAGAGTTGTTTGCACAGTATATACATCCGCGAAAGATAGCTCGCTTGAAACTGTCTTTCATATCAATTCCTTTGTAATTTAAAAATTACACAACACCATGAAAAATCATTATCGACGATCGCGAATCTGCTTATATTAATAACACATTACGAAAAGCTCTTAATATGTAAAAAAAAAAATTTAAAAAATCGATTTCCAGAGAAGGAAATCCCGCAGTGGGGCACTGCGGTTATGAAATTAAAGGCCCCTCCTGTTTTTGGAACCGCAGGAGCTTTCTAGTTTGCTGTTAGGTAGATTTTTGGTTCCTCTTTCCTGTCATGCTCTCTTTTTCTTCATGAATTCTTTTCTTTTTTCTGCCTTCTTGCTCGTTCACCTGTATTTTTTTCCAAAAATCTCTTCTCTTGCCGCTTGTCTCGCGATTCATGTATAGTTTAATCTGTTAGTGTTCTGATGTAAGTCCAGCAGTAGATAGGTTAAGCTTATTTTAACATACTGGAAACTGGTAATCTTCCAGTAGGTATTAATTTAGTTTTACTAAAGCCTGCTGGGACACAAGTAATGGGTTAGTGCATTTGTAAACAGGAATCGCTTGACAAGTGGCCCCCTTCATCCCCCCCCTTCCTCGTCCTGATATGGCTCTGCGTAGTCGGCTGGACGTTAAGCAACAAATAAACAAACAAACAAACAAATATGTTAAAAAAAATCGATTTCCTCTCCAGACAATGAAAACCAAGGCATCCTGTCAGGGATAGAATGAGACCCGAAGGGAAGTAACTCATTTTTGACCTGAGTTCAGGATGACGAAGGCACTAGCACATGAGTTGACCTGGGAAGCTCCACCCTCAACCCACCCAGGCGCGGTCGGGATTCGAACCCACGACCTTCCGCTTGGGAGGCCAACGTCTTCTCCATCAGGCCATCATAGTTGCGCTCGCCATTTTTTGTAATGAATTTATTCTTTCCAAAATGACACCTTTGTCAATCTGCAAATATAATTCACCTGAACTTGAAATATTCACCCTGCACAGAAAACAACCAGCCAACATGCACAGAATATTGAATACTGAAAGATACAACCTCGCAACCCCGGAAGCGGCAAGGTAGGAGAGAGAATCCACAATATGAAGGACTCTGAAAAGCGACTGTAGTTAGTTAGCCTGTAAAGGTAACCGAGCTAGTGAATGGCTCCACTGACACTTATATACCGAGAGGCATAAATTCCGCAAACGGAACTTTAAAAAATCACAAAAAATCAACTCAGTGGTGAATGTTTTCAATGTTTGAATATTTTATTTATTGGCCATTTTAGTGTTTATAAACCTTCGCTTAATTGATTTTGAATAGAACATCATGAAATGACAATTTTTCAAAAAAAGTGACTGAGTCCAAGCGCAATGATTTCGGAAAACGTTTAGTGTTCATCACGTTCAATGCTTTGGCCAGCTTTAAGCATCCCAATCGCTTGCTGTCTCTCTCCTTCATCAAGTCGTGGCATGATTGCGATATCTGGATACAGCCAAACAGCCAGTTGCATTTTATAGGGCCATACAATATCTTTTTTACGTTATTGTCTCCCGTTCAGCCCATTGTCTTTATTAGCACAGTGAGCTGTGGCTGGATCAGCAATACTGCAAAGCGCACGCTGACAGCGTGAAACATTTGCTCCAACACTCAAGATGTCAACTACAAATTACAGGTTCAATCTGATTTTCGTTTGAGAGCAAAATCGTTCAATGCACTATTTGCAGAATTTATGCCTTTCAGTATATATATATCTTAGCCTGAAAAGGTAACCGAGCTAGTGAATGGCTTCACTGACACTTATGGCCCTGTCACACGACCGTTTTAAAGCCAGCGTATGCCGACGTATGAACATACGCTGGCGTACGCTGAACTATCGATGTTTTTTTCAATCTTTGGCGTATACATAGCGTATTCATAACGAGTTGGACGTATACATAACGTATTAGTAACGTATGCAGAACGTTTCAATAACTTACAGATAGCGTACACCAACGTATGCTTGGCGTGTTGCCAGCGTTCACAACTTATGCCCAACGAATGCTTAGCGTGTTGCCGGCGTTCACAACGTATGCCTAACGATAGTCTTGCGCGCAACAGCTTATCGCTGACGATCACATGTCGTCGCCGCTGCTAATGGATAGAACGTATTTCGGAAGTTTTGTTTTATTAGATATATTTCGGAAGTTTTGTTTTATTAGACATGACGCCATGCGATCACGTCATTTGTTCTATAAATCGCGGGAAATCGGCAAGTAATTCTGCAAATTTGGTGAGTAGAAACTGTATTAGTTCTTCCTTGTTATGTAACGGTAAATCAAGTGGTAAGTTGTGTACTCTCTGTGCAGAATGTCGTGTCCATGAAGAACTGTTTATACGGCAGAAGTGTTGCTTGCGTTCGGAATGTCTCAGCACTATCTACAGATACAGATATTTATCGACGTATGAGTAACGTACAAGTAACGTGTGTGAACGTGTGCCAACGTATGCAGTGCGTATGAACCATACGTCGAGAATTTTTGTGCATGCACAAAACTTTGCTGCGTGCTCAGCGTACTACGACGTATGCCAGCGTGCTTCAGCGTCCTCTTAACGTATACAAAACGTACCCATAACGTATTCGACGTACGCCAGCGTACTTATTAAAATGTCCCATACGTCGGCATACGCAGGCTTTAAAACGGTCGTGTGACAGGGCCATCAGCCTATATCTCCACACTCAGAAATGAATGAATAGAAGATAAAGTTAAAAACCCGTAAAGCAGGAATTTGGATAATTCGAGAGAATCCGTGATAACAAGTAGCGACTGTGATAGCTAACAACAAGTTGTTAAAAGTCAAAAAAAAGTTAGTCGATGTACCCCCACTGAGACATTAACTGGTATATCTGTGGTTTACTCACTGTCAAAACTGATACAAGCGTTGTGAATCAGTATAACTCCACATGCACATTCAAAACGAATGGAAGCCACAAAGCTGAGACATTGCTAGATACGCATAATAATATGACGCCGCGACTGTCACTTCAGAGATACAATACGTTGACACTGCAGTCAAAAGAAGTAATTGTCCTTGCTGACTCGCTGGCTAAAACACAGGCCGAAGTATGTTGGCGGCCTCTTCACACGCACAGACAAAAGATGGAACTGGAGACAATAATAAAGTTACAACTCCGTCACGCAGAAAGCAGTAATTTGAGGGACTATGTGACTACAATAAGTCTACTCACTGTCAAAGCAAAAGGCCGTAGTTGATCTTCGCGGAAGCTCCACATACCACAGAACAATGAACAAACAAAACAAGTCCAACCTCCTAATGCAGGGGGATGGAAGCTGAAACAGTCCGAATTAACAAAAATAAGAAGTAATTTGGAACACAATGCAAAAAGCTGTAAAGTTGAGAGAGTCCAAGAGAGACTACACTTTTCAAGCGACTGTGACTACAACAATAGCGGCCCACACGGACACACGTTGCACAGCGAACAAACCGCTTGAGCCATAATAATAAATATCTTGCCGAGCTGTGGCCACAGAACGTGGTTTACCGTAAACAGCTGTTGGGGAAAACTGCGATAGTCCGGTGTGCCAGTGAAACGGGGAAAACGGGCGAGAGATTTGTTGGGTGTGGTGAAGTACACTATCCGTGCACTGCATGGTGTGCTGTGCACTAGTGCGTGCGAATATAGAAAGATTAAAATTTCAACAGGACAACACACACATTGAAGGGGAGGCGCGAGACTGAGAGCAATTATGGGCAGAATGTACCTGCGCAGTTTCAGCGGCTCAGACGAGCGGGCTGGGATAATCTGCAGTGCGTCGTCGGTCCTGCTGAAGTTACATATGTGAGGGGGGGGGAGGAGGAGGGGGGGGGCCCAACATTTTGCGAGGACTTCCGGGTTTGCTTGTAGTGAACTCTTTTTTTCTTCTTTTTTTTTCGGGGGGGGGGGGGGGGAGCCTAACGTTTTAGGAGGACTTCCGGGCGGTTTGCTTGTTGTGAACTCTTTTGTCGCGAAATCGGCCTGCCCTAAGTGTCTACCCCTCAAGAAAGTATGTTCGTATTTGTTAACTTTTGTGTGTTTTTACTAGAACTTATTGCTTGTTGTGAATTGTTTTGTCGCAAAATCGGCCTGCCCTGTTGCAAGTAACGCGACATTGCGGCAATTAAAGTGTCTACCCCTTTAGAAAATACGTTCGTAGTTTTTTTAACAGTTTTATCCGGAGGAGGGGCTAGACGGGAAAAAAATCATATTCGTATAAGGGTGACATAAAAGTCGTTAATAGCAATAGGTTTACCTTCTTCTCCGTCTTCTTCCTCGTCTCCTTTTGTCTTCTTCGTCTTCTTATTCTTCTTCTTAGTTTCCGCTGCGTAAAACAAAAACAAACAACAACAAGTCGCGTAAGGCGAAATTACTACATTTAGTCAAGCTGTGGAACTCACAGAATGAAACTGAACGTAGTCTGCCGCTAGTGCAAAAGGCAGTGAAAGTGACGAGCCTGTTCAGCGCGGTAGCGGTTGCGCTGCGCTGCATAGCACGCTTTACTGTACCTCTCTTCGTTTTAACTTTCTGAGCGTGTTTTTAATCCAAACATATCATATCTATATGTTTTTGGAATCAGGAACCGACAAGGAATAAGATGAAAACGATTTCGGAAATCTAATTTTAATCATAATTTTTATATTTTTAATTTTCAGAGCTTGTTTTTAATCCTAATATAACATATCTATATGTTTTTGGAATCAGAACATAATAAGGAATAAAATAAAAGTAATTTTGGATCTTTTATAAAAAAAATAATTTTAATTACAATTTTCAGATTTGTAATGACCAAAGTCATTAATTAATTTTTAAGCCTCCATGCTGAAATCAATACTGAAGTCCGGCCTTCGTCGAAGATTGCTTGGCCAAAATTTCAATCAATTTGATTGAAAAATGAAGGTGTGACAGTGCCGCCTCAACTTTTACAAAAAGCCGGATATGACGTCATAAAAGACATTTATCGAAAAAAAGATCTGGGGATATCATACCCAGGAACTCTCATGTAACATTTCATAAAGATCGGTCCAGTAGTTTACTCTGAATCGCTCTACACACACACACACACACACACACACACACACACACACACACGCACAGACAGACAGACAGACACACACACACACACGCACAGACAGACAGACACACACACACACACATACACACACCACGACCCTCGTCTCGATTCCCCCTCTATGTTAAAACATTTAGTCAAAACTTGACTAAATGTAACAAGTCGCGTAAGGCGAAAATACAACATTTAGTCAAGTAGCTGTCGAACTCACAGAATGAAACTGAACGCAATGCCATTTTTCAGCAAGACCGTATACTCGTAGCATCGTCAGTCCACCGCTCATGGCAAAGGCAGTGAAATTGACAAGAAGAGCGGGGTAGTAGTTGCGCTAAGAAGGATAGCACGCTTTTCTGTACCTCTCTTTGTTTTAACTTTCTGAGCGTGTTTTTAATCCAAACATATCATATCTATATGTTTTTGGAATCAGGAACCGACAAGGAATAAGATGAAAGTGTTTTTAAATTGATTTGGACAATTTAATTTTGATAATAATTTTTATATATTTAATTTTCAGAGCTTGTTTTTAATCCAAATATAACATATTTATATGTTTTTTGAATCAGAAAATGATGGAGAAAAGGATGAACGTAAATTTGGATCGTTTTATAAATTTTTTTTTTTTTTTACTATTTTCAGATTTTTAATGACCAAAGTCATTAATTAATTTTTAAGCCACCAAGCTGAAATGCAATACCGAAGTCCGGGCTTCGTCGAAAATTACTTGACCAAAATTTCAACCAATTTGGTTGAAAAATGAGGGCGTGACAGTGCCGCCTCAACTTTCACGAAAAGCCGGATATGACGTCATCAAAGGTATTTATCGAAAAAAAGAAAAAATGGTCTGGGGATATCATTCCCAGGAACTCTCATGTCAAATTTCATAAAGATCGGTCCAGTAGTTTGGTCTGAATCGTTCTACACACACACACGCACAGACAGACAGACAGACACACACACACACACACACACACACACACACACACACACACACATACACCACGACCCTCGTCTCGATTCCCCCTCTATGTTAAAACATTTAGTCAAAACTTGACTAAATGTAAAAACAAGAAATCAAAATACTGTAATAAAAGGGATTATAAAAGAACTTCCTCATCGTGAAAGCCAAAGCAAGCTCTCAATCAATTTTTATGGGTAGGATATGTGTGTAACACAACAATAAGAATAGATTGGACGAATTCGTGTCAGAGAGAAAACAAGAAATGAGAATACTGTAATAATACTGTAAAAAGGGATTATAAAAGAAGTTCCTCATCCGTGAAAGCCGACAAAGCTCTCAATCAATTTCTATGGGCACGACATTAGTGTAATGTCACAGACGGCACACGTAGGCCCGATGTAGAAAGTAGGGTTGTCTATGTTTTCACTGTAACTCGATCAACCTTCTGTTGTTATTCGCGTTCTCATGTGACGCACTCGTTGTTTCGCTTTATTTTTTTGGTTGTTTTTTTCTCGTCCGTGTTTCACGAGTTCCGGAATGACTGTGTGAATAGTTTTCACAGACAGGCGTTGCAAAGCGGCAGGGGTTGCAAATAATGACTGCGGGGAAGGGAAATAGGAGCGGGCTTATTGTTCTTGCTTATTCACTCACGCACACACATGCGCACACACACATACACACGCACGCACACACACACACACACACACACACAGGGACCTCAGTTGCTACCGTGTACACCTGTTATCTGAATGTCCGTACTTACTGTGTTTTTAAACTTTGTCCGGCTGTAACTGTGTGGTGTCGCTTATTATAATGATTTGTAGCGTCAAACCTTTGACAGTTTTTGATGAAAACTCAACATTATTTTCATTGGCAATTGAAAAACTCTTTTTCAAAACTGTAAACTGTTTTTTTTTAACCAAAAGTTCCCTTGCTCTGTCTTTGCAGACACGTGCGAGATTGACCGCGAATTCCTCGCCGAAGCCACGCCAGCCTTCAGACAATTCCTGGATGACGTTTTCGACAGCATCGACGTCCCGGCCACAGACAATCCCTTCTTCTTTGACCTGGACGACTCATGTTGCCGTGTGCCCACCCGGTCCGCCAGTCTGTCTCTCGCCGGACCCCCCTCCTCTCCCTGCCTCTTCACCTCGGCTGGCTCCACCGATACCATGCTAAGCACGAGCGTGGCCGGGCTCCGCGTCAAGGATACTACTGTGTCGACGTCATCACTCATGACGTCACCTATGACGTCATCATCATCAACATCATCACCGTACGGTCTCCCGCTGCCGCTCTTCTCTTCGTCATCGCCACTGTCCTCGTGTTCATCCGCGCCATCTCCTTTTGCTACTTCTTCTTCGAGTTTTTCTGACTTCCCAGCTCCGTCTGAGTCTGATAGCTCTGCCTTGGACAGTAAGCTGAAAGATGTGATCGAGTTTCTCTTTAACGATAACTCCTGCAAAGATTCCGGGAAAGAGTCCGAAGTGACGTCATTTTTGAAGGAGATGGATGACGTCACGTGCTGCGGTGGCCAGAAGGCGCAGCAGCAGCCTACATCGTATTCGGACAGTGACGATTTTGTATGGCCTGTCACCGTATCACACCGCATCCAGAACGGAGTGTGTGTTAGCAGCTGCTCAGTCCCACAGAAACAATCCGAGAAAAACAGCGAGGGATTGCTTCGACTCAACGCGTGGTGGCCGAGTGGTAATAATAATAATAATAATAATAATAATAATAATAATAATAATAATAATAAAGTAGATGTGTACTGCCGGGCAGTACATACCCCAAGCGAAGTCGTCCATCTGTGTGTACATGATTCTCTCTCTCTCTCTCTCTCTCTCTCTCTCTCTCTCTCTCTCTCTCTCTCTCTCTCTCTCTCTCTCTCTCTCTCTCTCTCTCTCTCTCTCTCTCTCTCTCTCTCTCTCTTAAAATGTGTCATCGATGACGTGTTTTCATACTTGCTAATGCGGCAGGCTAATCATGACGTCAAATTGAAACTTCTTGAAGTCTCTCAGAAAGGGACATGAAAACCATGTGGGGGTTACTGGTTTGGGCTGAAAAAAAACCCAACTCCACCTAAAATTCAAGCGCCTATGGGGCTGAATTATGCAGCATAAATTGTGAAACATCAGGATATCTCACACTTTCAATTCTGCCATCATGTCAAATCTGACAACAAACCTACCCACAAAATGTCATAAATATCGGTGTAGAATTGAGACTTAACGGTTTTTAACTGCCAAAAATAAGTTTTTTTGACTGGAATAGTGTGTCTTGAAATTCAGTTTGGGACAACGGACCCACCCACTAAATTTCATAAAGATAGGTGAAAATTTAAATGTAACGGTTTTTAACTGCCAAAATTATGTTTTTCTTCTGGAAAAGTATGGAGTGAAAATCAGTTGGGGACAACGAACCTACCCACAAAATTTCATAAATATCGATGAAGAATTGAGATTTAACGGTTTTTAACTGCCAAAAATAAGGTTTTTTGTCTGGAAAAGTATGTCTTAAAATTCAGTTTGGGACAACGGACCCACCCACTAAATTTCATAAAGATAGGTGAAGAATTGAAATTTAACGTTTTTTAACTGCCAAAATTATGTCTTTCTTCTGGAAAAGTATAGAGTGAAAATCAGTTGGGGACAACGAACCTACCCACAAAATTTCATAAATATCGGTGAAGAATTGAAATTTAACGGTTTTTAACTGCCAAAATTATGTTTTTCTTCTGGAAAAGTATGGAGTGAAAATAAGTTGGGGACAACAAACCTACCTTTAAAATTTCATAAGAATCAGTGAAGAAATAGGATTTAACGATTTTTTAACAGCCTTGACACTGAACATTTGATAAATCATTGGTGATGTCATCATAACCCAGTCGTTGTAGTTGTCGTCGTAGTTGTTGGTGTTGTTGTTGTCATGTTCGTTGTCGTGATTGTTGTTGTTCTCGTGTTGTTGTTTTTGTTGTTGTTGTTGTTGTTGTTGTTGTTGTTGTTGTTGTTGTCGTCGTCGTCGTCGATGTCATTTGTTGTTGTTGTTGTTATCGTCGTCGTCGTCGTCATCGTCGTCGTCATCGTCGTCGTTGTCAGAGGTTATTTCTAAAGATTTCATTGATAGTCTTTGTTCTCGTCACCAAGACTTGCTAAGAACAAGCTTGGAACAGCAAGAGTTCCAAGAACAAGATTAGAACAACTCATTACATCATTACCAGTACGTCATTTGTATTTAGAACACACTTTAGAAAAAACTCTTCAGCTACAAACCAGTCACCCTCACATGTCGGAGGTGTTTGTCTAAACCACTTACTGAAATGTTTTGAGGTTTAATGACCATACACATGTTGAACCGGTGAGTGTCTTCCGCTGCTTAATTCGCAAATAACTATTTTATTAAAGTCCGCTTGAAACGCTCAAAGATGAAATTCCATGTTAAAAAGTGACAAAAGTTTCACATTTTCCCGTTGTAACAGCTTCCGATGATATTATATGAAAATTCTGATCCTCTGAGAGGATTCCCCGAAACAAAATCAGTTTGTACGCCTAATTTTAATAGAATTGTCCAAACAGTGTCGCTAATATTGTGCTAAAAGATGAATTCTAGAACAATGTTCACAGACAGACACCACTTGGCAAAAAAAATTTCAGTGCTGGGAGATGAAAAAAAAAACTACCTCGCTACGCGCGGGCTTCGCCCGCGCTCCGCTTGGATAATAATACGAATATTTATAACGCGCACATATCTCACCAACAGGCGACTCAAGGCGCACATACACTCATTCACACACACGGAGACTTAAAGTCACCAACACACACACACCATCAACCATTAAAATATGTACAGTTATTCAGGGTGGGATGGGGTGGGCAGTGTAGAATGCATGGATTATGTGGAAAAAAGGAATGTCTTGAGTGCAGATTTGAATGATTCGAGGGACTGTTGTTGACGGAGGGGGAGAGGTAGTGTGTTCCATTGGCTAGGTGCTTGGAAAGAAAATGAGCGTTGACCTGCTGTTTTGAGTTTGGTGTGGGGGATGTTGAGCTTGAGGGAGTCGGCAGACGATCTGAGTGCTCGTGAAGGGACATAGAGAGAGAGAGAGTCGGAGAGATAGGCAGGGGCGAGACCATGGAGGCATTTGTAGGTGAGAGTGTTGATTTTGTATGTGATACGGGCAGGAACGGGCAACCAGTGGAGCTGATTTAGGAGGGGGGTGATATGATCTCCCTTTTTATATTTAGTCAAGTTTTGACTAAATATTTTAACATCGAGGGGGAATCGAAACGAGGGTCGTGGTGTATGTGCGTGCGTGTGTGTGTGCGTGTGTGTGTGTATCTGTGTGTAAGTAGAGCGATTCAAACTAAACTACTGGACTGATCTTTATGAAATTTGACATGAGCGTTCCTGGGTATGAAATCCCCGAACGTTTTTTTCATGTTTTTGATAAATGTCTTTGATGACGTCATATCCGGCTTTTCGTGAAAGTTGAGGCGGCACTGTCACGCCCTCATTTTTCAACCAAATTGGTTGAAATTTTGGTCAAGTAATCTTCGACGAAGCCCGGACTTTGGTATTGCATTTCAGCTTGGTGGCTTAAAAATTATTTGATGACTTTGGTCATTAAAAATCTGAAAATTGTAAAAAAAAATAAACATTTATAAAACGATCCAAATTTACGTTTATCTTATTCTCCATCATTTGCTGATTCCAAAAACATATAAATATGTTATATTCGGATTAAAAACAAGCTCTGAAAATTAAATATATAAAAATTATTATCAAAATTAAATTGTCCAAATCAATTTAAAAACACTTTCCTCTTATTCCTTGTCGGTTCCTGATTCCAAAAACATATAGATATGATATGTTTGGATTAAAAACACGCTCAGAAAGTTAAAACAAAGAGAGGTACAGAAAAGCGTGCTATCCTTCTTAGCGCAACTACTACCCCGCTCTTCTTGTCAATTTCACTGCCTTTGCCATGAGCGGTGGACTGACGATGCTACGAGTATACGGTCTTGCTGAAAAATGGCAGCTACTTGACTAAATATTGTATTTTCGCCTTACGCGACTTGTTATATTTAGTCAAGTTTTGACTAAATATTTTAACATCGAGGGGGAATCGAAACGAGGGTCGTGGTGTATGTGCGTGCGTGTGTGTGTGCGTGTGTGTGTGTGTGTGTACGTACGTCTGTGTGTGTGTGTAGAGCGATTCAGACTAAACTACTGGACCGATCTTTATGAAATTTGACATGAAAGTTCCTGGGTATGATATCCCCATAATTTTTTTTCATTTTTTTGATAAATGTCTTTGATGACGTCATATCCGGCTTTTCGTGAAAGTTGAGGCGGCACTGTCACGCCCTCATTTTTTAACCAAATTGGTTGAAATTTTGGTCAAGTAATCTTCGACAAAGCCCGGACTTCGGTATTGCATTTCAGCTTGGTGGCTTAAAAATTAATTAATGACTTTGGTCATTAAAAATCTGAAAATTGTAAAAAAAAAATAAAAATTTATAAAACGATCCAAATTTACGTTTATCTTATTTTCCATCATTTGCTGATTCAAAAAACATATAAATATGTTATATTTGGATTAAAAACAAGCTCTGAAAATTAAATATATAAAAATTATTATCAAAATTAAATTGTCCAAATCAATTTAAAAACACTTTCATCTTATTCCTTGTCGGTTCCTGATTCCAAAAACATATAGATATGATATGTTTGGATTAAAAACACGCTCAGAAAGTTAAAACAAAGAGAGGTACAGAAAAGCGTGCTATCCTTCTTAGCGCAACTACTACCCCGCTCTTCTTGTCAATTTCACTGCCTTTGCCATGAGCGGTGGACTGACGATGCTACGAGTATACGGTCTTGCTGAAAAATTGCATTGCGTTCAGTTTCATTCTGTGAGTTCGACAGCTACTTGACTATCATTCTGTTTGTATGAAAGTCTTTGAGAGAGTTGTTTTGTTCAAATTGAGTGATTGTGTGAAAGATTTTATTGATCCATGTCAGTTTGCATACAGGAAAAACAGGAGTGTTGATGATGCTGTGTTGAATGTTTTAAACAAGATCTACTCTCATTTAGAAAAGCCTGGCTCTTATATTCGCTTGATGTTCTTTGATTTTTCCAGCGCTTTTAATACTATACAGCCTCATTTAATGGCTGAGAAGCTTTTTAGCATGAATGTCCCAGCAGCCACCATCCTCTGGGTTATGGACTACCTGACAAACAGGCCACAGTATGTTAGGGTGGGGGGGCAATCAGTTTCAGACACAATCTGCACAAACACAGGGGCACCACAAGGCACAGTACTCTCACCTTTTCTTTTTTCTCTCTACACAGCAGATTTCAGAAGTTCTAGTGACTCCTGCCCCATAACCAAGTTTGCTGACGACACTGGACTGACCGGACTGCTGACTGTTGACGACGACTCTGACTACAGGCAGGAGGTAGATAGGTTTGTGGGGTGGTGTGAAAACAACTATTTAGAGCTTAATGTGGGGAAGACAAAGGAAATGATAATGGACAACAGGAGGGGGGAACATGTACACAGGGAGATAGTGATCAAGGGGGAGGTCGTAGAGAAGGTAGAGCAGTATAAGTATTTGGGGGTGATTATAGACAATAAGTTGACATGGAAACCAAACTCTGATGCCCTTGTGAAGAAACTCCACTCTCGCCTGTACTTTTTGAGAAAACTCAGGTCTTTTAACATCAGACAAGAAATCCTTCAGATGTTTTACACTTCAACGTGCAATAGTGTGTTGTACTTTGGCTCCGTGTGTTGGGGTGGCAACATCAACAAGCAAGACAGGGATAGATTAGATAAATTCATCAGGAAAGCAAGTGGGGTGGTTGGGAGGAAGCAGGACAATTTCACATCAACACATGAACGACGACTGACTGACAAGGTACAGAAGATTTTGGCTGACGACTCGCACCCACTCAGACCGGAATTTGACAGTAGACGGACAGACAGGAGCAACAGATTCAGACAACCAACCGCAAGATCCACACGCTACAGAAATTCGTTCATTCCATCTGCAATTCACATCTTCAATTCTCAGGTGGGGCGGTAGATGCTGGTGTTGTCGCTCTGATGCACGGGGTCAGTGTTCTGTATTGTTTCAGTATTGTTGATTTTGTTTTGCATTCTACTCTCTTAATCTTAGACAATATGTGATAACCGGCAAGGTGCTGACTTTCTTTTGTGCATTGTTGATGGTGAATGCATGTTAATTTATTTTTAATATACTTTCTTATGTGATAACCAATGTGCTATATTTTCTCAGGACAAAGAACAAATGTTTATTTTGAATGTTTTATGTATGTTATTATTACGGACACAAACGCTCAGCAATGTAATTTCTCTTTTAGAGATTAATAAAGTTATTGTATTGTATTGTATTGTATTGTATTGTATTGTATTGTATTTTCGCCTTACGCGACTTGTTCTTTCGTAAGACAAGACGGGCAGAGCTATTTTGAATGCGTTGGAGACGAGAGATAGAAGAGGAGGGAAGACCCGCCAAGAGAGAGTTACAATAGTCAAGACGTGAGAGAATGGTGGAAGTGACCAGTTTGGCGGTAGCATCTGTGGTGAGGTACTCGCGGATAGTGGCGATGCGGCGGAGTTGGAAGTAGCAGGTGCGAGAGACAGAAGAGATGTGTTGTTTCATGGAAAGGGTGTTGTCTAGAGTGACTCCGAGGTTTTTGACAGCAGAAGACAGAGGGACAGAAGAGTCAGAGAGTTGAAGAGAGTCGGAAGTGAATTTGGAGAGTTTGGATGTAGTGCCTATTAGGATAGCTTCAGTTTTGTGTAACGCACTTGCGCTCGGAAGCGAGAGGTTGCGAGTTCGACCCTGGGTCAGGGCGTTAGCAATTTTCTCCCCCCTTTCCTAACCTAGGTGGTGGGTTCAAGTGCTAGTCTTTCGGATGAGACGAAAAACCGAGGTCCCTTCGTGTACACTACATTGGGGTGTGCACGTTAAAGATCCCACGATTGACAAAAGGGTCTTTCCTGGCAAAATTGTATAGGCATAAATAAAAAATGTCCACCAAAATACCCGTGTGACTTGGAATAATAGGCCGTGAAAAGTAGGATATGCGCCGAAATGGCTGCGATCTGCTGGTCGATGTGAATGCGTGATGTATTGTGTAAAAAATTCCATCTCACACGGCATAAATAGATCCCTGCGCCTTGAGTCCGAGTCTGGAGATACGCGCGCGATATATAAGACTTCATATAACATATATAACGCGTGTGATATATATGTTGCCTCACACAAGCAACAACACTATCATTGTCTCGTCTGCCACAGCCGCGCCTTCCCCTGCAGCGACACAACTGACGCAGTCACAACAGCATCACTATCATCATCATCATCATCATCCATCATCATCATCATCGACAACGACAGCAACATCGACATACACGCCCATCCTTTCCACTGGGCGCTCCTTGGGGAAGCGAAAGCTGAGCGACAGCGAGGAGAGTAGTGACAGGGAGAGCGAGCTCTGCGACAAACAAGCCAGGCTTGAGCCGTGCCTTGACACAGACACTGACGACACTCTCTCACGGGTGGACCTTCCTACTACTTCTCTTACAACTACCTCACCGAACTCTTGTTGTGTTCTTGTTGACTCGAACGCCGACCTTGGCGTAGAATCCGCAAACAACCTGCCGTTGTCGCTGGACTTGTCAGAAGATGCTGTTGTTTTGAAGAACGATGATAAGGTTTCTGAAAAGCGACCCGAAGGAGTGTTGGACTATCTGTCGTTCGTCCGCAACACAAAACTACCTCTCTCCCCCATCCATCTCCACCACTTCGGCCGCCATGGCTGATATATCCAAAAGAGAAAAACGATTTGTTTTGGTCATTTACCCCCCCCCCCCCCCCCCCCCGTTCCATCCCCAAACCCCTCTTCCAACCCTTTTAATCCCCCCCCCCCCCCACCGCCTCAACGCTCCCACACGCACAATTTTTTTCCCCTCATTTTCTTCAACATTCCCTGTCCCTATTTTGCTCAATTGTGTGCTATTGTGTTCAGTTTGTAACATTGTTGTGTCCATGCTAGTTTAACAACATTGTCTACGACTAGAGGCGCCGAATTCAAGCCAATCTGTGATTTATATTTTTGTTCGTGTTCAAATGGAGAAGTGAACTTTTCTCGTTTTCATGTGAGAACTATATGGATAATTCGTGTGGTGCTAAACGTGTGTTGACATTTGAGTTGTGGTAATTCGTGAAACTGGAGAACTCGTTCTTTCAAAGTTGTGACAAAGTTTTCTATGTTTTGCAACGAAGTTTCAGGTGTAATACGCTTTCACTTTTGAGTGTTATGTTGTTACTTGTTTGTTTGCCAAACGACTGGAAAGAGAATATATACTCATAGGAAAAAGTTAGGGACCACTTACGCAAACAAACACAGCTTCCAAACCACCAAACAAAATTGAATCAAATTTGTAACATGTTTAATTCATTATCACTGCGATCCTTTTCCACAATATGGTGACATTTCATTTACGCATTACGTGTCAACAAGTTCTGAAACAACATGGGGGTCGAAAACAAAATTTGCAAGTTCCGAACAGTTCAGTAATGGGTGTGTCCGCCGCGTTTTGCGATGCCTTCCGCAGTCCTGTTCCGCATCGAGTTTACCAGCTTCCTGCAGAAGGCCTGATTAATGGCCTGCCATTCGATTTGCAGGAACTGAAGCAGTTGTGATTTTAACTTCTCTTAAATCACCAGCCCGTGTTCCGTTATCATTGTTCGTTTTTTGTTGTGTTACCTTCAGCTTTAAAAACTGGTCGGCTTTATTAACCAACACCAAGTTGCCAAAAACAAATAACGTTGATTTTAATGACCCGCTGTCAAGTCCTTCTGTAACCCCGTTTGCAGAGTCGAAGTTGTATTTATCAGGTGATGTAGAAAAGAACCCAGGTCCTGAACACGAGCATGAAATCAGTGTCGTACACATCAATGTCAGAAGCCTTAGGAATAAAATTAATTTATTGCAACCCGAAGTTCAACGGCACGATGTCTTAACACTTTCGGAGACATGGCTAGCGCCTTCTGATGATAACTCCTCATTACTGATTCCAAATTTCAGTCCCCCTGTTCGACTTGACCGTCCAGACCATATCCTTATGGCGGAGTAGCAATCTATGTAAAAAATTATTTGTATTATAAACCCCGTCCTGAGTTTAACGTCGTCGGCCTAGAAGCCGTGTGGGTCGAGATAAAACTGAATAAAGAAAGTATTTTGATAGGTTCATTTTACCGTCCACCAAATGGAAATGTTCAATATTGGGAATTAGTAGACGAAAGTTTAAGAAAAGTAAATAGTCAAGTGTTGAAGTTTGTGATCTGTGGTGATTTTAACGTTGATTTTTTAAGTTCTCCTTCTCACAATTTTTTCAATATGTTGCATTCATATCAACTCTGTCAACTTGTCAATGTTCCGACACGTATAACTGAAACAAGCAGTACCTGCATAGACCTTATAATTACACAAACGCCACAAATAATTAAATCTGTAGATGTTTTGCCACCAGTTTGCAGCGATCACAGCGTACCACGGGCGATATTAAAAAGTACTGTAAATGTAAGTAACTCCTTTAAACGAACTATTTTCAATTACGATAAATTGAATATAGAAGGGTTTTGTAACGCTCTTTCACAAGTTGATTGGACAGGTATGGTGACGAATGAAATGTTTAATGATAGCATTGATGTTTTTAGTAGAACTTTTATGAATGTTGCAAAGCAGTTCATGCCTGTTAAAGAAGTTGTTGTACGCCCTAAAGACGCACTCTGGATTACCCCAGAAATTTTAAAGTTAATCGACGAGAGAGATCAAACTCACCTGAGAGCAAAAACAAGTAACTCTTTAGAAGATTGGCTGAGTTATCGTCAGACGCGTAATCGTGTTACAGCAGCTAAGCGAGACAGAGTCCAGCAATTTTATATAGAGTTAGACGAACGCATTTCCGACCAAGATTCCTTTGGTACTAAAAAGTGGTGGCAGTTGGTAAAGTCATTTATGGACAAGAAAGGACTTGGTGTTGATGAAATTCCTCCGATTAATTTTGAAGGCAAGATTTACCAGTCAAACCAGGAAAAAGCTAACGTTCTGAATAATTTTTTCATACAAAATTCCGTTCTTAAAACGCCAGACGACAATTTGCCTCAAGCTGATTTTTTCGACAGCGAACTTAATGAGATTTATCTTACAGTCGACGAGGTTAAAGAGGTTATTAAAGCCCTTGATAAAGGTAAAGCCACTGGTCCGGATCTCATTCACAACAGACTTCTAGTTGCTGCTGTTGACGCCATAGCAGAACCCCTGACATATTTGTTTAATAGAAGCCTTAGAGAAGGTATATATCCTAGTTTGTGGAAGACGGCTCATGTCACTCCTATTTACAAAGCCGGCCCAGCAGATTGTTGTAACAATTATCGACCAATTTCATTATTAAGTTGTGTTGGGAAGGTAATGGAGCGCTGTGTCCACAGCCATGTTTACACCTTTTTACAGCGAAATGATATATTAACACCGGCACAGTCAGGATTTATTCCTGGTGACTCTACCAGTTGTCAACTGGCTTCTATTTATGACGAGTTCTGTTTAAATTGTGATATGGGAATTACCACTCAAGCTGTTTTTTGTGATGTGTCAAAGGCATTTGAAAAAGTCTGGCACAAAGGGTTATTATATAAACTGGAACTAGTAGGAATTAGAGGACAATTGTTGAAATGGTTTCACGATTATTTAACAAATCGCCACCAGGCGGTTGTTATTAAGGGTGCTAAGTCTGCATTAAAATGTATCCCGGCAGGTGTTCCACAAGGTTCTGTTCTAGGCCCCTTGCTATTCCTGATATATATTAACGACATTGTGAATGATACTGAATCTGTTATAAAGTTGTTTGCTGATGACACGAGCATGTCTATGTCCTTAGAAGATCCAACTAGACGAGCACAGATTTTGAACGCAGACCTATATAAAATTAATACCTGGGCAAAACAGTGGAAAGTTAAATTTAACGAAGCAAAAACGAAACTGTTAGACATAAAACGTGATAATATACCAACCGAACCAATCATTTTTAATAATATTGTTTTGGAAAACGTGAACCAACATAAACACCTTGGCGTAATCTTCCAGAATGATTGTAAGTGGGACTTCCAAGTGAGAAGCATTATAAAAAAGGTCACCTTATTAATTAATTGTTTAAGATATTATAAATATAGATTAAATCGTAAAAGTCTGGAAACTATGTATAAATCTTTTGTTCTTCCACATTTTGACTACGCAGACATCATATGGGACAACTGCACAGAGTACTGGTCAACTGCACTCGAAAAACTACATTTGGAAGCCATTCGGACTATAATCGGTGGTGTGCGCGGCACAAGCCACGAAACACTGTATAAAGAAAGCGGATTTTGTAACTGTTAGGAAACGCTACCGTTGCTGAGCTTTGGTTCAGTTTTGTGTGTTGCATGTAGTTGACTTATTTGTACTTTGTGGGAAAGTATCGATATTATATTTTGTAAACATAATATTTATGCGTGGACGAGAATGCAGGTGAACTTTCTAGTCCTGTCAAAACAAGTTGTTTACCATGCTGTTTTAGTCGTGAGTTCGTGGCGTTCGTTCGGATTAAGTGTGTCGGCGCTTTTGATGTACGTCAGAGAAAATGTCGCTAGTTTAGTCCATGCACGGCTCGTATAATGTAGTTGTATCGTGTTCGGTCTGGAATATTCTCGAGATTGAGTATTTACTATATATGCCAGCGCGATTTGAATGTTAAAAAAGCTTCTATTTGAGTTCTGCTACGTTGTGCAGTTGTATGTATTGAATGCTGAATAAATCCTCGAACTCAATTTGACGAGTTGTTTTCTGTTGCTGCGAAGACGGGCGACGTAGAATAAAAGAACACAACTATACGACGTTTGAGAACTTGTGGCAATCTCAAGTGTCGTGTAACAATTGGGGGCCAAGCCAAGGATCTACGTTTAACGCCAAGGGTTTTCCAGCAACAAGGACCAGTGTCAAGACAGTCACAGGAGGTAGCCATCAATCGGGTGTATCCTGAGGGATCAGTATTGAGACTACGGAACCGTGGATTCGGTGTGACTGGTGAAGAGTTTGGTAATCGCCGCAGCTCGGTACGGTGAGCGACGCCGGAGTGTATCGGGATTACAGAGGTTAGCTGCCGTTTGGACGAGACGGACTTCGTCGCGGAGCTAGTGCATTAATACTACGAAATACGACTGGGGTACGTCGTGTACGTATCGTGAGCAGAGTGCGCCGTCACGTTAGACGAGGAGGGTGGCAGCCTGCGTCTACGAAGGTGACCAGCGACGAGAGAAGCATCGGAGGTGCAGTAGAGACTGTGTTCTTTTAGAAGACTACATTCATCTACGTTCGGGGCTGTGAAAGAATACAGACGAACGCACCGGAAAAGACCAGAATGGCTGAGTTCTGGGGAAAAGGAATTGAACTGGGACTAAAAGGCAAGCAGTTGACGGAGTTCGTCGAGTCCCAGACACGACTGCTGGTGCAGCGTGAAGAAAGACAAGCGCAGCGTGAGCGAGAAGAAAAAGAAAGACAAGCGCAGCGTGAAGAACGACAAGCGCAGCGTGAGCGTGAAGAACGACAAGCGCAGCGTGAGCGTGAAGAAAGAGAAAGAGAAGCACAGCGTGAAGAAAGGAAAATGGAGCTGAAACGCGTAGAGCTCCAAATAAAAATGGAGATGAAGCGCTTAGAGCTTCAGACAGAAATGGTGCGTGTTCAAAATGAGCACGCGGCACCACGCCAAAGAGATAACCAGCAGCAAATGCTACACAGGGCACCGAAACTTCCAGCATTCGCTGACGGGAAGGACCAGATCGACTGCTACCTTGCAAGATTCGAGAGGTTCGCTGAGAGTGCTAGATGGCAGCGCGACGACTGGGCGATTCAACTCAGCGCACATTTGACTGGGGCAGCACTTGAGGTCTACACTAGACTCTCAAATGATGACGCCAGAGACTATGATGTACTGAAGGAAGCTCTGTTGCGTTGCTACAACTTCACTGAAAGGGGCTACCGTCAACGCTTCCGCGAATGCCAGCCATTGTCTGGAGAGACACCGAGCCAGTTTGTGGAGCGCCTGTCGTCATACCTGCAGAAGTGGGTGGAGTTATCAGGTGAAGAGCAGTCATACGAGAGTCTGCGGGACTTGATCGTGAAGGAGCAGTTCCTTAATGCCTGCCCGAAGGACCTGGCGACCCGCTTGGAAGAGCAAAAACTGCGGGGTTTGAAGGACATTACTGATGCTGCTGAGCGTTATCTCATTGCTCATGGAAGGACCCTGGGGACGTCAAAGTCATCGAAACCTTTCCAGAAGAGCGGGAACCAGGGAAACCAACCTGCCAAGGGACAAACTGAGTCCGCACCATCATCCAATGAAGGGCAGAACATAACGTGTTTCCATTGCAATGCCAAGGGCCACCGAGTCGCCAACTGTCCCCAAAAGAAAAATAACGGACATGTCAATGACAAAGCGCAAGAACATCGACGGAGATATTACGACAACAAGAGGCAAACGAGTGGCTCGAACCAACAAGTATGTGCGAGCAGCGTCATACTTCCAAGGGCTGCCGAGCAAGTGGCTACACCATCGGACGTGGAAGAATGTATTTCTGATGGCCAGCTTCTACTCGCCAATGGCAAGTCAATCTCTGTCGTCGCCAGCGCAGCTGTGTCAGTGTCGAACATGCCCGTGTCGAAGGGATTTGTTGAGAAGCAGGAAGTGACTGTTCTCAGAGATTCGGGCTGCAATGGGGTCATCGTCAAAGAGGATCTGGTGCCAACAGAAAAGTTCACTGGTGACTTCAAGTGGACGCTCATGGCTGACAGCAAATGCGTGAAGGCACCAGTGGTAAAAATCCAGATCGATACTCCATACTTCACCGGAGAAGTTGAGGCCGTCTGCCTGAAGAAGCCCTTGTACGATCTATTAATTGGGAACATTGGGGGTGCGAGACGTCCTGATGACCCTGATGTCGAATGGAGAATGGGCGCAGCTCAGCCTGCTGTTGAGGAGGAAGACCCACTGCCATTCGCGAATGAAGATATCAGCGAACTGTTACGAGATGACAGAGCTACTGTGCATCGCCGCGACCAGCCGCAGGTTGTAAGCGCTGTGACGACCAGAGCCCAGGCGAAGAAGGACAAAACAACTACGCCACTCAGGGTCACCAACAGTTCTGCAACTGCTGTCGTGGACAGGGATCAGCTGATTCAGCTACAGGAAGCTGATTCGACCTTAACAAAGTACAGGAGTCGTCCTGTCAAGGAGATGACTAAGGGCGAAGGCACTGTGCAATTTGAAGTGAAGGCCAAGATTCTGTACACAGTGTTCCAGCACGCGAGAGTCAACGGTGGGAAGCCATTACGTCAAGTTCTGGTGCCTCAACCACTTAGGCGCCAGGTGATGGAGGTGGCCCACGACTCTATTATGGGAGGTCACCTGGGGGTCAAGAAGACATCGGACAGAATCCAGGCTGCGTTTTACTGGCCAGGACTGCATGCAGATGTGACTCGATTCTGCCGATCGTGCGATATTTGCCAGAAAACCATACCTCGAGGAAGGGTCCCGAAAGTGCCGTTGCAGAAGATGCCTTTGATCGACCGACCTTTCAAGAGGGTGGCCATTGACCTCATCGGCGAGATAAAACCGCCAAGTGAAGCGGGTCATCGTTGGGTACTGACCCTGGTAGACTATGCAACCAGGTACCCAGAAGCCGTGCCTCTGAAGAAAATTGACACCGAGACTGTTGCCGAGGCACTTGTGGAAATTTTCAGCAGAATTGGGGTTCCTGAAGAGATCCTCACAGACCTGGGGACACAGTTTGTCTCTGAATGCATGGAAGAGGTCAACAGGCTGCTGAGCATTCGTCACTTGACTACGACACCCTATCACCCGATGTGCAATGGGCTGGTCGAAAAATTCAATGCGACGCTGAAGTCCACGCTGAAGAAACTATGCAGTGAGCAGCCAAGGCAGTGGCATCGCTACATCAATGCCTTGCTGTTTGCATACAGGGAGGTGCCACAAGAGTCCACTGGATTCTCCCCGTTCGAGCTGATGTACGGGCGGACCGTGAGAGGCCCGATGCAGATACTAAAGGAATTGTGGACGAAAGATGTGGACACACCTGAAGTGAAGAACAGTTACCAGTACGTGTTCGAGTTGCG
The DNA here is from genome assembly GCF_037325665.1 of Littorina saxatilis. Taxonomy (NCBI): domain Eukaryota; kingdom Metazoa; phylum Mollusca; class Gastropoda; order Littorinimorpha; family Littorinidae; genus Littorina; species Littorina saxatilis. Next base: position 18,646,125 of record NC_090255.1, on the reverse strand, counting down.
AGAGAAACTGGAGGAGACTCTCGAGATTGCGAGAGAAAACTTGAGAAAGTCTCAGGATAGTGGAAAGCACTACTACGACCGCAAAGCCGTAAACAGGAAGTTTACACCAGGTAACAAAGTGCTGATACTGCTTCCCACTGATCACAACAAACTACTGATGCAGTGGAAAGGCCCATACGAGGTTGAGGCCGTGGTAGGGATCAACGACTACAAGGTGAATGTCGGCAAGAAGTCCAAGATCTACCACGCTAACCTCCTGAACCTGTATGTGGAGAGACCTACGGAAGCAGTACAGGTCGCAGCAAGTGTGGAAGAACCAGCCGAACTAGACGAGTTCGATGGTGAGGAACTACTGGAGTTGGGAGACCTCCACAAGAAAGAGGGAGTGGATGACGTCAAGTTAGGACCTGACCTGACAGAAGACCAGCAGAAGGAGCTGCATGATTTTATGGGCGACTTCACCCATAGGTTCTCTGATGTTCCAGGCTCTACGTCCTTGGTCGAACATGAAGTCCACCTCACATCTGACGTTCCTGTTCGCTCAAAACCATACCCTATCCCGTTTCAGGCTCGGGAATCCTTGAAGAAGGACATCGACAACATGTTGAAGATGGGGGTCATCCGTGAATCATCATCCCCTTACTCATCTCCCGTTGTTGTTGTCAAGAAGAAAGACGGCACAAACAGGGTATGCATTGACTTCAGGAAAGTGAATAAGATCACCGTGTTTGACCCTGAACCAATGCCGACGGCAACTGATCTATTCCGACAGTTAACCGGCAGTAAGATCTTCTCGAAGATCGATCTCAGCAAGGGATATTGGCAGATTCCTGTGCGCGAAGAGGACATACCAAAGACCGCCTTTGCAACTCCAGACGGAACGTATGAGTGCCTGCGGATGCCTTTTGGCATGGTGAACAGTGGTGCTACCCTTAAGAGGGGAATGCGAAAAATGCTCAAAGGAATGAAGAATGTTGTGTACTACTGGGATGATCTGCTAGTCCACACGGAGACCTTTGCGGAGCATCTGGAGACTTTGAGGGAACTGTTTTCCCGCCTGACAAAAGCTAATCTGACCGTGAGACCCAGCAAGTGCATTTTGGGGACCGACAACGTTGACTTCATAGGTCATTCACTGAAGGAAGGTCAAAAGGGGCTTTTGTTGGAAAACGTCACCAAGATCCTCAATGCGCCACGTCCTGAAACCAAGAAGCAGGTGCGATCCTTCCTTGGATTGGCTGGATACTACAGAAAGTTCATTCCAAACTTCGCCGCCATAACGGCGCCTTTGTCGGACATGACCCGAAAAGGATGCCCCAACCGAATACTCTGGGGACCAGCTCAGGAGAAGGCATATCAGACTGTGCGCGACCTGATGTCACGAGACCCGGTGCTACGCCTTCCTGATACCGCCAAAGAGTTCATCTTGCGTACAGACGCATCGGACGAAGGGATCGGCGCCATGCTGATGCAAGAGCATGGAGGTAAACCGTTTCCGGTCAGCTATGCCAGCAAGAAGCTGTCAGGAGCCGAGAAGAACTACTCGACCATGGAGAAAGAGTGTTTAGCCATCGTGTGGGGAATCAAGAAATTTGAACTCTACCTCCAAGGGGTGAAATTCGTGCTTCAGACTGATCACAAACCCCTCACCTACCTGAACTCTGCGAAGTTTGTGAATAATCGTATCATGAGGTGGGTGATGTACTTGCAGAACTTTGATATGCGAGTGGAATCGATCAAAGGTTCAGACAATGTTGGAGCAGATTTTCTCAGCCGAGTATGTGAGTAAAACTGTGTTCATTCTCCAACAGACTAATGTACATACCTGGATTTCAATCTGTTATGTATACATAATATGTGTACAGGTAGCGTTTCAATGATTGAAAGAAATTAGGTAAATTTCTTCTGGTGTTGGGGGTAATGTTAGGAAACGCTACCGTTGCTGAGCTTTGGTTCAGTTTTGTGTGTTGCATGTAGTTGACTTATTTGTACTTTGTGGGAAAGTATCGATATTATATTTTGTAAACATAATATTTATGCGTGGACGAGAATGCAGGTGAACTTTCTAGTCCTGTCAAAACAAGTTGTTTACCATGCTGTTTTAGTCGTGAGTTCGTGGCGTTCGTTCGGATTAAGTGTGTCGGCGCTTTTGATGTACGTCAGAGAAAATGTCGCTAGTTTAGTCCATGCACGGCTCGTATAATGTAGTTGTATCGTGTTCGGTCTGGAATATTCTCGAGATTGAGTATTTACTATATATGCCAGCGCGATTTGAATGTTAAAAAAGCTTCTATTTGAGTTCTGCTACGTTGTGCAGTTGTATGTATTGAATGCTGAATAAATCCTCGAACTCAATTTGACGAGTTGTTTTCTGCTGCTGCGAAGACGGGCGACGTAGAATAAAAGAACACAACTATACGACGTTTGAGAACTTGTGGCAATCTCAAGTGTCGTGTAACAGTAACCTAAAAGAAAGACGGAGCAGACACAAACTGATTTTATATTACAAGATGGTATTTGGCAAATGCCCTCATTACTTATCAGATCTCTTGCCACCTTTAACTTCTGATGTTAACCCCTACCATCATAGAAGACCATTAGAAAGAAGAGTCCCCATGTGCAAAACTGAATTATACCGTCGATCTTTTATACCATCTACTACTGTCCTGTGGAACACCTTGCCAGACAACATCAAAACAACTAACTCAATCAGCGATTTCAAACGCTATTTATCTACTCCTGATTATAACGTACCTGCCTATTATTACTGTGGTAAAAGACTGGAAGAGATTCACCACTGCAGAATGCGCCTAAATATGAGTAATTTGAATTCTGACCTGTGTAAACGCCACCTACAGGGAAACCCACAGTGCGCTTGCGGCTACCCGAACGAAACAGCTGACCATTATTTGACACATTGTCCTTTGTACGTAGATGCTCGCCTGTCTACAATAAACGCACTTCCTGTTAATTACAGACAAGTTGAAATATTGTTAAATGGTAGCGAAAACCTTTCTCTTTGCACTAACAAGCTTGTTTTTGAAAGTGTCCAATCGTTTATCCATGAATCTGGTCGTTTCTGTTGATTTGACTCAGTACCCATATTCAAGCCAACAAACCTTATTTTATATGCATTTTTCAAATGTATATTTAGCGAGCTACTGCTTACTTGCCACAGGACTATGGTTTGTAATGTACTATGTATATTCTTATTTGTATGCGCTGCCAACTTCATCTTCTATATGTACCTACCGTTTTCTCCTCCCTCCTCCATCCTCCCCCCTCTTCCTCCTGCTAGCTTTTTCTTATTCTTTCTGTTTTACTTTAACTATGCTCTTCTTGTAGATAGTTCAACAATTGATAAATATTGCATGTCCGACATCATATTTGCGTTATTTTCCTACTTCGTAGGGCGCGTAATATAAGCGTTTGCTTGAGTTCGTGTCCCTATTGTTTATCGTTGTATTTTTGTATCATGTTTGATTTAATAAAACATTGTTTAAACCAACTGAAGCAATTGCTGCAGGTTCCTTGGGGGTGGGTGGTTGTTCCTCACTCGCCTGTCCAGCTCATCTCACAGGTCCTTGATGGGGTTGAAATCAGGGCTGCAGGCCGGCCAGTTCATCCTGGTGACACCAGCCTGCTGGATGAAGTTGTTGACCAGCCTCGCTCTGTGAGGTGTCGCGTTATCGTCCTGGAACACAGCCTGCACACCAATCTGGTGTAGAGCGGGTAGAACCAAAGGGGCGACAATCTCATCTCTGTAGCGCTGGCCCGTCAGGTTGCCAACAATGTGGTAGAGGGGGGTTCTGTGTCAAAAACTGAAGGCCCCCCACACCATCATGGAGCCCCCGCCAAAGGCCACCCTCTCCTGCACCAGACCGTTGTTGTACCGCTCACCCTGACGCCTCCATACACGAGCCCGACCGTCATGATGGTGCAGATTAAAGCGGGACTCATCGCTGAACAGCACATCGGCCCATTGCTGGCGTGTCCACCTGGCATGGTTGTGACAAACGAGCCTGGCGATGAGCTGCTGTCACTGTCAGTCGTGGCCGTACAGCTGGACGACATGATCGCAAACCAACTTCGTGCAGGCGTTTCCGGATGGTTTTCGTGCTGACGTTGGTGTTTGTTGCCACCCTCAGCTGGCCCCTGATGATGTTTGCAGTGGTGCCTCGCTGCTAATCTTCTGATGAAGCGATCTTCACGCTGTGTTGTCTTCTTAGGCCGTCCTGACCTTGGCCTCTCCAGACCGCTGTTGGTGGCCTGGAACTTCTGTGTGTGTGTGTGTGTGTGTGTGTGTGTGTGTGTGTGTATGTGTGTGTGTGTGTGTGTGTGTGTGTGTGTGTGTGTATAGAGCGATTCAGACTAAACTACTGGACCGATCTTTATAAAATTTGACATGAGAGTTCCTGGGTATGATATCCCGAAAATGTTTTTTCATTTTTTTGATAAATGTCTCTGATGACGTCATATCCGGCTTTTTGTAAAAGTTGAGGCGGCACTGTCACACCCTCATTTTTCAATCAAATTGATTGACATTTTGGCCAAGCAATCTTCGACAAAGGCGGGACTTTGGTATTGCATTTCAGCTTGGAGGCTTACAAATTAATTGATGACTTTGGTCATTAAAAATCCAAAAATTGTAATTAAAATTATTTTTGTATAAAACGATTCAAAATTACGTTCATCTTATTCTTCATCATTTTCTGATTCCAAAAACATATAAATATGTTATATTCGGATTAAAAACAAGCTCTTTAAATTAAAAAATATAAAAATTATGATTAAGATTAAATTTCCGAAATCGATATAAAAACAATTTCATCTTATTTCTTGTCGGTTCCAGATTAAAAAACATATAGATATGATATGTTTGGATTAAAAACACGCTCAGAAAGTTAAAACGAAGAGAGGTACAGAAAAGCGTGCTATGCAGCACAGCGCAACCACTACCGCGCTAAACAGGCTCGTTAATTTCATTGCCTTTTGCACGAGCGGCGGACTACGGTCATAGTGAAAAAACCCAGTGCGTTCAGTTTCATTCTGTGAGTTCCACAGCTTGACTAAATGTAGAAATTTCGCCTAACGCGACTTGTTCTTTTATCTTCCCCTCTTTGTCGTTGTCTTCTCTCTCTGTCTCTGTCTGTGTCTCTGTCTGTGTCCGTCTGTCTGTGTCTCTCTCTGTGTCTCTCTCTGTGTCTCTGTCTCTGTCTCTGTGTGTCTCTCTGTCTCTGTGTCTGTGTCTGTCTAAGTATGGTTTGAGTTTTGCGTGACATAAGGTCGCGGATGTGAATCCGGCCCGGGACGGACATGGGACAACTGTTTGAGCAAACCCAGAGACCTTGTCCCACCCCCGTGTCAACACGCGGCGGCTTTCTTGACCCGTTAAAGCTGTGGTCTATTTATGACTTTCCGGGGCTACGAGGTTGAAAAATAGGGATACAATCATGTACATAATTCTGTACAGCACACGCTACCCGAAACCCCACCTTTTCGGCGTGTATGACCTTGACCTTGAGTCAACGCTTGAATTTTGCAGGGATAACATCCGGTTTTCTCTCTCAAGACTGATCATATTTTATCTTCATATTACATATTCGGGGCCGTTTTTCTCAGTGACATTTGCTCTAGTTGTTAGTGTCAGATTTGTAATTGGTGCCACAATTTCTACTGAGATTTTCTTTTTAATGACATATGTTCTATTTGTAAACGTCCGATTTCCACTTAGTCGCAGATATGCTATTTATTAAGACATAATTATGTTTTACTTAGTAACAGCACACACACACACACAGCAATACAGCACACCGTCTTGTACCTCCTTCTGCCCTGCCGAAGTCGGGGTATCCTTTTTAATCCACCGAACAATTAATATCCACAGCCATGTGTGTCTCCTGCCTCCGAACACACACGCTACAGAGCTCGACTCGATGTGCGCAGTTTCGTATAAAAATTATTTTCCAAAATTCCCCACTGTGTTTTATAAAATAATCATATTATGAAAGCACATACATTTTTATCTTAGTTGTTATGTATTTATTGTTAGTAAACATCGGCATTATTCATGTTTTACTTTAAACGCAATCATTGTTATTTATAGATCACAGGCACCTGATGTAAGTAGGTCACACACGTGTAAATGTTGTGCCCAGTCCTTGTTTTTGTTTCTGTTATTATTTTAGTTAGCAGGTCTAGTTGAGCACGTATTAAGTATTATGTACCCACTACTAGTTATTGTGCATTTTAGTTAATGGACTGATGATGTCATTTGTATGGAGTCGACGCACGTGCGAGGATATGTATGTGTGGGAGGGGGGGGGGGCGCGGGAGATGGAAGCTTGCTGTATGTTATGTAACTCATAACTCATAACTCATAACTCATAACATTTTATTGATCCAACAAAGGAAATTAAATTGGTCATCAGCACATATAGGTCATTAATTAATAATTATAAAAGAATAAGAGAAGAAAATTCATAAAACCCATGATAACAAAAAAATATCTAAAGTAATATATGTACAACTACAATACCCTTTTTACTTGCACACTTAACACACCGACACACCAACACACATGCATACATACCTACATACATACCTACATATATACATACATACATACATACATACATACATACATACATACATTCCATGTTAAAGTGCAGCCAAGAATATCACAATAACCATATCACTGTTTGGACTAACAGACAAGTCCCCATGCAAATGATGATAACAACAATCCATAATTAGCGCTATTGCACTACCAAAAGAAGAGACCAACCAAACACATAAAACCAATCACAGTAATCATCATCAGTTATCACAGGTATCACAGTAGATTAGCCATCAGGTAGTTAGACTCAATTGGGCGTAAAAACGTAAAAATATGGACCCAGTGCTGACAACAAGAGGAGCAAACAAGGGCAGCTCACTCTCTATGTAATGTATATATTGTGTGTGATACGTGGAAATGTGATACTATTTATTTGCATGTATGATACAGGTACAAATGTGATAATTGTAGGCTTATACTAGTGATTACTGTGTGTGATACATGAAATGTGATATGAATGCTGTTTTTATATGTTATACTCTTACTTTCTCCCAAGCGCAAGACAAATTCTTCTATGAAAATTGAAGCCAATAAAATTTGAGTTGAGTTGAGTTGAGTTTATTTATGCTGTATCGTTGCAAAGTATACTGACTTTGCGTTTATTTTGCTCTTTATTGCTTCCTTGGCATTCGATGTCATTAATCCAACAAATAAGCCCACAAATTTGTGGGGCACATTTCCAGTTTGTGGACCACAAAAATAAGCCCACAAATTTGTGGGACACATTTCCAGTTTGTGGACCACAAAAATAAGCCCACAAATTTGTGGGACACATTTCCAGTTTGTGGACCACAAAAATAAGCCCACAAATTTATGGGACACATTTCCAGTTTGTGGACCACAAAATGAAGGCCAAAACAAATTGTGGGGCACAAAATGTGCGCCATAAAAATAAAGGCAAATAAAAGTAGTCCTTAAATAAAATATGAAGCAAGTTTTTGTGGACCATAAAATTCGATTGATCACTTTCCCGAGAAGTCGGTTTTAAGACACAAGGACTCTTGTTCGTCTCATGTAACTGCACATCCAGATCGCGATGAACTCAGCCGAGGACCTTACTCGGCAGAAATGCAATTATGTATGTGTTTTGAAAACTGAAACATTTACGCAGGACAGAAACTGGGTCTCTCTCTCTTTATGTTTCTATTTGTCTAGCTCTATCTGTCTGTCTGTCTGCCTCTGTCCCAGTCCGGTATCGCCAGAATGGCTAAAGGGACGTTAAACAACAATAACTACCCAACCGTCTCTGTCTTTGTCTCTCTCGATCTCTCCCCCCCCCCCCCCCCCTTTCTGTTTCACTGTCTGTCTCAATGTCTCGCTGACTGATTGTCTCTGTCTGTCTGTCTATCTCTGTCTCTCGCAATCTCTCTGTTTATAAAAGAGATATTCCAAGGTGTGTGTGTATGTATGTGTGTGTGTGTGTGGGGGGGGGGGGGGGGTGGGGGGTTGAATAACAACAGGGGTAGGACAGGTAGGCTGACGCTCAGAGAAAACAAGTCTGCACAACACTGGTGGGCAAAAAGGTAATCCATGATGCATGACAAGTACACTGAGGCTCAGAAAAAACAAGTCTACACAACACTGGCTGTCATAAAAGGCAGGCCATGATGACAGGTACAATCCTACCCGGACCCTTGTGTCGTTCCGCTTTGCTGCACATTGGGGACACGTTGTACCCGCCGTGTGCTATAACAGGAGCAGAATGCAGCTATGTACCTCTTAGCGCATAACCACTTCATGTCCCAAATAGAAACTTATTCTGGGGACACAAATAGAAACTTTACTTACTACTATGTACCGGTCTTATTCATTACACCATATATTATGGTGTTTTTCCACGCTGCAAGCTTTAGGTAAAGTAGTCACTGAATAATTATATTACCCCTTTCCAGGGGCCAATGGCCTGTAAAGAAATAATCCACTGTCATCTCTCTCTCTCTCTCTCTCTCTCTCTCTCTCTCTCTCTCTCTCTCTCTCTCTCTCTCTCTCTCTCTTTCTCGATCTCTCTCTCTCTCTGAACGTTTGCTCTCTGTGCGTATTTGATAATTCCAGCTTGCACCCCGAACTGTCATAAGTTTCATACCCGATGTACCCGTATAGCCTGATGCAATCGACCCCAGCAACCTTCCACTCTTTCCATGTGTTGTTTATTTTGTTTTGCTGTCCCCCACCTCATTCATTATCTCCTAGGCTTAGAGTTTTAAATCTGTCATCAGCTTGTGCGACTAAAGTTGTTGGTGTATGCACAATCAGTTGGAACTTCTTATTCAACAATAACTCTTGCATCATGGTTTGATGACCAGTTTATACCGACCTGTCATATATGTAGAACACCTTGTGTACTGATCGTCTGATGCAATCGACCCCGCACCCTCCCACCACCACCACCACCAGCTATCCTCTGAGTGTATGGTGTGGTCAGTGGAAAGACACAACTGTGTACATTCATAATGACAAAGACAAAATGGTATACGAAGATGGAGACGTAAGACACAGGTTAAGGGATGGTTCAAGACGGAAACGCAAGACGTTTCAAGACGGCGTCAAGACACAGGTAAAAGGATGTTTCCATCGTGGATCCATTGCTGTAAGTCGACATACACTTCCTTAGGTTCCTTATTTTATACCCTCGACAACGAAATAAATAATTTTAAAAACAAAGAAAATGAGAGCTAGAGGCAAAGATTGCACAATCTGTACAAAGATAAAGACGTAAGACGTTTCAAGATGGCGTCAAGATACAGATGGAGACGTAAGACGTTTCAAGATGGCGTCAAGACAAAGATTAGACCGTAAGATGTTATAAGACGAAGATGGTGACGTAAGACGTTTCAAGATGGTATCAAGACGAAGATTTAAACAAAACTCAAGACGTAAGACGTTTCAAGACGAAGATTTAAACAAAGATGGAGACGTAAGACGTTTCAAGATGGCGTCAAGACGAAGATTTGAACGTAAGACGTTTCAAGACGTTTTAAGATGTTCTAAGACATGGTCTCAAAACGTAAGACGTTTCAAGATGGTGTTAAGACAAAGATGTGAACGAAGACGAAGATGTAAGACGTTCCAAGACATGGTCTCAAAACGTAAGATGTTTCTAGACGATTCAAGATTGCGTCCTCAAGATGCGTCCTCAAAATGGCGTCCTCAAAAAGGCATGAGATCCCCCTTACTATACTATTACTGGGAAGTTCGAGTGCCACCCACGATCCAAATCTACGTCAGTTGCTGTGTTCTGCCGTTCATTTTTAATAACTTAAACAAGTTCAAATGGACAAAAAACTAAACATCCGAGACACTAACATTTTGTACACACAATGTGCTGGTGCGCTTATCATTATGACATAACATTTACGAAAATGAGTAACAGGTACAACTTGGCAAATTAAAACAAAAGTGAACTGTATTTTGTCAGTATGATAAGAATGAATTCTGAATATAAATTAACCACCTTTGTTTAAAAGAACAAACGGGTGTAGCTCAGTTGGTTTGACGGGAACACAGAGACATAGAGAATACTACATGGCTTGCTGTGTCGTACCAAATTTACACGAGTTTTTTTTTTTAAATATTGAACTGCGAGCGAAAGCGAGCTGTTCATTATTTGAAAAAGCAACGAGTGTAAATCTGGTACGACACAGCAAGCCATGTAGTATTCTGTTTATCCTACACACTGTACTTACGTGTATTTTACTAAACATTTCCTGCAGTCGAGGCAGCTATATTGAAGACGCTTGTTTTGGAACCTCGATCTCTTCTAAAGCCTCGTGCAATATATTACGTCAAAGTAAAGAAACGTCACTCTGAAAGTGTGGCGTGAGGTGTTAGTTCTAAAAATTCATCGAGGGTAATTAGCGAGCGCAATTTTTTTTCTATAATGACGTTCGTCTCGGTGACACTGGCATCATAAGCAGTTGAAAACAGGTCCCTGCCAGACTCGCTTGATATGACCTCATTTACATGATATACACACGTGTGATTTGAACGATTATTATATCACAAGTGCCTCTCTCACGTATGTAGAATACCATAAACTATCCAGCTGATGACGGTGGCCAACTCAGCCGGACGTAATGATGTGTGACCTATGAAGTAGGATCCTTTACAAGTCCGAATGCAATTGTTGTGTCTGCTGCTCTCTCCTCATGGACTTGAAAGCCCTTTCCATCAGTCTTTCATGACAAAGCTTGCTTTAACAATTGCCTCTTGAAAAAGCGCTGAGTGACAACTTCAGGTAACCTTCGCCGGCAATCTCTTGCTAAGTATGTACAGAGAGGAAGAGAGAGAAAGAGAGAGAGAGAGAGAGAGAGAGAGAGAGAGAGAGAGAGAGAGAGAGAGAGAGAGAGATAAACAGACATACGGACAGACAGACAGAGAGGAAGAGAGAGAGAGAGGAAGAGAGAGAGAGAGGCACACACACACACACACACACACACACACACACACACACACACACACACACACACACACACAGAAGGACGGACGGACCGACGGACATTTCTTTTATTTTCTCTTTGTATTTTGATATGTTTCTTTAGTGTCCTCTTGTGCTTCAAATAATTTTCTCGTCGAACCGAAACAGATAAATGTGAAGCCTTTTTTAATCAGTCTGACTTGCTCACTAAGTTGTATCATTCGGGCGAAGTGGCGCAGTGGTAAGACGTCGGCCTCCTAATCGGGGGGTCGTCAGTTCGAATCTCGGTCGCTGCCGCCTGGTGGGTTAAGAGTGAAGATTTTTCCGATCTCCCATGTCAACGTATGTGCAGACCTGCTAGTGACTTAACCCCCTTCGTGTGTGTACGCAAGCACAAGACCAAGTGCGCACGGAACAGATCCTGTAATCCATGTCGGAGTTCGGTGGGTTATGGAAACACGAAAATACCCAGCATGCCTATACCCAACGAAAGCGGAGTGAAGCTGACTATGGGGAACCCAAATGGGCAAACGAGCTCACACGTCACCAGAAATTATGGAATGCTGAAGAAAAAGTATCATGCTATTTTGAAGTATAGGAGCCTTTTTACAGTGATTAGCCTCTTTACTGGTCCACATTAGGAGCATGGGCGCTTGATAAGGACCAGTTGTGAATGTTTCTGTATTCATTTTTGGATCAATTTCTATCAAACCTAGTTTGCTCCAATTAGGCCTAAAGGCTAGCTAAAAAGAGTAAAACTACCAAACACTATATTAAACTTTTTCGCAAGATTACAAGCTAGTTATCAGCGTGAAGCTAAAGACATCCATATTAGGGGCCTCTCCTCCACTTGCAGTAAGTAAACATTTCTGAAACCTCCATCGACCCTGTTTCGAGACACCAATGTCACAGAGTCGTCTGTTATGTTATAGAAACACCTTACCTGCTTCTTGAGAGAATGGCAAGGACGGGAAAGTAGGTCATCCATGGGAGGGGGGGGGGGGTCTTAAATTATTATCGCCATTCAAATTAGTAAAATAAACAGGATGTTATTTCTTAGAGCAATGTTCTATGCAGTATACCCCGAACTCGTCAAACAAGTTTAAGATGGGGGAGGGGGTTGCGACGGGGGGAAGGGATGGGGGTATCGGTTGAAAGCGGTATGGTAAGGAGGGGGGGGGGGACTTTCACAAGTATTATACTTTAATAAACTACACAAAATCAGTCATCCGTCGAATAGAATGTAGGGCACTTACTCACAACATGAAACCTGCATGTTAAACTCCTTAAACCTGAGCAACAAACCCGCACAGCTGCTTTCATGTGCGTGCAAGGAGTGAACTGAACAGTGTGCACTATAACTTGCTTTCCTTCGGCTAGGAATAAGAAGACACCTCTTGTGTAGTTGTGTGTGTGTGCGTGTGTGTGTGTGTGTGTGTGTGTGTGTGTGTGTGTTTGTGTGTGTGATAACGATCTGCTATTTGCCGTATAACTGGAGACTGCCTACGTGTGTGCGGTAACTTAACGCAATTCCACGCGAAAAACGTGCTGACCTAATCCACAGAAGCAGGCAGAGAGAGCACAGTCGCTGGGCCTTCCTCCTTTCAATGTTTTGTACTGCTCTTGTACAGCCAGTCCTCCGTTTCTTAGACGCTAGATTTGGCGAGTGTGGTGAGGAATTAGCGTTTCTTAGGCAATTATCACCGCGAGCTGAACTGAACTTTATTTTACAAGGACACACACACACATTGACCCCAGAGTACCAGGGAAACAAGTCTAATCCGTAGACAGAGAAACAAACAGAGAAACAAACTAACAAACAAAGTTCTTTACTGGCTCTGTTGAGAATAACGGTGGTAATAATTATACACAAAAAAGAGAAAACAATCTAGTTCATGTATGTACATGTAGTACACACACGTTGCAGTTAACGACACCTTGTTTACTTATGTGATTATCTAACACGTTGGTAGATCATAAAGAGGGATGCAATTCGTCAACGACTATCTTAACCTCGAACAAAACAATGCATTTTTACGATGTTTGTAGCGTGTTTGCATGCAATCAAGAGTCACTTCATCCTTACCCCGTATCACACACTTTATGAGGAGGTAAAAATAATACAGCAACTACAAACTATGCACTAATCGAACAGCCATAAAGTTTCCTCCGCAAATCTGCTTTTGTTTTTGACGTGCTATATCTGGTTAATATTTTACAGCAGTTTAAAAACGACATAACATCGCTGGCAGCAGTTGGCACTAAATACAGAGATGCTCTGCAAATGTGTAAAATCTGTGTATGATCTGAAAATGGATATCACAATGGATCTGAAATTTGTGTGAAACAGGGCTCGTTGTCCACACCTATATCGCAGCAATATGAGGACAACTTGCAAATTAATTTGTATTGGGGTGCAGCAATTTGCGGACGTCCGTCACTATATTGCAGCAATTTGCGGACCAAAGACCGCCTATTTGGGGACGTCCGCAAATAGTCGCATTTTTTGGCCGGTGTCCGCAAATTGCTGCGATATAGCGACGGACGACCCCATTTGGTCCTATTTGGTCCGCATATTGCGGTAAATCCACAAACACACACACACACACATACACACACTCACACACACACACACACACACACACACACACACACACACACACAGAACCACGAACACGAACACACACACACACACACACGAACACGAACACACACAGACACAGGTACACACACGGTGACACCAGACGAAGAAATGTCCGTTGAACATGTCTAAAAAAAAAGGTTCTTTGATTTTGTCTTGTTAAACTTCGTTCATAAGATGCTCTGAGAAGCGTAAGTTACGTTGAACAACAACACCAACACCACCACCACCAACAACAACAAAAAACAACAACAACAACAACAAAACACAAACACACAAACAAAAAAACAAAACAAAAAAAACCGTCTTGGGTAAATACCATCTCAAACTTTCATAAAGATTTGGTCAGTAATATTCTGGGAATCGCTCTACGCATACAAACAGACACAGACACAGACACGCAGAGACAAAGACACACATAAAGACACAGGCACACACACACACACACACACACACACACACACACACACCCATTCCCCCCACACACATACACACAAACACACACACACACACACACATACACACACACTGAAACACACACACACACACACACACACAAACACACACACCCACACACACACACAAACACACACACACACACACACACACACGCACACACACACATGCACACTCACAATCTTAGACTGTTTTTGAAGCAAGAAAGTCATGTTCACAGGACAAGTTCGTCCGATTCAGTCAGATTCAGATTCAAGTGAATCGTCCAGTCTATTAAGGAACAGTTGTGCCTCCTTCTCCTTCTCTCCTTCCTCGTGAACCTCGGTGAGCAGGCTATCAATAATTGTCTATGAGAGAACCCACTCTTCATTTTCTTTAGTCCAAAGAGGCTCAAGGATTCCATTGTTCAACATCCTTCCATGACCATCAGTGGGGTTGGGAATCTCTGGAGTGGCAGGTGAGCGCGCTTCCCTGTGGCTGTCTGGTAGTTGGCCCTTCTTGCATGTTGTTTGAGGCTTTTGTGGCATAGAAGGCGCTGACTGAATCACAGCCAGTAAAGGCGAAGAGAGAAAGTAAGACAGAACAATGAGGTCGCAAGGGCAGCAATAATGAGCAAACGTTTTCTACTTGCTTTGCCCGGGTCAAAAAGCAATGTGATTTATCCTAGCTGGCCAGCATAATGCAAGAGAATGAAGAACACGTCGCTGTCTGGGCTCTTTACTTTGATGGTCTTGTAGCCTTTTTGAAGGCCATATTGACAGTACAAGATGATTCTTGAGTCCGTTTCTTTTTGGCTGGATGTGAGATCATTCAGTAGTTCCCTGTCTGTCTTGATGCCACCAGATGATGTGAGCGTGTTTGCCTTGCCCTCGCTGACCACAACAACATCCCGGCCTTTGAGTTTGTCTGCCATGGCGTCCCTGCTCCAAACCTCCAACAGAAATCTTATGAATTGCGACTTCTTTTCGTCATTTGACAAGAAGGCTGCTCAGTCACCCTGTCTCTTAATGCTGTCTCCAGAAATAATTAAATTGTCACCAGAACCCCTCATCTGTGCTCAAGACTAAATCTGTTGTCTTTGCAAGAACTCAAAGACTTGCAAGCAGATCTGTCGAAAACGTGTTGGTACCTAGTACCTGAGCCTTCACAAAGGCTACAAGACCATCAAATAAAGAGCCCAGACAGCGACGTGTTCTTCATTCTCTTGCATTATGCTGGCCAACTAGGATAAATCACATTGCTCTTTGACACGGGCAAAGCAAATAGGAAACGTTTGCGCTTGCACAACATCGCTACCCTTGCAGAAGAACTCACGCGACCTCACTGTTCTGTCTTGCTGTCTCTCTTCGCCTTTACTGGCTGTGACTCCGTCAGCGCCTTCTATGGAAAGGGAAAGGTATCCGGTCAAAATCCTGCAGCAGAAACCCAAGTTTGTGAAAACGTTCAGAAGAATGGGTGAATCATGGGAGATGAACAAAGAGCTGCTGGATGTGCTGTAGACGTTCAAATGCTCAATCTACGGTTTCACAGTGTCGATGCAGTACGCCACCAGATGCTGGTGGAGAAACGTGACTCAGGTGGAGTCATTCGAGCGGATCTGAACATTGACCTCGCCACATTTACGCAGAAGACAGTTTGACTCAGCAGGGGGGCCAGCACTGGTTTTCACTCAAAACAATATCCAGCTTTTTGTGAAAGTTGAGGCGGAACTGTCATACCCTCATTTGTTGATCAAAAGACCATCAAATAAAGAGCCCAGAGCGCGACGTGTTCTTCATTCTCTTGCATTATGCTGGCCGGCTAGGAGAAATCACATTGCTCACATTTCGGCCCTTCCACAAAAGCCTCAAACAACATGCAAGAAGGGCCAACTACCAGACAGCCACATGGAAGGGCGCTCACTTGCCACTTGAGATTCGCAACCCCGCTGATGGTCATGGAAGGATGCTGAACAATGGAATCCTTGAGCCTCTTTGGACTGAAGAAAATGAAGAGTTGGTTCTCTCATAGACAATTATTGATAGCCTGCATGCTTAATGAGGTTCACAAGGAAGGAGAGAAGGAGGAAGAGGCACCACTGTTCTTTGAAATTCTGTGAAATGACTTGTTCATGTTATTTCTATAAAGCTGAAATTGATTCATAAGACATTTGCATTTATGAGCACACATTCTGCACTTACAAGAAGAAACATTATTTCTTAGATTGTCTTTCTTATGTTAATTTATCTTTAAAGGCACAGTAAGCCTCCCGTAAACCATCACAGAGCTCCCCGAGCGTCTACATACAGTACAAGCATGCTTCCATTTGAACACTCACCGAACAGGAACATCCTGGCTGCTTTCTGTCGAGCGTGAGAAATGTTCAAAGAATTTATTTTCGTGGACTTGGCCTGCTACAACAATGGCGCCTCGTTTTGGTGCTGGACGGTTGTTATGATACCGGAAATCACGCCCGGGCAGTAAGCCTCCCGTAAACCATCACAGATACTGTCAGGCATTTACACACAGTACAAACACGCTTCCATTTGAACACTCACCGAACGGGAACATCCTAGGTGCCCTACGTAAAGAGCGAGCAATTTTCAAAGAAATAATTTTTCGGATTGTCTCCATCTCAATCGGACCCATCCTGAACTCAGGTCAAAAATGAGTTACTTCCCTTCAAACTGGCGATAGCCGTGGAGCGATGATTATCAGAATGATTCGGACCGTGGTGCGTTTTGGCGCTAGACCTAACTTTTAAAATCTAAATAATAAATTCTCAGCTTGTTACACAAACATTCTTAAATAATAAAAGAATTCTTTTTTCATCAAGACAAGATCAGTACAATTCGAAGTTTTGAAAGTTTGAAAAGCCCGAAAGCAGGGTCACGCAAGGTCGTGATTTTCATAGCAGATGACGGTTTATAGGCAGTCAAAAACCATCGCTAGAGTTCTTATGAATCACATTCGTTTTTTTCGTGAAAAGTCAGAGGTACATAACGTGCTATTGCAGATAAGCTCACAGCGAGCCCCATTCAAATTACAAACTGACGACTGCATTGTGAAAAAGGGAAACTGGATCACACGGGTTCACGATGGCTCAGGGGTAAGATAAACCACGCAAAAATAAATTCTTTGAAAATTGCTCGCTCTTTACGTAGGGCACCTAGGATGTTCCCGTTTGGTGAGCGTTCAAATGGAAGGGTGTTTGTACTGTGTGTAAAAGTCTGACAGTAGGCTATCTGTGATGGTTTACGGGAGGCGTACTGTGCCTTTAATATGGAAACTATGAAGCAAGAGCATTATATGTAAGGGACAGTTAGAATGGAATCCTTGAGCCTCTGTGGACTGAAGAAAATGAAGAGTTGGTTCTCTCACTGACAGTTATTGATAGCCTGCTCAATGAGGTAAACGAGGAAGCAGAGAAGGAGGAGAAGGCAACACTGTTCCTAAATGGACTGGACGATTCACTTGAATCTGAATCTGACTGAATCGGAGTCCTGTGAACTTGACTTTCTTGCTCCAAAAACATTGTGTGTGTGTGTGTGTTTGTGTGTGTGTGTGTGTGTGTTTGTGTGTTTGTGTGTTTGTTTATGTGTGTGTGTGTGTGTTTCAAAGAAAAAGTTTGCTGAGTTCTTTGCAATGACTTTTTCATGTTATTTCTATGAAGCTGAAATTGATTCATAAGACATTTGCATTTATGAGCAAACATTCTACACATACATGAAGAAACATTAGTTCTTAGATTGTCCTTCTTATGTTAATTTACCTTAAATATGAGCATTTTATGTAGGGAACAGTTAGAATAGATGTTTATACCTGAACATTTTGTTTTATTTTTTACATTTCAGTCTTGAGAAGAATATAATAATGTTGTAGTTCTATTAAAAGATGGACAAAGGAACTGTTTTGGTCGTCAATGTGATCACTTTTGTTATTTGATTTGAAAACAGTGAGAAGTTATAATGAATATTTGAAGAAAATAGTTTTTTGACATTTTCCTAAAATTTCACGATTAGGGGGTAGGGGAGAAATATCTCATCTGGTGTCGCAACAAATCCTCTCAGGAATTCCAAATGTGGCTTGAAATTATCCAAAGGCATTGTAGTTTCTAAAAAAATGAAACAGAAAACCCAAAGTTGTTGAAACCTTTTACTCATCAAAGTTGACAAGCTTTGTTCACTGTGAAAATGACGGTTTGAGCCTATCAAGCATCACTACAACATTAAACACTGTAATAGGTATTTTTTTTACAAGATTAATGATCAACTTAACTGTTTTGATTTAAAAAAAAAAGTGGTTCTCTGTTCATTCATTGTAGCTGTGCATTGTTGTGATTTCACAGAAAAATTTAGCGTTCGAGGGGGTACCCTTAAACAAAGGGGCATAAGTAGTAGTGGGAATGAGTTTTTTTGTGGCGAACTTGATAAAACGTGTTCAGTAGACCCCAATGAATATCTCTAGCCTACTGAAGCTGGATCCTGAGGGGGGTGCACGGTAGGCCTAGCTGGCTTAGAGCCTATATCTCTGTCTCTGTGTCTCTGTCTCTCTCTCTCTCTCTGTGGTTTAAACAAAACTTTATTCAATTTTAATCATGACAAGAACAATGCATGGATGATTACATACTCAAGCATATAATGCTTATTTTAAGCAATCATAGTAATTACAAAACAAAGGTTAGCATGAGGTTAGCTGTCTGTCTGTCTGTCTGTCTGTCTGTCTCTCTCTCTCTCTCTCTCTCTCTCTCTCTCTCTCTCTCTCTCAGCCAGTGTTTCATGGTGTTCTCGCTGTTGATCACGTGCTGCTCCTCTCTTCCCCAGGGAACCATGACGACACTACCGACCTTGACCGCGCTTGCCGTCTTCTCCCTGTGGACGCTGGCTTCCTTCCTCTGTCACAAGTCGGCCAAGCTGGCCATGGCACCCTACGTCACAGACATGACGTCGATCACCGCTGTCGTCATCCCGCTGGGCCTGACGCTGGTCCAGACGCTGTGTTGCTGCTCCACCGTCCAGCTGACGTCATTGAGAGGTCCGCTGTTCTACGTCATGGCGGCGTCCCACTTCCTGGTCACGTGGGCCACCAACACCAGCCTGGCCTTGACCTTCGCGTCCTCCGCCATGGCCATCAAGATGCTGGAGCCCGTGACGTCAGCCTTGCTGCAGCGCCTGGTGCTGAAGACGGCGATGGGGGCGGAGGGCGTGGTGGGCATGGTGGTGGTGGTGGTGGGCGCCATGCTGTACGTGGGCAACCCGCTGTCCAGCAGCCAGATCTCGCGCGCCGTGCTGATGGCGCTGCTGTCCAACGTCACGCTGGGCGTCCGCAACGTGGCCCTGAAGCTCAACCACGGAGACAGCCCCGGCAGAAGTCGGCTCCGTTCCCCGCGAGCCCTCGCCGCCTTCGCCGCTGCTACCGCGGGCCTCGTCCTGATCACGCGGATCTTCGTCGTCACTGACGCTGCAGTGGCTTCATCGCACGAGCCGCAGGACTATTTTCTCCTGCTTTCATTGGCTTCCGGGGTCTGTCACGTGACCTACTCCTACGTCTCGACCAATGTGGTGCTTCGTTACATGTCGGTGGTGAGCCACGCCATTTTGAACATCGTGAAGCGCGTGCTGGTTGTTGTGCTGCTGCACGTGGCAGGGCGGCGCTCGGCCTCCATGTGGAACTGGGCGGGGCTAGCGCTGTGCACTGTGGGACTGCTTATGTACAGCAAAGAGAAGATTAGGACGTCACCGGCTGTGGACACTTCCGTGACGTCAACACCTCATGACCTCGAAGGAAGCGTCAGTGAAACAGGTTGGTCTTTGTTCTTGGCTAGGGTATTAATAAGGCCCCCCAAAAAAATAGGCGTGGTTAAGGTAACATAGCCAAAAAAATTAGGGTAGGAAGGTAGGCAATCACTTTTTTTTTGGAAACTTTTTTTTCTATAATAATAATAATAATAAATGAGCATTTATATAGCGCAACATCATAACTTTACAATTATGCTCTTTGCGCTTGACACATTTAAAATTAAAACACAATTATACAAGCATTTACATCTACATTCATAGTCAACAACGCTTAATTAAAAGCATACACCATCACACATACATTACAAAAGATTCTTCCACTAACTAAGTAATAAAAAAACATGAATAAAATAGGTAGTAAAAAAACAAGGAAATACCAGCTGAATACCCTTAATCAAACAGAACATGTTATCAACAATGCTGAAAACAGTCCCAGATGTTTATATACATTATCACTAAAACAACAAATACACTACATGTAGCCTACTGATGGACTGAGAAAACAAAATCAGGGGTTGTATTTCTTGAAGAGGTGCGTTTTAAGTGCTCGTTTAAATGCTTGGGGTGACTGAGAGTGGCGGATGTGAAAGGGGAGAGAATTCCATTGTGTGGGTGCGCAGAAAGTAAAAGTGCGTTGTCCGTATGTTTTGGTTTTGGTGTGTGGAATGGTAAGGATGCGACAGTCAGAAGAGTACAAATTAAACCTACTTGACAGGGAAATAAGTGTGCGACTCGAGCGCTTTCGCTTTCATTGCGTTTTGTGCACTCGTTGGTTTTTTTTTTTTTTTTTTTTTTTGACAAATGTAATAAAAAGTTATGGGGTCGGCCCCTAAAAATAGGGTAGGTCGGGTTACCGTAACCACACCTATTTTTTTTCAGGCCTAATAATAATTGTCAGTAAGTACTGGTGTCACATGACTAATGTGAACCAGTTGACTGGCTAATGGCGATGCGCTAAAACTGTTAGCGCACTCTTGGAGTGCGCTAACTTTTCCACAGAGCGTATTCTTTTGCCCTTTGCCTAAGCGAGACTGTGCTCTCATCCTCAGAAGCTTACATTTTCACTTACAGATTCAAAATGATTGCATAGCATTCCTCATAATCTTCTGTATTCAAAAATATTATAAATATGTTATGTTTACTTTTAAACGTGCTCAGAATGAAAGAAAATAGGTTAAGTATTACTATATTCGCATGCTTCGCGGAGACGAGCGTGGCCCGTCTCGCTCTTCGATGAAGGTTAGCCGAGAATATATGAATGTACTCTCTACGATGACTGATGTTTGGTGTTGATCTTTTAGTTTGATAGACCACAGGGTCTGGCTCCATTAGAAGCCTAGAAAATGAGTTCCGTTGTCTCGAAAAGGGTACAATGATTTGACATCAAATTGTCTCATGACATGGTATGTTTATATAGTCAGAAACAAAAATGTTCTCACATTTAGTATTGCACATTCTCTGGAAAATTGCAACATAAGGGGGGGATAATCGCCCAGTGTCAGTCACAAACAGACAGTTTCCGAAATCAATTTTTATTCATTTTAAAATGTTTTTTTTTAACGGAAACCTTGTTTTTTTAGGGGGGCATGTGTTTAGAGTCACACCTCAAGAAGTTTCTTTCACACAAAAAATTTAAATCAACTTTAAGGGTGCAGTACTACCTGAAATTTTTACAAAAAATCTATTTTCCATTCCATAATGTGTTATTTTAATACAGAAATGCCTTAATATTGTCAAACATTTTGAATTTGTTGTGGTAATTAGTGCCAATTTCTACACAGTTGATGTGTCAATTTTGACATTCTCATTTTGACGCGTAAAAAAAGTTTGCGTTTTCCTGTGAACAATGTTTGTTTGTTAGCTTAACGCCCAGCCGACCACGAAGGGCCATTGAAAATGGGGTCAGTTTTTCGTCAGTGTCTACATTCTGAAAATGTATAGTGCAGTTCGCTGCCATGATGATATGTCCCGCGGAAACAAACACAGCTAAATTCTCATTGCTTGAAAAGCTTTTCACTGTGGACGATTTTCCATGGGGAATAATCGTGGCCTGCTTCGGCAGGGAGATAACTGCCTCTTTGCTAAATTAATTCATTAATAAAATCAGTAGTAGCGTATGCGCAGCTATTAGTGCGTGAACATGGATGAATTCTATTCTTTTAGTAGTTAGGTACCAGGTTCTGCAAAGTTCACATGGTACCCTTCTCCGTACAACCAGCTTGAACGATAGAGTTCTACGCCGTGTAGTCTATGATGGCTACAGATTGACTAAATGTTTGTATATGTATATCGCTTCACACGACTTGTTTACATGAAGTCAAGTTTTGACTAAATGTTTTATCAGAGACAGGGAATCGAGACGAGGGTGGTGGTGGTGGTGGTGGTGTGTGTGTGTGTGTGTGTGTGTGTGTGTGTGTGTGTGTGTGTGTGTGTGTAGACCGATTTAGAGAAAACTGCCAGACTGATCTTCATAAAACTTCACATGAAAATCCCTGGGTATAATATCCACACACCTTTTTTTCGATAAATGTCTTTGATAAATGTCTTATAACCGACTTTTAGTGTTGAGACGGCACTGTCACGCCCTCATTGTTTTAATTAATTTGTGTATGAAATTGATCAATTGAAATTTTGGTCAAGCAATATTCGGCGAAGCAATGACTTTGGTATTGCATTTCAGCGTGGAAGCTTACTAATTAATTAATGAGTTTGGACATTAAGGCGGTGCGTGGCACTAAAATTAAACTTGGAGAATACACGGAAGAACCTAGTTTTCTGGGTAGTTATTGAAGTGACTTATAAAACTGAATGAACAAATTGTGAAAATGATTGGCCACAGATTGCTGTTGCTATGGAAACAGCCGCCATATTGGATGTTTAGGAAACGGTTTTACACAAGAAATGCTTAATATTTGGCACAAAGATACACAAGACTTTTATCTACAATCATATAGAACGATTTTGTGACAAAAGACTACATTTTGTAATAAGGATTAATGAATTTTTAACCGCATATTCATTAACCCTTATTTCAAAATTGATAATAAATTCAACTGTAGTCTTTTGTCAAACAATCGTTCTATATGGTTGTAGATAAAAGTTTTGTGTATCTTTGTGCCAAATATTTAGCATTTCTGATGTATAATGTTGCTGTAAAACCGTTTCCTAGAAATCCAATATGGCGCTGTTTATACCATTTTCCATAGCGACGGCAATCCATGTCCTTTAGTTTTCGCAATTTTTTCATTTCTTTTTATAAGTCACTTCAATAACTACCCAGAAGACTAAGTTACTAAATGTATTTTCCAAATTTTATTTTGGTCATTTTGGTGCCGCTCATTGCCTTAACAGTCTAAAAATTTTGATTAAAATTAAAATACCAGCTATCGATCCAAAACCGATTTCATCTCATTCTTTATCATTTTCTGATTCAAAAAACATAATATAGATATGTTATGTTTGGATTAAAAACAGGTCAAAAAGTTCAAAGAATTCAGAAAAGAGCGCTTTCCTACTAAGCGCTGTACGCTAATGCGCTATGCTGGCTTGTCATTTCAAGCGAATGCGGGCCGCTACTTTTTGTACGTGAATGTCAGCGCATTTTTGTCTCGGTCGCGGATTATTATTGTTTTTATATATTTTTTTTTCGTGGAAGCGCCGAGTCTGGAACAGTTGGGGCACTGGAAGTCAGTTGTGGTCACTGCCGGCGTTAATTTCTTGCAGAAGCAAATTTCTGACAGCGGGTATCCTCAAAGTCGGAAGAGGCTTTATCTTATCTATGTATACCTAGCTAAATCAGTAACATTTTTAAAGAGGGCACAATACTCTTTCCCTTCTATCTGTTTTTGTGCTCATATTTTCCCCCGGCCCAGTTCATTTACATGTTCAAAGAGGGCATAGTATGTTTTCTTACCATATTCTTCGTGTTTTGTGAACGTATTGTGTTTTCCCCCGAGCCGCAGTTATGCGCATCGAGTTGTTTAATTTATTATTATTTCTGTATTTTTCCGCTTTCTGTTTGTCTTCTTTGTCTTCGTTTTTAACAAACATAAGCACGTCCGTGGACGGCATAATAATCTGTCATCATTTCACTGCTTTCAGATACGGCATAATAATCTGTCATCATTTCACTGCTGTCAGAC
This sequence comes from Littorina saxatilis, assembly GCF_037325665.1. NCBI lineage: Eukaryota > Metazoa > Mollusca > Gastropoda > Littorinimorpha > Littorinidae > Littorina > Littorina saxatilis. The sequence continues at coordinate 18,622,076 of NC_090255.1, read as the reverse complement.
ACGACATAATAATCTGTCATCATTTCACTGCTGTCAGACACAACATAATAATCTGTCATCATTTTACTGCTGTCAGTGTCAGACACGGCATAATAATCTGTCATCATTTCACTGCTTTCAGACACGACATAATAATCTGTCATCATTTCACTGCTTTCAGACACGACATAATAATCTGTCATCATTTCACTGCTTTCAGACACGACATAATAATGTGTCATCATTTCACTGCTGTCAGACACGACATAATAATCTGTCATCATTTTACTGCTTTCAGACACGACATAATAATCTGTTATCATGTCACTGCTTTCAGACACGGCATAATAATGTGTCATCATTTCACTGCTTTCAGACACGGCATAGTAATTATGTCATCATGTCACTGCTTTCAAAAACGGAATAATAATGTGATATCATGTCACTGCTTTCAGACACGGCATAATAATATGTCATCATGTCACTGCTTTCAAACAGGGAATAATAATCTGTTATCATGTCACTGCTTGCAGACACGGAATAATAATCTGTTATCATGTCACTGCTTTCAGACACGGCATAATAATGTGTCATCATGTCACTGCTTTCAGACACGGCATAATAATGTATCATCATGTCACTGCTTTCAGACACGGCATAATAATGTGTCATCATTTCACTGCTTTCAGACACGGCCACCACTCCGGGCCGTCCTAAGGTCTACAGGGAGCGGGAAAGTCTTCTCGGCCGCCTACTCGTTCTCCTCGTCTTCGTCTTCGTCTTCGTCGTCTGTTTGACGCCAGAACAGCCGCTGGTGATGACACAGATGTCTAGATTCCAACTGATCCAGAAACCAAAAGAACTGCAAGAAGCGCCTCTTTTACGAAACAACCCGCAGGGATTCAAATCGACGCTTGGAAGAACAGAGTTCGTTTCACCAGTCTTGTGGTCTGATCCCAAGTTCCCGAACAAGTCCGAGACAAACTACGCGCAAAATCTCCGTTTCGGGCACGTGAACTGGACGGACGGGAAACCCCTGATTGCCGGACGCATAGTGTATCAGCCGGACCGCAAGACGGCCGAGGAGGTGGAGGAGTTTTTGTCCAGGGACAATTTACAGACCACGCCTTTCGACACGGACGGTTTGTCGCCTTACCTGACGACCACTCAGGAGGTGATAACCGAAACCAAGCGTCTCCACGACAAACTGTTCTCCGAGCTATTCCGAGGCAAGAAGTACGCAGTGGTCTTTGATCTGGCTTCGCACGAAAACAAAGGAGACGCCGCCATTACCATAGGGGAGCTGATTTTGCTGGAAAACATGGGTATCGAGATTCTCTTTTTCGTCAACTCCGAGGCCTGCAATGATAAGAACTTCCAGCACGCACTGAAACTGGCTCAGCAGCACAGCATGGACGAGGTGGTGGTGCTGATGCACGGGGGAGGCAACATCTTCGGCTACTCTCTCATCGACTGGTGCCGAGACAAAGCGCTGAAGCTGTTCCCAGGCTACAAGACCGTGCTTTTCTCGCAGAGCATCTACATGAACGCAAACCAGAATCATTTCAACTTTGCCTGGAAGAACTACTGCTGTAACCCGAACCTGACACTCCTGATGCGAGACCGTCTGTCTCTGCATATCGCGCGGCGACTCTTTGCCAACGGTACCCACATCGTGCTCACTCCCGACATGGCCATTCAGTTAGGTCACCTGACCCGCTTCGCCCCGCCCTACTATGACGTCATCTGGCAACGCCGAGGAGACAGAGAGAACCCACTGCTTGGGAAGGTTGTAGTTGTACTGTGTGTGTGTGTGTGTGTGTGTGTGTGTGGGTTTGTGTGTGTGTGTGTGGGGGGGGGTTGTGTGTGTGTGTGTTTGTGGGGGTGGTGTGTGTGTTTGTGTTTGTGTGTGTGTGGGGGGGAGGGGGGGGCTTTGCGTTTTCTATTTACATCGTTGTTGTCCTGAAATATGTGAAAACCGTTAATTTCAGTACTGAACTGACGCTGTCGTCTGCTACATTTACGCAGGACAGTCAATCGAATCAGTCGACTTCAAAATGCTGCATGGTCTAGCTCGAAATCTGTCAGAAAAACACTTCTGCTTTAAACCGCAGGGAATTTGAGGGTCAAGCACCATTTGGTAATGTTGAGACCATAAGCTAATACATGTCACCAACACGGAGCCGGGATAAGAAGAATCTTCTCAAATCGAAGGAAGGTGCACAGCCTCACTGTGGCATAGGCGCATGAATACGCTGCCTGGGTAACCCAAGAGTGCGCTAACAGTTTTCAGCACATTGCCAGTAGCCAATGGGCGGTTCTGGTGAGGTTATGGCCCCCTTTTTCTTTTGGCTGGTAACTGGCGCCACCTCGCGGCAAGATCACATGAGGAAGGTAAAAAACCTTGCATTGGTCCCAAATAGCATATCGGTTTGGTAACAGTTCGTGTGTAAGTCGTGCATTTTATACGGTAAACAGACAATGGTCGGTTCTGGTGAGGTTATGCCCCTTCTTTCTTTCGGCTGGTAACTGGCGCCACCTCGCGGCAAGATCACAGGAGTTGTCTCGCGTTATCACCCCAGAAGCGCTCATTAACTGTTTCACATCAGTCATGTGACACCAGTACTTACTGACAATTTCAATGATTTTCTTTCTCGTTTTTTGATCAGTTGTCTTAGTTTCCTGTTGTCTTTGTCGAACCGAAACATATAAATCTGAAAAAATAAATCCAAAAACAAAGAGACTGCCAACGTTCCAAAATTCAGAATAAAAAAGCAAGAAAGGTAGGTTGTTGAAACGTTTGTTATTGCCAAAACAATACATTCACAGATATTTCGACCCAACGGTCTTTTAAGTGAACAGACAAACACATATTCACACAAAACTTGTCTTGTTAGTTCTATCAGTTTACGTCCACTCGTCAGGAAGCCGAGCGAATGAAAAAACAAGTCGCGTAAGGCGAAATAACAACATTTAGTCAAGCTGTCGAACTCACAGAATGAAACTGAACGCACTGCTTTTTTCACCAAGACCGCATACTCGTAGATTCGTCAGTCCACCGCTCGTGGCAAAGGCAGTGAAATCGACAAGCCAGAATAGTGCGGTAATGGTCGCGCTGAGCAGGATAACACGCTTTTCTGTATCTCTATTCTTTTTAGCTTACTGAGTTTGTTTTTAATCCAAACATATCATATCTATATGTTTTTGGAATTAGGAACCGACAAGGAATAAGATGAAGTTGTTTTTAAATCGATTTCGGAAAATTAATTGTAATCATAATTTTCATATTTTTAATTTTCAGAGCTTGTTTGTAATCCAAATATAACATACTAGATGATTACCCGCTTCGACGGGTACCGGCTTCGCCGGGATGATCGCGAGACGGAGTATGAATACCCGGCTTCGCCGGGAAGAAGTAGAGCCGCCAGGTACCCGCGATTGACGCCACACGAAGGAAGGGAGATAAACGCGCAAAACACTGGAGAAGATAAGGAAGAGTAATACCCGGCTTCGCCGGGATGAAAGCGTTGTGGACAGTGACCTTCTAAAAATAGTAACGGGATTATGGATTGAGCGTTGTGGTCAGTGACCTTCTAAAAATAGTAACGGGAATATGGATTGACGCCACAGGAAGGAAGGGAGATAAACGCAAAACACTGGAGAAGATAAGGAAGAGTTACTGGGAATGGATCTGGGAAGATGAACCGAAAAACCAAACTCGGTTCAGCGCTGCGCGCTGAGAGCACGTGTTGAAAATTCTCATCGACCAGGTTGTGTCCGGGGTCTACCTGAATATGCCCACCAAATTTGAAGCAGATCCATCGAGAACTTTGGCCGTGCATCGCGAACACACAGACAAACAGACAGACACAAGCCGTATATATATATACATATATAGATAGATGTATATGTTTTTGGAATCAGAAAATGACGAAGAATAAGATGAAATTTTTTTGAATCGTTTAATAAGTAAATTGGGTTTTTTTATTTGCAAGTTTCCGATTTTTAATGACCAAGCTCATTCATTAGTTTTAAGGCCACCAAGCTGAAATGCAATACCAAAGTCCGGCCTTTGTCGAAGATTGCTTTGCCAAAATGTCAATCAATTTGATTAAAAAATGAGGGTGTGACAGTGCCGCCTCAACTTTTACAAAAAGCCGAATATGACGTCATCAAAGGTATTTATCGAAAAAGTGAAAAAAATTCCGGGGATATCATTCCCAGGAACTCTCATGTCAAATTTTATGAAGATCGGTCCAGTAGTTTAGTCTGAATCGCTCTACACACACACACACACACACACACACACACACACACACACACACACACACACACACACACACACACACACACACACACACACACTAACTCATAAACATGCACGCATATACATGATCCACATGCAACAACCAATAATGATGGCGTATGCTGTAGGGTAGATGTAAACAAATCCTGATCCCCATTTACACATCCAGCTATGATAAAGAAAATATCTCACATACGTCTTTTTGCTGCATTTAGAGTTTATTTGTCATGGTACAACACGTAATTAGGAGTTTGCAGGCCTGATTTATTTCGCTGCAACAGTACAAGAAGACGTTCTTCCCCGGTGATTCAGTCGCCCGGTGTGTCTGTCCGGAAATAAAGACAGAGTTATTTGGGAACACTTTTTAAAGTCAAATGTTTCAATCATCATCATCATCATCATCACCATCATCATCACCATCATCATCGATCATCATCACCATCATCATCATCATCATCACCATCATCATCATCATTATCAATAGTATCTTCGTCGTCGTCGTCGTATTACAGCCTCTTCTTGTTCTTCCTTAAAGTACCTCAACACAAACGGAGGTACCGCCAAAGAGGCCACATCACACAAAATAACGACCTCTTATCTGCCCTAGAACTGTGCAGTTTAATATTGTACATAATTCTTTGCGAGAAAATAAGGACAAGAATACACACACACACACACACACACACATGCTCACACACACACACACACACACATACACACATGCTCATACACACACACATACACACATGCTCATACACACACACATACACACACACACACACACACACACACACACACACACACACGTACAAACAAACACGCAAACAGACACACATATCACGGTCGTCTCCATTACCAATCTATATATAAAAACGTATAGTCAAAACTTGATAAATGTTAAACCAAAATATAGCTGCATTCTTCAATAACTTGGGATGCATTGTGCTGATAAAACATAGTTGTCTTGAAGCGCATGTGCCTCCTTCATTTGTTCTTTTGTTCTGTTTAGTGTGTTTGTTATTGTCTCTTCCTGGCGTGTTATGTTGTGGTTGTGTGTGTTTGTTATTGTCTCTTCCTAGCGTGTTATGTTGTGGTTGTGTGTTTGTTATTGTCTCTTCCTAGCGTGTTATGTTGTGGTTGTGTGTTTTGTTATTGTCTCTTCCTAGCGTGTTGTGTTGTGGTTGTGTGTTTGTTATTGTCTCTTCCTAGCGTGTTATGTTGTGGTTGTGTGTTTTGTTTTTATTCATCCAAAAACAGGTACACTGCTAACGTAGACTGCGTAAAATTCAGAATAAAAACACCAGAATTGTGTGGTTTAGGAACGTTTAGTTATTGACAAAACGTTTTTTGAAACGTTTTGTTTTGTTAATAATTACACGTTCAAATAATCTACAATTTTTTTTTTTATTAGTTTTTGTAATGCATGTCTGCAACACATTGTACTTACGTTCAGCCCAAGAGTCCTAGCAGACCGCCACCTCCGCCTCCATTGCCGCCTCCACCCAGCACGCCTGTCACACCGCCCAAAGCTCCGCCCCCTCCTCCACCTCCCCCTCCTCCTCCGGTCAGACCTGCGACATCACCAAGAGCGCCATTAACACCTCCACTGGACCATCACCACCATCACCACCTAAACCTCCTGTTAAACCTCCTAATGAACCACCGTTTTCCCCTCCCCCTAGAGCTCCTGTTACTGCTCCTAACGGACCACCATTTTCCCCGCCTCCTAGAGCACCTGATACTGCCCCTAACGGACCACCGTTTCCCCCGCCTCCTAGTACACCTGATACTGCCCCTAACGGACCACCGTTTCCCCCGCCCCCTAGAGCACCTGTGACTGCATCGAGTGGACTACTGCCATTTCCCCCGCCTCCAAGAGCTCCTGTGACTGCCCCTAACGGACCACCGTTTCCCCCTCCCCCTAGAGCACCTGTGACTGCCACTAACGGACCACCGTTTCCCCCTCCCCCTAGAGCACCTGTGACTGCCCCTAACGGACCACCGTTTCCCCCTCCCCCTAGAGCACCTGTGACTGCCCCTAACGGACCACCGTTTCCCCCTCCCCCTAGAGCACCTGTGACTGCTCCTAACGGACCACCGTTTCCCCCTCCCCCTAGAGCACCTGTGACTGCCCCTAACGGATCGCCGTTTCCCCCTCCCCCTAGAGCACCTGTGACTGCTCCTAACGGACCACCGTTTCCCCCTCCCCCTAGAGCACCTGTGACTGCCCCTAACGGACCACCGTTTCCCCCTCCCCCTAGAGCACCTGTGACTGCCCCTAACGGACCACCGTTTTCCCCTCCCCCTAGAGCACCTGTGACTGCATCGAGTGGACTACTGCCATTTCCCCCGCCTCCCAGAGCTCCTGTTACTGCCCCTAACAGACCACCGTTTTCCCCGCCCCCTAGGGCTCCTGTTACTGCATTAAGTGGACTACCGCCATTTTCCCCTAGAGAGCCTGTTACTGCTCATAACGGACCACCATTATTACCGCCCCCTAGTATACCTGTAACAGCTCCAAGTGGCCTACTACTGCCTACTCCCTCACCTCCCAAAACTCCTGTGACTGCCCCGAGTGGATTGCCTCCAATTTCTCCGCCCCCGAGAGCTCCAGTTACTGCCCCGAGTGGACTGCTTCCAGTTTCTCCACCCCCGAGAACTCCTGTGACTGCCCCGAGTGGACTGCCTCCAGTTTCTCCGCCCCCAAGAACTCCTGTGACTGCCCCGATTGGACTGCCTCCAGTTTCTCCGCCCCCGAGAACTCCCGTTACTGCACCGAGCGGACCACTGCCCCCTTCCCCACCTCCACCAGCTATATTAGTCACACCTCCGAGAGCTCCTGTGACGGCTCCCAGCGGACCGCCTCCTCCTCCTCCTCCAGCCAGGTTGGTGACTCCGCCCAATGCTCCTGTGACGGCTCCCAGTGGACCAGCCCCTCCTCCTCCTCCAGCCAGGTTGGTGACTCCGCCCAGCGCTCCAGTTAGAGCCCCCAGAGGACCTCCCCCACCACCGCCTAAGAGTCCGGTGAGAATAGCCAGAGGTCCACCAGCGCCTCCCCCGCCACCCCCGCCGCTCAAACCTCCCAGCAAGTTGCCCACGCCGTTGAGAGCCCCGCCCAGACCGTTGCCGATACCAGCCACGCCCTGGCCCACCCCGCCCAGAAGCTGTTCAACGCCTTCACCCAGACCTTCCAGAAGATCGCCGACGCCCTCAGTGACGTCTTCCACGGCGTCCATGAGGCCTTCGATCGTTGAAGACACACTGTCCAACACGTTGCCCACGCCGCTCAGAACGTCGCCCAAGCCTCCGAGAAGACCCAGGATTTTGCTGAGCGAGGAGACAAGGTCAAGGACTCCTGTCAAGCCGCCCAGAAGACCGCCTCCGCCTCCCCCGAGGAGACCGGTCACAGCGCCCAGCGGACCGCCACCACCGCCCAGGAGACCTCCCACTAGTCTGCGGTTACGCTCCACCTCTTCGTCGCGGTTTGCTGATACTGTTTTGGCCTGGAATGAACAGATCGTTTTTGTGAGGTTGTAGTGTGGCTTGGTCCGGTGATACGAGCGTATGAACGTTGGCTGTGATGGTTTACTGTGTGAGTGATAGTACGTTGTAGGTCTAAGAGTGAGTTGATGAGTGATCAACTAACTTACTAACTTACTGAGCACCTTGGTAAATGAATAAATGACTAAGTAACAAACTGACTAACTAACTGAGGCACGCATTTTCTCAATCACAAATTGACTCTAATCATACCTTGAATAACTGACTGACTGACTGACTGACTGACTGACTGACTGACTGACTGACTGACTGACTGACTGACTGACTGACTGACTGACTGACTGACTGACTGATTGACTGACTGACTGACTGACTGACTGACTGACTGACTGGGCCATCTGCTCACTATTTCTGTCCTGGTTCCAAGCCCGGTGTAACACGAAATTTTTACTCCACGAAAAATTTACTCCGGAGTAAAAATGTCGTACGAAATTCTTACTCCGAGTACACCTTTCGTACGAGAAAAGAACTCCCCAAGACACGAGAAAATTACTCCCTCCACGAAATTTTTACTCCCCATTTTTTTTACTTCCAGTAAAAAATCTCGTACGCGAAAATGGGATGCGGGCGAAGGGATAATGCCAATATGTGATCTCGCACAAATAAACGTGTCGCGCTACCCTCCCTCCACCCCTTCCACCACCAAGACTCACAGGGGACAGGGGAGTAAACATTTCGTACACCTGGCATGGGAAGTTAAATTGCTCGTGTTAGGGTGAAGTAATTTATTCGTTATTTATTCGTCAGGGGAGTAACATTTGTGTACGAAATGTTTACGAGGAACTCACCTGTCGTGGGGAGTAATTTTCTCGTGTAATGGGGGAGTACCTTTTTCGTAAAGGGAGTACCATTTTCGTACGAAATTTTTACTCCGGAGTAAAAATCTCGTGGGAGTAATAGTCACCTGGCTGGCTATAGTGGGAGGGTTACTTTTGGTGGTCACATTAGATATTATGTTTTTTGGAAAGTTCGTTTTATTTGCAGCCACAGTTCGGTAAACGACAAATGGCTAAACCCAACCACCTAAGAATGAGAAGCGTTTTTGTAACATGACCCATATTCTGCAAAAATGCAGCCATGACGCAGGGGGTAGGTTACAAAAAAACGTCATGTACCGCTTGACTGCATACGGATATAAGCAAATTATACCTTAAACGAAAGCTAAAGATTGTTGCCATCAGACAGCAAGTAAAATGCCTAATTCGTATACACAGTTTTATTTTTAACAACATCTGTATAACATGCGGACGACAAAACAGGAAATGCCATTTTCTCAATCGATATGTATAGCTAACTGAACGCCTGGTTGAAACCGCAATCAAAAACATCTTGAAAATTGTTTATTCTCACAGCTAGAATTATTTTACATCAACAATTGTTAATTTACCGAGGAAAACAACAGTCATATAAGATAAATAATGGATGATTCTGAATCAACTCCGAAAACCGAACCGGGTCGAAGCAAAAAAGAGTTTACACATACACAGGCTTGAAAAAGGATAATTTGGTTCAATATGTTAGATTTTTACCCATAACGTTAAAGATCAGCTCAATATAAAAGGAAAGTGATCATTGTAAAAGGATTTTGCTATCGCAAAATAATTCAACTTCCGGTTTTACCACATGGCGTCCATAATATTATCAATTTATTACATAGCGTGCATTTGTCAGAAATTATACTAAATGTTAGAAGCGATCTTAAAGTGAAAGTAACGTTTAATAAAAGTATGCGCATTTACTTATTGATTGATATATGACTAAAATAATGGACATGTAATTTAAACGTACAAAACGACATTTTGTACACTACCTCTCTAATAAAAACGCGACTATGACCGACCGATATGTATGTGTAAATTAGGTCATTGTTAGTGATGAAAACGGGTTTTCTTTAAAAGATAACACGCAAACTGTGAAGTTCAATGCCATAAATGATTTTAGTACGACTTCTTCAAAACAGGTCTGTTTTTCACTCCACCAGTTTCAGTTTTAATAAAATATATGTATAGCTGTCATTTTCAAAAAACCTTATCTGCAATTCACTTAACCAAATACACCACGAACCCAGAAGATATTAGAGTGAGACACTTCACAGTGAAATATGTTATGATTCCCCTTATTTCAAAATATATGCATTTTAATTGGCAGACACGATTCACGTCGTAGGTACGTGTCGTCTGGTGAGGCAACTGTTAGCATTTTTTGTCGTAAGAATTGACATTTTTAAACATAAATCATGGAAAAAAAACTAATTCTACAAAAAGTGCAGGTTTTCTTGGTATAGTCAGTTAAAGCATCTTAAAATTCAAGAAATTGTGCAATTACGTGTATGTATTTGAAATGGCAGACAATATTGAATGAAAGTGATTTTTGACTGATTGAAACCCTACCCCCACTAACAAAATGGGCCCTGAGATTAGGGGTGTTAGTTAAAGATGACTGAATAATGGCTATGCTTTTCCCCTAAAGTATTCAAAACCTAAACATATACATAGGCAAGATGTTCTACATTAACACAATTAACTTTTTAAACATATACATATGCTTAGTACACGATACTTCCGGTTTTTCTACCGGATGACTTATACATTTAGGAGGTAAACACCTTATCGTAGAAAAAGCTTTATTTTCAAAAAGTGCAAGTAATTATTAAAAATCATACATAATATTTATATATAGGAGTTAATTTTCCTTCGAAAGTCATTTGTTTCAAGTGGCAGACAATGTCAGTTGGAGAGTTACATGTACGTAAAGCGTATAACTGTTGTCTGTGATTAGTGCATTGTGGACACAATGGCACCATTTGATCCTAAATGCTAAACGATGTCGCGATCATACCACAGTTTTAGGATAATTTTACATCGCATCGATTACTAAATTGATGGTAGAATTTCACTGATAAATTCTATTTCCGGTAGCGTCAGTGCCGTTATCTTTTTCTTTTTGTAATAAGGTAATAACGAATGAACCCCGTGTCACACTCTTATGCTAGTCTTTAAATGACAATTCCAATTCTAGTAAGTTAAAAGGCATGTATTGCGCGTTACATACATTTATACCCCCCCCCCCCCCCCCAGGATTACAATGCAAGTAAACACATATAAAGAGATAGTAACGTTTTACATGGTTACACGTTCAGTAGTGAACGTAACGTGTGGTTTAACAAAATTACTTGCACATACAATAGTGAAGTCTGTCTGTGTGTCTTTGTTTGTGTGTTTGTCTATGTCTGTCTGTGTGTTCGTATGTTTGTCTCTCCCTCTGTCTGTCTATCAGTCTATCTATCTCTCTCTCTTTCTCTCTGTGTCTCTGTCTGTCTGTCTGTGTGTGTGTGTCTCTCTCTCTCTCTCTCTCTCTCTCTCTCTCTCTCTCTCTCTCTCTCTCTCTCTCTCTCTCTCTCTCTCTCTCTCTCTCTCTCTGCGAGGTAGGTGCACTTAAAGAGAAAGCAACACAGTAAGAAATGCATTTCTCTACCAAGAATGAAGTTTGTCTGTCTGTGTGTTTGTGTGCGTGTTTTTTTGGTTGCGTAAGTGTTTCTCTATAAGCATCTCTACGTCTTTGTTCGCGTACATAAGTGCGTGCGTGCATGTGTGGGTGTTTCTGTGTCGGTTTGTCTCACTGTGTGTATGTCTGTCATTTTGTCGGTATGTTTGTGTATGTGTCTTTGTGTGTGTGTGTGTGTGTGTGTGTGTGTGTGTGTGTGTGTGTGTGTGTGTGTGTGCGCGTGCGTGCGTGCGTGCGCGCGCGCGCGTGTGTGTGTGTGTGTATGCGTGCGTGCGTGTGTGTGTGCATGTGTGTGTGTGTGTAAGTGTGTGTGTGTGTGTGTGTGTGTGAGATTGCAATTATTCCTCCTTTTTACATTTAGTAAAAACTTGACTAAATGTTTTAACGTAGAGGAGGGAATCGAGACGAGGGTCGTGGTGTATGTGCATGTGTGTGTGTGTGTCTGTGTGTGTGTGTAGAGCGATTAAGACTAAACTACTGGACCGATCTTTATGAAATTTGACATGAGAGTTCCTGGAAATGATATCCCCAGACGTTTTTTTCTTTTTTTTGATAAATGTCTTTGATGACGTCATATCCGGCTTTTCGTGACAGTTGAGGCGGCACTGTTACACTCTCATTTTTAAATTAAATTGGTTGAAATTTTGGTCAAGCAATCTTCAACAAAGCCCAGACTTCGGTAGTGCATTTCAGCTTGGTGGCTTAAAAATTAATCAATGACTTTGGTCATTAAAAATCTGAAAATTGTAAAAATATATATTTTTTATAAAACGATCCAAATTTACGTTCATCGTATTCTCCATCATTTGCTGATTCCAAAAACATATAAATATGTTATATTTGGATTAAGAACAAGCTCTAAAAATTAAAAATATAAAAATTATTATCAAAATTAAATTTTCGTAATCAATTTAAAAACACTTTCATCTTATTCCTTGTTGGTTCCTGATTCCAAAAACATATAGATATGATATGTTTGGATTAAAAACACGCTCAGAAAGTTAAAACGAAGAGAGGGACAGAAAAGCGTGCTATCCTTCTCAGCGCAACTACTACCCCGCTCTTCTTGTCAAGTTCACAAAAATAAACAGATTATGACGTCATTTTAAGTGGCACAAACGTGTACATGAATGCCTTCCCTTTCGAATGATTTACAGTTATAGAATTTCTGTCAAGCGGTTTAAGTTTTATGTCCGTTTTATGAACCCAACCCTCAAAACAAGAATAGTAACGCCAAAGAAGGAAAACATACACACAAACCAACGTTTTTTCTCACCGTTGGTTTGGAATATTGCCCCAAAACTTTAGATTTAGTGTTGTGGTGTTAAAATCTATCAGAAAAATGTGTTTGCTAACGTGACGCCAAAAAGTAACCAAAACGGTCCTTAGCCGACTGACTATAATTTTCTCGTGTTACACCGGTACATTGACGATCTCATGACGTCTTTCCAAATGTGTTGACACGTTTGTCGTTCTTATGTCAAATGTGCTGGGATGCCTTCCGCGAAGAATGAGATATGTTGTGTTGACGCCTGGAGATATATACATACGTCAGTGTCGGTGTCACGCTTGCTGTCCAACAGGCGAGTCCGGAGTTCGGTCAGTTCGCTGGCAGCATCAATGGCCCCCTGTGCAGAAAGCTTCTGACTCGCCGCAGCGTACAGACACGCCGCCAGCACAAGTAGGCGGAACATCGTGCTTTGTCTGAAAAGTAGTAGACTTCTTGCAAAATGTCATGCCAATTTTCAAATTATTATTTGACCCGGTAAGTATAAACATATCGACTCGTAAACGGAGTCCGATGTGTGTGCGTGTGTGTGTGTTCGTGTGCATGTACGTGTGTTATATAACATGTTGTGAGTAAGTATAAAATTTGAAGCTCAAAAACTAAACAATGTATAATAATTATGCACCATATTTGCTATGATAACAAACAAGCGCTAGACCAATCGACCACAGCAGATTAAAACTGTTCCCGGAGTTGACCCATTTTAATGATCGAGCTCTACTCAAAACTCAATTCGCTGAACTTAAAACGTCCAACAGGACCCAGTTCATGACTTGAAAGAAGAAGAAGAAGAAGAAGAGACACAAATACTGACAAACTTGCGTACGGGAGGTAAATAACAACTCATTTGGTTACGATCGGTTCGATTGTCCTGAATATTTTAGACAAAAGAAAAAGCGAACAGAGAGAGAGGTACTGTGCGTAACAATGTTCATCTCAAAAGTCTCATGCGAGCAAACTCGGAAAGCCCTTGGTTAACGCAAAGGAATCACACAACAAAACCAAATAGTTTTCACGCCATAAATTAGTACTATTCATGAACAAACTCTGTCCACATGTGATAAATACGCTGTTCTCGAATTCAGCTTTATCATAATAAAACAAGAGGCGAAGCCTTCAAGGCTCACGTAAGAAATAGACAAACAGTAACACAAACTCACTACACGAAGCTTCGCAAAGTCTTAATACCAAAAACCCACAGCTACGGCGTGGTACTTTGACCCCAACATCGCTTCTCAAGTTTTGACATGCGAAGCTTCGCCGTAGCTCGCAACGAAGTTGGGTTTTTTTGTAAGAAGAGTGCTTTTCGATTCAAGATGGACGACGAAATCAGACTCAATACCATAGTGAAGAATGCATTTATCGACTTTGGTTGACCCAAAGTACAAGAACTAACCTCCTACCTGTATTATTTCATACTGCGATGCATTGACATGTCGAATGAAACTCGAAATCCCAGCGCTCACGCCAACTGGTCCCGGCCGTGCTCAGTCAACGAAATAGAACACATACAATTAACTTACGTCATTATCAAGTACGTAAAGTACAATTTGTGACGTAAAGTACTCAGAAAGAAGCACACCACGCGCTGGTCGAGACTACGTGCATGCGCTTTCTGACTAATAAGATTTGAGACGCCAAGACATGAAAAGAAAAAGATAACTGTTGTCTCGGCCCGCTCAAAACCGAGACTTTCAGTAATTCCTTCGCGTGACGTCTAACCCTCTTACGCCATAATGTGACGTCTTCAAATGACGAAATGTTAAAGTGTAACTAAACAGACATTTTGAAGTGTCAGCTTTACTGAATTGCTTTATGTTTTGTCCAAGTATATACCTGTAGAAGCGATACTGGACGATTTTTCCAACGTTTACTGTGTTTTCTGATTTACTACGATTTTTTAAAAGTGTTGAACCCATTTCAGATTTACCTGATTATCTGTTCTTGATTTGATACTTCCAAAGAACAAGTGGTACTTTGAGTTCCGGTTTTATGTTTTAACCAATCAGAATTTGGTTCCTAAATAAAATCGTCTGCTGCCTGTCCCAGCAGAGTCGGCAACAAGCACTGCTTGCCACATGTGTGATGTTACCAACAGAAATAGCCATAAATTAGGCAAGGTAGCAATGTAAATGAATTGGATCTAACTAATGTGCTTGTACTGCATCTCTGGCCTTTGAATTCAAAATGTACTGGCTCAGCGTGAGAGGCAACATCCTGTCGAAGTCGTAAGCACGAGGTTGACTGGGAGATTATTATTCGAAGAGCATGCTGAAACGGATTGTAAGTACAATATTTTACATGTTCTCGACATTTCTGTTGATCTTACTTAACTTTAATTGTTTCCTTGATTTAAAACCCTAGGGCTTGTATTTTCAGTTGTGATACTAAGCACGTATCTTTACCACAGTATCCGATCAGTTCACACTTTATAATGATGAAGTGGAATTATTTCTGGATCTAATTTATTCCTTGTTCCCCCCTCTCGATTCCTTTTTTCGCCACATATGTATTGTCGTGTGAGGGGGTAGATGCGTGTACTGGCTGATTTTTTTTTTTTTTACTTCGGTCAGATACAGATGATTGGAAAAAAAACTTGTCAAGGATTTCAGAATTTAATAGATCTGTTCGAAGTTTTTACGGGATGGGTCCTGTTACAATACAGACTGAATGTGCCCAAGATGAACTTTTGATTAAACATACACACACAAATGAATCTCTTGAGTTTGTTATACGGCGAATGTCCAGTTTCCACCACCACGTCTGTGGTATGTTTTTATACTGTTTGATTGAATAGACTGACGTGCATTCTCTCGCAAATGTGCGCGCGTGTGTGTTTGTCTGTGCCTCAGACTTATTAATCAAAGATGATGTTGCACATTGCAGATCTATGCGACAGGAGCAAGTGGACAAGACAGCTACATTTGTCTGAGCGAAGATCCAACTGTAAGCTCTTTTAGCCGAAGACAGCGAGCCTGGGTGCATGCATGCAAGCTTCTGTCATGTTCCAACTTCGTGTGAGTGCTGCAGGGCTATTAGACGACTTTTCATTATTCTTGATTTGGAGATCCATGCAGGGTATTAGAAAGTGCAGAATATACACGTTTGAACAAATACGATGTGTGTTTGCTCTGAAAAAAAGAAAAGACGCAACAAACAAACATTGTATTTGTTTAAAGTATCACAAATATTTATTACCTGTATCTGCATGGTTTGATAATGATGAAGGGTAAATTACTTTGACGTGTGCTTTTTTTTTAACCACACTGATAACGAATGATAGAAACACAGACACACTTAATAACATATCCACAAACATTGTAACAATAAATGTAAGCTGAACAATGCCTGCAACACATTTCAGGCTTCAGAAGGAAGTAATTATGAGATTCAGACAGAGAGAGAAAGCCCAACACGAAACCAGTTGTGACATTTTTTATTTCATTATGTAATATTAAAAACACGACAACAACGTATTTCCTGTACTTAGTTTCGTGCAATTATGGATTGCAAAGTATGTCTAATTGAGTGGCATAAAGAGGCACAGTTGCATGAAAAACCAACTCGGATCTTGACTAGGATCAGGATTTTACATGGACACAACCTAGAATTTAACAACCTGGGGGGAGGGGGGTACTGCGCCTTTCACATCAAGATGTAAAGATCTATTTTAAATAATACTTATTAGAAGGGAACAAAATCAAACAAACTACAACAATCGTTCTGAGGGGAGAGAATTACCTCTTCCGAAGAAATTACCTCCCTTGCTTTTCTTGTCGTGACTTATGTAGAGTAAAGTGAATAGAAAGTGAATCAGTCAGTAACAAAAAAAACCCACATTTCTTGAGATCAATGAGGAGTCTTGAAGTATTTGTCAATGTTAATCTTGTATGCATAACAAACAATATATTACGGATTGATAATTAAAGAAAATCGTCTCTTCTACAGGGTTGACCCCCCCTGAAAAGGACACCCACAACCATGCAAATTACTTCTGCATCTGTTGAACCAATTATTTTATATATGGTATTCATTAACTTCAGTTTATGTTCTGCCTTTCCAGTAAGTGGCAATTTTGTAAATTGAATGGTCTGACTTTTGTGCAATTTTAATTTTTTTCTCCAAATTCGGGGGTCGACTAAACAGAACGAGTTTTGACATTGAGCGGTAGCCATTTTTACCTAATTTAAACCCTTCAGGCTTTTACCTTTTTGATTATTTTGAATGTCTGAGTATGTAAAAACATCCCCTTCAACCCCCAGGCTATCGATGACCTGAAGAAAGCATGCAGTTACAGCTAGGTTCAGGGCAATCCTCAGACACGAAAGCGTTGGTGTCATTGGTGATGCAAAAGTTAGATAATTTAACCTACAAATTTGCCACTTTGTGAACTGCACATGCATAAAATCAAGTTTAAGTATGCTGAATATGAAGTTATCCAGTCAATTGGTGTAGAAGTTATAGCATTTCTGTCAGTTAACAGTATTTAAAATCTCTAAAGTAAAATCTGACATATTCGAAAGTTTTGCATAAACACCCAGACAATTTTTACGATACTCTCCTAAGCTTCTCCACTTCTCAGCCCTGTCTTGGAAATGAATTCGAATAAGGCAGTCAAAATAACTTAGTTTGGAGCACCCATCAATCAGAATAAGCATTAACTTTTGACACAGGAAATATCTTCTACCGAAAGCTCTCCTGGTTTTATTCTACATTTTTCCTGCATAATGGTAACAAATTTAATGATAAATCTAAACAACGAAGTGACTGTGGTAAGATGAACAAAGTTAAAAAACAAAGGATTACTGTAAATGGTTTACGAATCGAAATCTAAACAAGTTTTTGATGATAAGTAAAATGATAAAAAAATAAAATAAAAAAAAGCTAACGTCCTCGCATTTGTCCAGAATTATTCCATGTTTAACATGGGAACAGAGGGATAATTGGTCTAAAGAATTTTTAAAAAGGAGGGTTAAGGACTATCTGTATGCAATGCCCGCTATAGGCGAAAGACTTTTGTGGAAGCCATGGAAGAATGCATCGCTGTTGTGCTGGTTCAGCTTGAGGTCCTGTCCTTGCGAATATCCTGCACACACAAAAACACGACTTTTTAAGCCACTTATGTTGCATTCCGTGACATAGCTTTGTTAAAACCGTGTGCCTGATAATAATGACAGATTTTGTTGATATACATTTTTTTTAAGACACCCCATATAATATTGTTTGACAATCTCTTTCAACATAGTTTACGAATCACCAATGTGTATACAAACGCAAATAACCCACAGGTCAATAAATTACTTTTCAGAGAGAGAGAGAGACAGAGACAGAGATAGAGAGAGAGAGAGAGAGAGAGAGAGAGAGAGAGAGAGAGAGAGAGAGAGAGAGAGAGAGAGAGAGAGATTAAAACTAGAAAATGTGTGCTATATAAAACAAGGATAATCTCTGTCAAATCTTCGCTTGTACCTGCATGGTGTTTACTGCGCTATATACACAACCTGTTTTATTTCATTTATTTTTTTATTTTTTTTTTTGGGGGGGGGGGGGGGGGTGGATGTTTTGTGATGAGGGTTTTTTCAAAGCCTTTACTGCTTTAGTCATTGAATCCACCCGACTTCGATTTATTGTTCAGTGATGTGTAATTGTGTGACCAACTATGTAAGTTAGTGATTGTTCTGGCTTCTGTGTGTGTGTTTCAGGCAAAAGCTGATATTACAGTCCTAGTTGTATGCAGTACCTCTGCTTCTTCGTTCAGGAATCAAAGTATACAATCTAAACCGATTATTTTGTTCAATAATGTTCAGCTTACCATCCCGAAGGCAGTAACGTGCCGAGATATTGATTATAGATATTAACGTACCTAACCTGGTTACTGGTGTGTTTTCTTTTTATTTCAATAATGTAAATGTGTGACAACTTGCAGGGTACTTGATGTTCAGAGCAATTTTTCTGGCAAAAGACCTTTTATGGATCAAAGAAAACTTTTGTCATAGTGCACAAGTCAATCAATTTGGTTGATAAATAATTTGTGCTGCATTTTCCCTGGTTCCAAAACGTAGTATGTATTACCACATGTCCTTACCTGTCATTGGCATCACATGATTCTCTGCAAGCAGTCTTTTGTGGAAATACGTCATTTAACACTTGCACTTATAGTAGGTGGCTGTGGAACGGTAGACATGCAACGACAACAAACAACAAAAGACAAAGTGTGGAGTACACTCATTTTTCTTAACATACGCTAAGTTTCTTTGAGAATGCTCCAAGTGAAAATCAGGGGTTCCTAGGCCTGATATCACAATTAAACAGCTTCTTCTCAGAATCAGGAGGGAAAAAACTGTTATATGGCGAGATGTCGTGACAAGAACAGACAGCAGCAGCAGCAACAACAACATTGCTAAATCGTCGCTTTAACAAAATTTCATGTTTAGCATCGCAGACAAAGCACGGCTACTGATCCGACCAAAGCCACACTTCATGCACGATGGGCACATTGTTATGGCCAGCTTGTTAACGTGCGCATTGTGTATGTTTTACATAGAATTGAATGTGTTTGTCGTTGTGTCTGTCATCTATCCTAGTCGTTTGATTTAGAATAAAGCAAACTTATTACAATGACGATTTTCTTCGGTTTTTGATGAAGGATTGGCATCAAGACTTTTCCTATTTTCCAACTCTGCCACCATACACTGGCCGTTCAGGTCTGCGTGTCGACCACATGGTGTGTGATCAGATTTTGTGGACATGTTCACAATGCTTACATGACCACCAAATGGAAAATCAGTTGGTATTTGTTATGTTTTTGTGTTAGCACAATCTTCATACAAGTAAACAGAAACAGTTTTGTTGCAAACAGAGCCTTCATAAGAAAAAATGCTTCTAAGTCAAAATACATACCCTCTTTTTCGTATTGCGTAAAATATACCCATAAATTCTGGACATCATATTTTTATTTTTTTTCACAACAATGAAACCAAACTTTGGCATATGTTTTAGCAATATACTAGCAGTCAGGCCCGGCTTCGCCCGGGTGTTTCTGATCTTCCCTCTCTCTCAGAAACTTCTAGAATCTTATTCCAATGAGAATAAGCAATAGATGAACGTGTGAGCTCATACATTTGGATTAAAAGGCTGGGACTGACAGTGTGAAAGCATCACCATCAACACACTCTTTTTCCTGAAAAATAACTTTTTGACTTGAGTTATCTCCTTTTCTTAGGAAAATTCTAGATACTTGAAAACCAGGTCTAACATCGACTCTATATATTCTGTAAAGACTGATCAGGCGTGCCTGCATTAGAAGAGATACCTCCCTTCAATGTATACAAAGTAAGAGTTACCTCCCTTTGCTTCTAGAAATTTCCTGAACTGTCCGGTTAACTTTTTCTTCTTCATTTCTTCTCCTCATAGGAGCGATAGAGAGTCTGTAATATCACTGGCATTATGTGCTTGCTACATGTGAACACCAGGCACTGAACTGGCCTTGCACAGCAGGGGGCAGGGTTAGTGTGTGTGTGGGGGGGGGGGGGGGGAGGGGGGGGCGGGATGATAGCGGGCGGGGGGTAACCCTTGAGAATTACACGGTATACTGGTTTGATGAGAGTTACCTCCCTTCCGTGGGTGACAAAGCATGACTTACCTCCCTTGCACTATGTAGACTGTATTGATAGATGGGGAGGGTCATTATCCGAGGAAGGAAACAATGTCTGGAGAAACTAAAACCCAGGTGCACATCTGCGGCACCTAGGGAGTGTACGTGCACACTATCTTGTTCCTGCCTCTTGCCATCTCAGAGGTATGGCGACCACAGACAGACAGACAGACAGACAGACACTCTCTTTTATTATATGTATAGATTCACAATAAAACCTATGAGTTTGAAGGCTGCATCTTGTTTTGTTTATTTTTGAGAATTTTTTTGCAAACCCATGCAAATGGCCAGTTTCTGGGGAGAGACTGGGGAGATAATGGCCATTATAGAAAGAGTTAATAAGTAAACTAATGTCAGAAGTAGGTATTTACCTTGTTTGACTTCGCGTTCTTGATAGCCTGCTGCAGCATTTGTATCACTTCCCTTGACATTCAAAACGCCAATGTATTTCTGAAAGGAAAATAAAGATATTGACCGAAACATCACACAAGTGGTATATCATATGCTAGGTTTTGTTTACAGTGCCTGTTCTACGACCACATCTGATTGTAATTTAAATAAAGAAAAACTGTATCTATTTGTTACTTCTCTATTTGTGTGTGTTTGTGTGTTGTGTGCAGGGGCGGATCACATCATTTTTAAGGGGGAGTTTCCAAATTTCTTTTAGGGACAAATTGACGACGCGAAGTGTTTAGTTGAAGACGCGAAGCGTTCAACCTCCTTGGGGGGGGGGGGGGGGGGGGGGTTTAAGAAGAAAAATTTGAATCACAACAAGGACAATTGATCGATCTGGCGCAACCTGAGCAAACTAATTAGCCAACTTCTTTCCAAAATCGTCACTTAGAATACAAAGGCCGGCTCCTAAGTGGTCCGGAAACCCCGGAACCCCCCTCCGGATCCGCCCAGTGTGTGTGTGTGTGTGTGTGTGACCGATGACCGTCTCTAAATTCTAATCGTTGCGTTTGCATGGTAATACAGTTTTAATACTGGATATGCCCATGAAAAAATATCATTTCTTGTTCATGTCATTGTGTGTGTGTGGCCAGGACCGTGACTTCTGCTTGCCTCGACGTCTTCAGAAAAGACACAAAATGCCAGCAGGCGTATGTTCTTGGAGCACTCAGTATGCCGTCATCTGCAAACAAATAAATACAAATTATTCAATTGTGTAAATAAAGAACAATCACTTTAATATTACAACAACAAATTCATATAACTGTAGTCTTCACCAGAGACATCCACTACACTATCTTTAAATAAAACTGCCGTAAAAAATTGAAATACTATAAAACTTACCCCCACTCAGATCTATTTGGGATTATTCAAGTTTCAACCATGAAACGATGCCGGTTTGGACAGATCTGCTAGTTTGCCGCTGAAACTGAAATCAAAGGCGATCTTCAGAACTATTTCTAATCTTGTATTTGTGATTAATATAAAATACTGATCTTCCCAATAGAAGCTGATGTGTATACACATGACCAGGACAAGGTATTTTGTTACAGGGCATTTACGCAGACGTCGCAGTTCAAAATATCGTTTTAGATCTGATTTTGTACAGCAGCCTGTGTGATTCAGAATCGTCTGCCCTTTTTCGGTTTAACATTTTATGGACGATTCCTATGAGACTGCTCAATCATAACTGATGACAAATTCAGAAACAGATGATGGTTTCAAGTAGGCTACAGTAATGATTCGTTAAAAATGTCAAGCCACTCGTCGATCATTCACACTCAAAGAACCCAAGCCAAATCTGCTCTGGTTCCGAGCAGCTTTTTCAAACTGAGACCCTAATTGTTACGCATCTGCCGCGAAAAGATAGACCACAAACAAGCGGCACTGTACCATGCTTTCGTTTATGTTGCTAAACAGATTAAATGTGCATTGTAAATGTGCTTACAGCAAAGAAATGCATCCTTACTTACCACAAAAATACTGGTACCACATTCATCGCACTTGTGTCTTCTTACCAAAACCTATCGATATGTTTGTTTACGATATATTGGTAATTACTAACCGTTAACTATTTTTCAAAAATCTGAAATGACTTTTAAGAATCAAAGAAAGATTCGCTAAAACGGTTGACTTTCAGAAAATAAGCAATATTTTTCTGAACCATGAAATAAAAATCGAAAACTCCGTTTGATCTTTTATTTTGGTAGATTGATGACAACAGCCGGAACTGAAAGTACCAGAACCAAAAATTAAGGGCATTAATCAGGTAAACTAAGAAGATTGTCGTTCCTGGCGCGCACTTCACATGTCCGTCAAACAGTGTCCGAGTGAGAGAAAAAAAAATTTTTTTTCGCAGTTCGACAGTATATGAGGCCCTTCTTCATATCAAAGTGTAAAGGTTGCTGAACGATGTTTTTCCTTTTTGCTTGTTTAGTTACACTTTAAAGTTTCTATCACAGACATACACACGCACAAACACACACACACACACGCACACACACACGCACAAACGCACAGAC
This sequence comes from Littorina saxatilis, assembly GCF_037325665.1. NCBI lineage: Eukaryota > Metazoa > Mollusca > Gastropoda > Littorinimorpha > Littorinidae > Littorina > Littorina saxatilis. The sequence goes on along the minus strand of NC_090255.1, from coordinate 18,599,313 downwards.
AGACACAGTTATGATCGCATAGGCTACACTTACGTGAGCCAACGAGTCAGAGTGCTATTAATTTTAAGATATTTGAACCAAAGGAGCGTAGGCGCTCTAAATGCATACGGTGTGCGCAACAAGAGAAATTAAAGTGAGATATTTACAGTCGGAATCGGAAAAAACGTAACTAAGGGGAAACTGTTTGTGTATACATTATAACAGGTCTACGTTTAAACGGTTAGATCGGGTATAACGTAGATAAGAGGAAATAATACGTTATATCCGGTTTCCCCCCATTGCTAACCTTTGCCGTGCTTCCTGGGTTCACCTGTACCCAGAGACACACTAAAATCATTGTAACTCTGGAACCATTAAAGGTATCGTTTTGAAATTTTAAGTATCTCTCACACACCTAATTTGCTCTCTGTCTGCAAATTTTTAGTGTGTACATGATAAAACATCAGAATTAATTGATTATGATAATTTACATAAACACTACCGATGGCGCGGGTTCACACATACCCATACTTTTAAAGAGTAGTAGTGATTGTAACTATCCCTCTGCCGACGGCGCGGGTTCTGCTACACCCATAATTACCAAAGCGGCGGAACAGTGTCTGTCTGCCTGTTTGTCTCCAAGAGACTGTCTGTCTCTCTGTTTGTCTGTCCGTATCTCTCTGTCTGTATGTCTGTTGTCAGTTGCTCTGTCTGTCTGTCTGTCTATCCGTCTATCCGTCTATCCATCTCTCTGATTGTCTGTCTATCTGACTGTCTGTCTCTGTCTCTCTCTCTCTCTGTCTGTCTCTCTGTCTGTCTGTCTCTCTCTCTGTCTCTCTCTCTCTTAGTCTCTCTCTCTGTCTCTCTCTCTTAGTCTCTCTTTCTTAGTCTCTCTCTCTCTCTCTTTCTTAGTCTCTCTTTCTTAGTCTCTCTCTCTCTTAGTCTCTCTCTCTCTCTTTCTTAGTCTCTCGCTCTCTCTCTTTCTTAGTCTCTCTCTCTCTTTCTTAGTCTCTCTCTCTCTCTTTCTTAGTCTCTCTCTCTCTCTCTTAGTCTCTCTCTCTCTCTTTCTTAGTCTCTCTCTCTCTCTTAGTCTCTCTCTCTTTCTTAGTCTCTCTTTCTCTCTCTCTTTCTTAGTCTCTCTCTCTCTCTCTTTCTTAGTCTCTCTCTCTCCTTTTTAGTCTCTCTCTCTCTCTCTTTCTTAGTCTCTCTCTCTCTTTCTTAGTCTCTCTCTCTCTTTCTTAGTCTCTCTCTCTCGCTATTTCTTAGTCTCTCTCTCTCTCTCTTTCTTAGTCTCTCTCTCTCTTTCTTAGTCTCTCTCTCTCTCTCTTTCTTAGTCTCTCTCTCTCTCTTTCTTAGTCTCTCTCTCTCTCTCTTTCTTAGTCTCTCTCTCTCTCTTTCTTAGTCTCTCTCTCTTTCTTAGTCTCTCTCTCTCTCTTTCTTAGTCTCTCTCTCTCTCTCTTTCTTAGTCTCTCTCTCTCTCTCTTTCTTCAGTCTCTCTCTCTGTCTCTCTCTCTTTCTTAGTCTCTCTCTCTCTTTCTTAGTCTCTCTCTCTCTCTTTCTTAGTCTCTCTCTCTCTTTCTTAGTCTCTCTCTCTCTCTCTCTCTCTCTCTCTCTTAGTCTCTCTCTCTCTTTCTTAGTCTCTCTCTCTCTCTTTTAGTCTCTCTCTCTTTCTTAGTCTCTCTTTCTCTCCCTTAGTCTCTCTCTCTATCTCTTTCTTAGTCTCTCTCTCTCTTTTTTAGTCTCTCTCTCTCTTTCTTAGTCTCTCTCTCTCTCTTTCTTAGTCTCTCTCTCTCTCTTAGTCTCTCTCTCTCTTTCTTAGTCTCTCTCTCTCTCTCTTAGTCTCTCTCTCTTTCTTAGTCTCTCTTTCTCTCTCTTAGTCTCTCTCTCTCTCTTTCTTAGGCTCTCTCTCTCTTTTTTAGTCTCTCTCTCTCTTTCTTAGTCTCTCTCTCTCTCTTTCTTAGTCTCTCTCTCTCTCTCTTAGTCTTTCTCTCTTTCTTAGTCTCTCTTTCTCTCTCTTAGTCTCTCTCTCTCTCTCTCTTTCTTAGTCTCTCTCTCTTTTTTAGTCTCTCTCTCTCTTTCTTAGTCTCTCTCTCTCTCTTTCTTAGTCTCTCACTCTCTCTTAGTCTCTCTCTCTCTTTCTTAGTCTCTCTCTCTCTCTCTTTCTTTGTCTCTCTCTCTCTCTTTCTTAGTCTCTCTCTCTTTCTTAGTCTCCCTCTCTCTCTCTTTCTTAGTCTCTCTCTCTCTCTCTTAGTCTCTCTCTTTTTTAGTCTCTCTCTCTCTCTTTCTTAGTCTCTCTCTCTCTTTCTTAGTCTCTCTCTCTCTCTCTTTCTTTGTCTCTCTCTCTCTCTTTCTTAGTCTCTCTCTCTTTCTTAGTCTCTCTCTCTCTCTTTCTTAGTCTCTCTCTCTCTCTCTTAGTCTCTCTCTCTTTTTTAGTCTCTCTCTCTCTCTTTCTTAGTCTCTCTCTCTCTTTCTTAGTCTCTCTCTCTCTTTCTTTGTCTCTCTCTCTCTCTTTCTTAGTCTCTCTCTCTTTCTTAGTCTCCCTCTCTCTCTTTCTTAGTCTCTCTCTCTCTCTTTCTTAGTCTCTCTCTCTCTTTCTTAGTCTCTCTCTCTCTCTCTTTATTTGTCTCTCTCTCTCTCTTTATTTGTCTCTCTCTCTCTATCTTTCTTAGTCTCTCTCTCTCTCTTTCTTAGTATCTCTCTCTCTCTTTCTTAGTCTCTCTCTCTCTCTTTCTTAGTCTCTCTCTCTTTCTTAGTCTCTCTCTCTCTTTCTTAGTCTCTCTCTCTTTCTTAGTCTCTCTCTCTCTCTTTCTTAGTCTCTCTCTCTTTCTTAGTCTCTCTCTCTCTCTTTCTTAGTCTCCCTCTCTCTCTCTTTCTTAGTCTCTCTCTCTCTCTTTCTTAGTCTCTCACTCTCTTTCTTAGACTCTCTCTCTCTCTTTCTTAGTCTCTCTCTCTCTCTTTCTTAGTCTCTCTCTCTCTTTCTTAGTCTCTCTCTCTCTCTCTCTTTCTTAGTCTCTCTCTCTCTCTTTCTTAGTCTCTCTCTCTCTCTCTCTTTCTTAGTCTCTCAGTCTCTCCCTCCCCCTCTCCCTCCCCCTCTCCCTCCCCTGCAAGAGGTCGGTGAAGGGAGAAACTCGATGCAACCACTGAAGTAGCGCTGTGGGTTTCCCTGAACCCACCCCGTCGTTAGAGAAATAAACGATAAAAACCCTCTTTCAAATGTATGGGTTCAGACAAACCCGCATCGTCGTTAGAGGAATAAACGGTAAAAACCCTCTTTCAAATGTATGGGTTCAGACAAACCCGCATCGTCGTTAGAGGAATAAACGGTAAAAACCCTCTTTCAAATGTATGGGTTCAGACAAACCCGCATCGTCGGGAGTGTGTAGTCAAAAGCGGCATCCGGCAAAGGTTAATGAACTCTTCAAAAAAAGTTAAGGATCACTTTTTTACAAGCACGCCACACAAAACAGACAAGACCGAATTCTTTCATTTTTTAAAAATTATATAATTGGACAACCAAGGAGTAATGACAAACAAAGCAAAGATCGAACGTGGCAGCGACAATTTAGCTAGAGTGTGTCAAACGTGACAACCCTCGAAAATGGAATTCACAACAATGTAAAATCAGTGTCAATAACGCGTGTGCCCTCCGTTGTGTGCCAGGCATTCAACACATCGTTGGTGCATGGAGTGGATCAGGTTGCATATGAATGCTCTGTGAACTCCATTCCACTCCTGCTAGAGCCATTGCGCAATTGCAGCAGTTGACCCAGATTGGCAGGAGGAGGGTGATGTCGCTGTACCCGACGACAAAGCTCGTCCCACATGTGCTCTGTGGGGTTCAGGTCCGGGCTGTTGGCGGGCCACAGCATCTTGTTGACCCTGGCCTGTTGGATGAAGGTGTTTACAGCTGCAGAGCGATGGGGAGGTGCGTTGTCATCCTGAAGAATCGCACGAGGGCCGATCGCTTGGAGGGCTGGAACGACCAGGGGTTGCAGGATCTCATTCTGGTAGCGGACACCGGTCAAGTTGCCCACTACATGGTACAGAGGTGTCCTTAGACGTGTGCTGATCCCTCCCCAGACCATCACAGAGCCTCCGCCAAAACGCTGTCGTTCCAGAACAGCGCCTTCTGCGAAGCGCTCTCCGCGACGCCTCCACACTCGGATGCGACCATAAGCAGGTTCCAAGCAAAAGCGGGACTCATCTGTAAGCAACACCACTGGCTGACGTTGCCACCTCACATGTTGAGTGCACCAGGCTCGGCGAGCTGCTCGGTGATTAGCAGTCAGGGTTGTTCCTCGGACTGGACGCCTTGCACGCAAGCCAAAGTTGTGTAAGCGGTTTCGGATCGTCTGACCACTAACAACAGTGTTGGTGGTAGCTTGTAGGCGTTGCCTAATGTTGTTTGTCGTAGCCATTCTTTGTTGCATGGCCTGCCTCTGAATGAAGCGATCCTCTCTTTGTGTGGTGACTCTGGGCCGACCAGAACGTTGTCGCTCCTGCACTCTTCCAGTTGCGTGGAATCTCTGTTTTAGTCTGATGATGACAGAGGGAGCCACTGCAAGCCTCTGGGCCACTTGCCTGGCAGCAACACCGTCTTGTAGCCATCCTATTGCCTTTCCTCTATCCAAATCACTCAGTTTTCTTCGTGGGGGCATGTTGCTACTGTGCATAATTGTGTCAGCGTGTCAACTTTTATACACAAGCTGGTGAGCGATGTTCATAGCCAGGACCCTGTTGTAGCACGTGCATCACAACCTTTTGCCCTGGCATGCGTTTCGCAAATTTCATGCGGCTATAAAAAACACCCTTTTTCTTCCAAAATGTAGAAGCTTTTGAGAAGTCCCACAAAGGGAAATAACTCTGCCTGCCAAAAATATTCTAGGTCAAGATTCATTGTTCATTTGTTAATTCAAACATATTAATCTTTTAATTATTATGTCGATGTTTAATTTTTTAACATTTTTTTATAATTAGATCCGTTTTTTTCAACCGATCCTTAACTTTTTTGAAGAGTGTATGGTAAAATGTGGTCAAATAAGTATTGTTTTCTGTTAAGTATTGTTTTCTGTTGCATACATTATATTCGTCCTATCATTAAACTTGTCATTAGAGGGTACTGTCATAATCGGACATGAGAGAGATGATGATGATGATGATGATGGAACTTTATTTTTCAAGGATAGAGGTTTAAGGCGACGCCTTTTCTTACAACCGGTCCTTACTTCTAATACAAATGTCTAATAAATGATAAACAAGTAAAGCAACATGACACAAATAAAAAAATTAAACGAACGACCCAGCAAACAATCGACAAGTAAGCAAACAAGCAAATAAACACAAACAACAAAACAAGTCGCGTAAGGCGAAAATACAACATTTAGTCAAGTAGCTGTCGAACTCACAGAATGAAACTGAACGCAATGCAACGCATCGTCAGTCCACCGCGCATGGCAAAGGCAGTGAAATTGACAGGAAGAGCGGGGTAGTACTTGCGCTGAGAAGGATAGCACGCTTTTCTGTACCTCTCTTCGTTTTAACTTTCTGAGCGTGTTTTTAATCCAAACATATCATATGATATCTATATGTTTTTGGAATCAGGAACCGACAAGGAATAAGATGAAAGTGTTTTTAAATTGATTTCGAAAATTTAATTTTGATAATAATTTTTATATATTTAATTTTCAGAGCTTGTTTTTAATCCGAATATAACATATTTATATGTTTTTGGAATCAGCAAATGATGGAAAATAAGATAAACGTAAATTTGGATCGTTTTATAAAAAACATATTTTTTTTTAAAATTTTCATATTTTTTATGACCAAAGTCATTAATTAATTTTTAAGCCACCAAGCTGAAATGCAATACCGAAGTCCGGGCTTTGTCGAACATTACCCGACCAAAATTTCAACCAATTTGGTTGAAAAATGAGGGCGTGACAGTGCCGCCTCAACTTTCACGAAAAGCCGGATATGACGTCATCAAAGACATTTATAAAAAAAATGAAAAAAACGTTCGGGGATTTCATATCCAGGAACTCTCATGTCAAATTTCATAAAGATCGGTCCAGTTGTTTAGTCTGAATCGCTCTACACACACACACACACACAGACACACACACACACGCACATACACCACGACCCTCGTCTCGATTCTCCCCTCTACGTTAAAACGTTTAGTCAAAACTTGACTAAATATAATGACAAAGTAAGCAACATACAAATCAAAAGCAAAACATGCAACATGTTAATTGAGGTTACACATGTAAAGTGATCGACGGTAAAATTCACACAATACCAACGTTTACACTAATGCTTACAATGATTATATGGTGTAAATGATGATGATGATGATGATGATGATGATGGTGATGATGATGATGATGATGATGATGATGATGATGATGATGATGATGATGATGATGATGATTGATGATGATAATGATGATGATGATGTTGATGATGATGATGGAAAATCGCAACATAAATTCCACATAATACATGTAATAAAGAACATATTTTTGTAATTCATAAAGCTTTGTCAATTGTTGACAGCTACTTGCACATGTTAAGACTAGTAGCCATCTAGGTAGACATTATAATAATTATGCAGAGCTTGTTTAAAACTCTATATTTAGGTTAATGATCTTATTACAGACGGAATGGTGTTCCACACCATAGAGCCAGAGAAGGCTTGACTAGTTTTGAACAAATCAATCCTGGGTATTGGTGGTAGAAAATTGATAGACCCGTACCTTTCGGTGACTCTGTGAAATAGGTCCTGAATATAGTTGGGCACTTCGCCATGATATACTTTGTACATCATTACAGTCTTATTAAACTGTAACTGTTTAACTAGCGGCAGGTAGTTTAGATTCTTTAACTTCAAATCAGCTGATAATTGTGGACCATTTAACATGATTTTAGCTGCCCGACGATGTAGAGAGTTTAATTTTTTCATGTGAATATCAGAGACGCCATCCCAAAGAGTTGATGCGTAATTAATATGGGATAAGATGTGGGCATGATAAAATAGTTTTAGTGTTGCGATATCGACATATTGCTTTAACTTTGATAGCAGAAACAAATTCTTGGATACTTTTGAACAAATATAATGTACATGAGATTGCCATTTTAATTCTTGATCGACTATCACACCCAAAACACGATGTTCCGTTACCTGCTGAACAGGTTGTGATTCCAGAAAAAGATTTAAATTAAAGGCACAGTAAGCCTCCCGTAAACCATCACAGAGCTCCCCGAGCGTCTACATACAATACAAGCATACTTCCATTTGAACGCTCACCGAACGGGAACATCCTGGCTGCTTTTTGTCGAGCGTGAGAAATTTTCAAAGAATTTATTTTCGTGGACTTGGTTCTCTACAACAATGGCGCCTCGTTTTGGTGCTGGACGGCTGTTATGAATATATTCAATACACGCCCGGACAGTAAGCCTCACGTAAACCATCACAGATACTGTCAGGCTTTTACACACAGTACAAACACCCTTCCATTTGAACGCTCACCAAACGGGAACATCCTAGGTGCCCTACGTAAAGAGCGAGCAATTTTTAAAGAATTAATTTTGCAGATTGTCTCGAACACTTTTTGGACCCATCCTGAACTCAGGTCAAAAATGAGTTACTTCCCTTCGGGTCTCCTTCTATCGATGTAAACTGGCGATAGCCGTGGATCGATAATTATCAGAATGTTTTTTGCGCTAGACCTAACTTTTAAAATCTAAAAAATAAATTGACAGCTTGTTACACAAACATTCTTTAATCATAAAAGAATTCTTTTTTTTATCAAGACAAGATCAGTACAATTCGAAGTTGTGAAAGTTTGAAAAAAGAAAAGCCCGGAAGCAGGGTCACGCAAGGGTCGTAGCAGACGACGGTTTATGCATATCGCCGTTCCTCTCAACAGTCAAAAGCCATCGCTAGAGTTCTTGCGAACCACAGCTGTTTGTTTCGTGCATAAAACCGTGCTATTGTAGATAAGCTCACATCGAGTCGCATTCAAATGACTTACTGACGACTACATTGTGAAAAAGGGAAACTGGATCACACCGGTTCACGATGGCTCAGGGGTAAGATAAACCACGCAAAAATAAATTCTTTGAAAATTGCTCGCTCTTTACGGAGGGCACCTAGGATGTTCTCAATCGGTGAGTGTTTAAATGAAAGGGTGTTTGTACTGTGTGTAAAAGCCTGACCGTATCTGTGATGGTTTACGGGAGGCTTACTGTGCCTTTAAGAGGTCGTGATTGGTGTTTTTGTCTGGTTGTAATAATCATGCTTTTTGTCTTCCCTGGGTGCACTATCATAAAATTCTGGTTACACCAATTGTTGACTTCATTCAGACTAGACTGAAAGGAAACTTCAATTTCTTGAACAGTCCTATAGCTTGTGTGAAGCGTCGAATCATCTGCAACAAATTCCGTTTTAACTTTTGAATTAGATATATGAAGGGGGAGGTCATTAATGAATACACAAAACAAAATAGGCCCTAAAACTGACCCCTGGGGGACTCCACTCTTTAAACATCCTTTGGGAGAGGTTTTACCGTTTATAGAAACATACTGTGTTCTGTTGACAAGATATGATTTAAAGAATGAACACGTTGCGGGATTGTTCACGTACAATGCGAGTTTATGTAAAAGTAATGTGTGATCTACAAGATCAAAAGCTTTCTTAAAATCAAGAAATACAGCCCCTGATATGTCCGCACGATTAATTGCTGATAGCCAGTTATAAAATAGTGATGAAAGAGCTGTACTACAGGAATGTTTCGGACGAAACCCAGATTGAAAGTTGAGAGAGAGAGAGAGAGAGAGAGAGAGAGAG
>NC_090255.1:18582986-18585486 GCF_037325665.1 Littorina saxatilis | reverse complement strand
TAGTAGTTGCGCTAAGAAGGATAGCACGCTTTTCTGTACCTCTCTTCGTTTTAACTTTCTGAGCGTGTTTTTAATCCAAACATATCATATCTATATGTTTTTGGAATCAGGAACCGACAAGGAATAAGATGAAAGTGTTTTTAAATTGATGTGGAAAATTTAATTTTGAAAATAATTTTTATATATTTAATTTTCAGAGCTTGTTTTTAATCCGAATATAACATATTTATATGTTTTTGGAATCAGCAAATGATGGAGAATAAGATAAACGTAAATTTGAATCGTTTCATAAAAGAAATATTTTTTTTAAAATTTTCTGATTTTTAATGACCAAAGTCATTAATTAATTTTTAAGCCACCAAGCTGAAATGCAATACCGAAGTCCGGGCTTCGTCGAAGATTACTTGACCAAAATTTCAACCAATTTGGTTGAAAAATGAGGGCGTGACAGTGCCGCCTCAACTTTCACGAAAAGCCGGATATGACGTCATCAAAGACATTTATCAAAAAAATGAAAAAAAACGTATGGGGATATCAATCCCAGGAACTCTCATGTCAAATTTCATAAAGATCGGTCCAGTAGTTTGGTCTGAATCGCTCTACACGCACGCACGCACACACACACACACACATACACACACACATACACCACGACCCCCGTTTCGATTCCCCCTCGATGTTAAAATATTTAGTCAAAACTTGACTAAATATAAAAAGAAGGTGCGTTCATAAAAGTCATACAAGCAAGAAAACTATTGTCCTGGGTATTGTTTTTTCTTTGTGTTTATTAATGAATGAATAATTAAGACACTAGTTGTCATGGCTATTGCTTTTGTTCATTAATGAATGAATGATCAATCAATTGAAATCAACGTAGTCAGACACTTGTATATATCGCCTTGCTATATGTGTTTGGGCTAAACAAAGAATGACTAACTAATTGAAAGCATTGGAATGAGAAATTGGAAGTATTCATACAATTAGTATACTAGTAAACAAAAGATGATTAGCTAGTTGAAATTCTCACAGTAACTTGCTCGTTGCAAACAACACTTCATTAGATATACCACATAAGTTTTGATCAGTCAATCTGAATGTTTACGGTCATGAATAAATGAATGAGTGCATTACTTTAAATTTCGCCCATCAACAAAGCAAAAGTGTTGTTATTCGTATCATGCCATTTATGTTTTCTGTTCATTATTTGTACTGACAACTAATCACCGTTCCTTCTCTTTGCACTATATTTGCATATAATGTAATTAAACCAACATCAAGAAATAACATTGGTTTATCTATTTTTTGGGGGGGCCTACGTTGTTTCAAAAGACTCAAACAGAAATGGCGGCCTAAACTCAGAAACACGTAGACATATTTTAACCACTTCTACTGCTCTGTATTAATCAAGCGTTCATCCTTGACATATATAATGTAACATAGCTTTTCCAGGGTAGAACATGTTGCACTCTTTCTTAAAGATTTGCTGTGTTTTGTTTATGCTTTATTTGAAACTATTTGAAAAGATTTTTAAAAAAGAAGAAAAAAAAGAGATCAGTACTCTTTCAAGTTAGATACTTATCATAATAAACTGAAGAAATACTCACGCCATACGGGTATCCGCCAAACTGTCCGCCACCATACTGTCCGTACTGTTGGCAAGGTTGACCGTATCCTCCCTGACCGTAAGGATTGTAACCAACACCTTGTTGACCACCGAACTGTTGACCGGGAAAGCCTGAACCTTGTTGACCACCGAACTGACCGCCGTAAGGAACGCCAAAACCTCCCTGACCGCCAAGTTGTAGTGTTGAATGAAAAAGACAACAACAGTCATATCAACTTATAATACCTGACTGAGAACAACACCTAACTGAGTAAGCAGTTGTCATCGTATGAACTAGCCTCATTTATTCTCGCAGATTTATGCCTGCTTTGTCCTATTTTTAGATTAGTCCACTGGGCTGCGCTGACCATTCCACGACACAACCTGTGGGCAGAGAGTGGTAGTCGTCTCTATCGAGTCACCTAAATTACAACATTAAAACTAAAATCGCTCAGAAATGCCTTTTAACTTTTGAAACAGCCAAATATAATGCTGAACATTTTTAAATAGCATTGCATCCAGAGTTTGCTCAAGATCGTCAACAGCCAAATAGAATGCTGAACACTTTTATATAGCATTGTACCCAGAGTTTACTCAAGATCGTCAACAGCCAAATAGAATGCTGAACACTTTTATATAGCAGTGTACCCAGAGTTTACTCAAGATCGTCAACAGCCTAATCCAAGTCAAGGCCAACAACTCACCTTTGCCAAGATGGCGGGCAGAAACAGCGCAAGGACAATCACGCAGTACATGTTTCTTGCTGTAGCTGGCTATTTCATTACAACAGAAAAAAATCAAGACCAGCTGAGCATTTGACAAGTCATACTTCAAAGCATTGCAGTTTCTAAAATGTCTTTGTTTCCATGAAAACTTCTGAGCTTGCGCAGAAGATAT
>NC_090255.1:18577986-18580486 GCF_037325665.1 Littorina saxatilis | reverse complement strand
TGTTCTTGTTCTTGTAATGGAATAACTCTGTGAATAACAAGAGGCGAAGCCTTCAAGGCTCACGTAATAAATCGACAAACAGTAACACAAACTCAATCACTCCGTCACACATACACACACACAGTAAGCATAGGTGACACGGTGCAAGAGTGCGATACACTAGATCTAGATCTGTCTGTCTGTAGCCTACTTACGGGGACACACCTGCCGAGATCGACACTGCGCTAGCGGCTTTCGACAGCGCTTCCTCGCGCACACACTGGAAACACGCTGTGCAGATCAACCTGTAGGAAATCTCCTTTGGTATCTTCTTTATTTATTTTTCTGGAGCTACGAAACCGAACAATGAGAAATCGTCTTCCCCGAATCGGCAAACTGCAGCTCGGTGAGAACTGTACCTATACCACAATCCTTCACGCGATCTGACCTAACCTTGACCCCTGACCTGGTCTACATAACACACACGACACAAACCAGTCACCTGTTTTTACCCCCCCCCCCCCCACACAAAAAACCCACCCATTTTCTTTGGATACACACTTTAACTGCATACGTGCCGACGAAATGTTTATCATTGCTTCAATACTTTGAAGCTGTTGCTTGGATGATAACCAGGTAAAATGAGTAGTTCGGTGTTTAGTCAAATGTTAAAGTTTCTACCACAGACATACACACATACATACGCACGCACAGACAGACACAGTTACGATCGCATAGGATACACTTACGTGAGCCAAAAACAGGTCTTAAACAATCCTTAAGGAAATTACACATTAAATATATTGTATATGAACTCGACCACGATAAAGTGTAGTTCTTTTGTGAATACATGGTAAATAATTGATCAGGTTTTCAAGAATTACACTTGAGAACGTAATCAGAAGCTGGGCATTATGAATTCTAAAGATGTGGGATTAAATACGCCATTTTAGATAAGTTTTCTGGCAAATATAACCATTTAGAAGTATTAGAGACATTCACTCAGTCCAACCCTAACCCTCTAACCCTAACCATAACCCTAATTCACTGTGGCACACCTGAAACTATAAACTCGAAAATGCTTCGTAATTATGCTTTTTCATTAAATCAATGTGAAACATGTGAAGTTGTATTGTGCAATCTATTCTGCGTTTAAGACCTGATTCTGCTCATTGACCTATACTATTTCGTAAGCGCTGGAAAAGCTTCAAAACTGCAAGTACACGACATCCAGGCGAATGTAGGTACTCCAATCCGTAATCTAGGATATGCGTGCATGATTCAACGCTCTCATGGGTGAAACAATAGGACAGTAAGGAAAACAGAGACAGTGCATGGAGAAAATACAAGATGCAAAGACTACTAGTGCAAATAAGCACCGCGTTTAACACTTGAACAATTAATAATGTTCAAACACTAATTTTCAACTATTCTTGGTGTTGTGGTGACGTAATTACGAACCGAAATCGAATTGTGTAGCTTACTTATACTTATATAACGCAAGATAAAACTGAACCAATTTTGAGATTTAAAAAACAAAGACCCAACACAAACATAAACATAAAATAAAATAAAAGTTGCTGTTTTGTGAAATATGGTTGTATTACCCTTTTTTTTTAATTAAAAATAAATTAAAAGGCCACTTATTATACGACTTTTATTGATCACATCTTCACACTGTCAGAGCCCTAATGCACCCCTGCCACCAATACGTCACAGACTTTTTCATTTTGAAAGAATTGGTGATAAACATCCGTATTATTAAAGTAGGACGATGCCTGTGGTGCTTGACATCCAACACAGAGTGATAACTGTCAGCAGGAGAGTTCAAAGAGTTTTTAAATTAATTACTTTGAATGACTCACTGTTTTAGCATTCGTAAGCCGTCGCGATATAACCTTGAATGGTTGAAAACGACGTTAAACACCAAATAAAGAAAGAAAGAAAGAAAGAAAGCATTCGTAAAGGAAAAGTCCAAGGTTTTGAAGTATCTGTAAAACTTAGATCAACGTACGAAAAATGTATGAAACATCTCAGAACAAAGTTAATGGAAGGGCGCTGGTTCTGTGCTACGCTTATTTCTCCAGATAGGTGTGACCACATGACGTCATTTTAGTTGTCGTCATCCCAGATCTAATTAGTTATGACAATCAGTGTCATTTCCCAGTTCTGTGTTCTGCGGTCGTTTTGACTGACTTGACAAGTTGAGAAAAGCATAACATTTTATTTTTACGAAGCAACTTAAATATGAAAAGAAAAGAAAGCGTGCAGAAGTATGTTTGGGTCCTGCAAGATTTTATGAACAACGATTTCTCCCTAGGGAGAAAATGAAGATGTCTGCTTTGAAGGTAGGGAGATTTTACAGCGCACACGGCAAAATGCAAGTCGTATTGGACAACAATGTTGTGATTCTTCTTTCTTCAAAGTACCGTAGATTTGTTCGTGGCCATATTTTCGAGCTGTGCATTGTTATATGACGGGAAAAACACGTGTGAACGAACCTATGCACAAATTTTGCCCA
>NC_090255.1:18547986-18572986 GCF_037325665.1 Littorina saxatilis | reverse complement strand
GGACAGGATGTGACCGTGTAGCCTGAAAGGAGACACTACACGTTAGAAATAAGATTCTTTGTTGTCCATGCAATGTAGCCCGAAAGGACACACTACACGTAAGAAATAAGATACGTTGTTGTCCATACAATGAATACAAATGACAGGGTGTGACTGTGTATCCTGAAAGGACACACTACACGTTAGAAATAAGATTCTTTGTTGTCCATACAATGTTTACAAAGGACGGGTTGTGGCCGTGTATCCTGAAAGGACACACTACACGTTAGAAATAAGATTCTTTGTTGTCCATACAATGTTTACAAAGGACGGGTTGTGGCCGTGTAGCCTGAAAGGAGACACTACACGTTAGAAATAAGATTCTTTGTTGTCCATGCAATGTTTACAAAGGACGGGTTGTGGCCGTGTAGCCTGAAAGGAGACACTACACGTTAGAAATAAGATTCTTTGTTGTCCATACAATGTTTACAAAGGACGGGTTGTGGCCGTGTAGCCTGAAAGGAGACACTACACGTTAGAAATAAGATTCTTTGTTGTCCATGCAATGTTTACAAAGGACGGGTTGTGGCCGTGTAGCCTGAAAGGAGACACTACACGTTAGAAATAAGATACTGTGTTGTCTATACAATGTTTACAAAGGACAGGATGTGACCGTGTAGCCTCAAAGGAGACATTGCACGTAAGAAATAAGATACGTTGTTGTCCATGCAATGTTTACAAAGGACAGGATGTGGCCGTGTAGCCTGCAAGGAGACACTACACGTTAAGCGTTATAAATAAGATACTGTGTTGTCTATACAATGTTTACAAAGGACGGGTTGTGGCCGTGTAGCCTGAAAGGAGACATTGCACGTAAGAAATAAGATACGTTGTTGTCTATACAATGTTTACAAAGGACAGGATGTGGCCGTGTAGCCTCAAAGGAGACATTACACGTAAGAAATAAGATACGTTGTTGTCCATGCAATGTTTACAAAGGACAGGATGTGGCCGTGTAGCCTCAAAGGAGACATTGCACGTAAGAAATAAGATACGTTGTTGTCCATGCAATGAATACAAAGGACAGGATGTGACCATGTAGCCTGCAAGGAGACACTACACGTAAGAAATCAAATTCTTTGTTGTCCATGCCATACAAACAACAGACACGATATGACCGTGAAATCTTGACATAAGTATACAAGTAAGACATTAGATTCTTTGCTGTCCGTGCTTTGAGTACAAAGGACAGTGTATGGCCGTGCAGTCTGAATCAAGAAACAAAAATTCTAAGTTATTGGACCGTTTAATTTAAGACACAACAAGAAATGTATATCACGGTACTTTGAACCCAAAGGTCTTTAAATCGGACCGACAAATAAACACTTATGGTACAAATAAGGAACTTAGCTTAGAATATCTTCCATTGTTTCAGTCAATATTTATTTCCAATACTGATTATGCAGTCTGAGATACACATAACACGTGTGACGTCAGACGTAAGATTCCGTATTGTCCTAACAATGTAAAAAAAAAAATTAAAAAAAATTAAAAAAATATGTGTGACCAAACCGCGACAAAAGTTGGGCGCACAACGACGCACTCGTCTTGTTTTGCACAACGACGCACTCATCTTATTTTCCATTTTTAATTCATTTTCAATGCGCGGGCCGTGCGTCGTGTATGTGTGACTGGCGCAGAACATGCGACCCAAAACCCTGGACATAAATCCTTTTTGTGCCCAGTGTATAATAAATATATCAAAATACCCCCCGGGGGGGGGGGGGGGGGGGGGACATCCTTGACTTTATTGTGCCTTGTCGGCCCTAGTGTATTTTGGCTGTACCTGTCAGTGACCAGCACTCGGCCTTGCTGCAGGATGGCCAGACCGTTGTGCATGATGTTCATGGCTCGCTCGACCGTCCCTTCAGCTTTAAGAGACGACATCCCCAGCCAGTCCCACTTCCACATGGTCACGTTGCCTGGTAGCTTCGGCACCTGGAGGATGGAATGATACTTAGTTATAACGATGATAGTGATGGAGGTGATGATAATGTTAATGATAATAATGATGATGACGACGATGATGATGATGATGATGATGATGACGATGACGATGATGATGATGAGGATGAGGAGGAGGAGGAGGAGGAGGAGGAGGAGAAGGAGGAGGATCACTATGGGGATGTTTTGGCGCAGACGTCTTTAGTTAATCCGGAGACGATAAGCTACATGTCATTACAACATGGAGGATGAGAAGAATCTTCTCAAATCAAAAGAAGGGGTACAGGCGCATGCATATGCTTTTAGTGAGTGTTAGCGCCCTCTGAGAGTGCGCTGACAATTTTAGTGCATTGCCATTAGCCAATCAGCTGTTTCAAATCAGTCATGTGTCTCCAGTACTTACTGACAATTATTATTATTTTTATCATCATTATTATTTAAGTTATTGAGACATCCCAGTGCACTAAGGGATTTATAGAGCAAATCGAGAAAATTCAATAATTATTTTCGAGATTTGCTCTATAAATCCCTTAGTGCACTGAGATTGTTTCAATAACGATATTTTTGGTACCGCCAGAGAAAAAAGAAGATACAACACGCACATTTTGCTACGCGCATTTGAATAGGCATAACTGTGTGGTCAGGTCCTAGAAGATCTACTTTTGTGTGGGCTATCTCAAGTGTGTCGTGCTTTCATCACACGCAAACTCTTGTTTTAATTTCTGTTGGTAAATTCCAGTGCAGGGCCGGACCAAATGAGTTGTAAGGGGGGGGGGTCCTCCTTTTGGGGGGGGGGGCAAATCAGCAAAGTGGCGAAGCCACAAGCGCGCGCCTGCTCCGGGGGCATGCTCCCCCGGAACATTTTTGAAAAACGGTTAAAATCTGTGAAATCTGGTGCATTCTGGGCCTTGTTTTGAGGGTTAAGAGTAGCATTGTTTTGGTGCTAAAACTAGTAAAAGTCAAAGCAAGGTACATGCTTTTTCCAGGGGTGGGGTTCCGGAACCCCTGGAACCCCCCCCCCCTGGGTCCGGCCCTGCAGTGTAGCGTTAAGCTAAACAGTGATGATCTTTCAGAGAGACCTCATTTGAACTCAGAGAAAGGACTGTGTTCTTAGTTATTTGCGATTCGAAACCTTCATCGAGCTTCGACGGATTGACTGTGCAGAGTGACTCCCCTTGAATTGGCTAACCCCCAAGGTCGACGGTTAGCACATTTTCAAAATAAATGTGGCATGTTTCTCGTGTGGTATCTTCACTCATCGGGGAGTCTGGTACTAAATATGAACGGTAAGAATGCTCTGAACCCTACACGTATTATATCCCCATCGTTGTTTCGTTCACATTTGCCCAACATGTTAGTTTGCTGAGCGGGGTTTATGTCGTCTCCTAGGCTAGGGCAATCGAACCACTGCAGCATTCCAAAAACAAAAATTGCTCGTCACGTTGCACTGAGTCTGCACGCAGGAGGCAGGCTGGTAATAAGTCTTATATATGGTACAGACGTTCTAAACCCCACACGTTTTCGATTCCGATTGTTCTTGCCTTGAAACCATTCATTTACTGAACTTTGTTTATTTGTTTATTTGTTTGCTTAACGCCCAGCCGACCACGAAGGGCCATATCAGGGCGGTGCTGCTTTGACATATAACGTGCGCCACACACAAGACAGAAGTCGCAGCACAGGCTTCATGTCTCACCCAGTCACATTATTCTGACACCGGACCAACCAGTCCTAGAGCAGCCACTAGATTGCCAATTTTAAAGTCTTAGGTATAACCCGGTCGGGGTTCGAACCCACGACCTCCCGATCACGGGGCGGACGCCTTACCACTAGGCCAACCGTGCCGGTATTTACTGAACTGATGCAATTGTATTTCAGTGTAGTCTGCTACGTATATATTCCAAATGCTGATCTAGCTGGTACGTTATCGGAATAACACTTGTGTTTTGTGTTAGCTGCTGGGAATTGTATACTAACTCATCATTTGGTAATGTGGATAATAAGCTACGGCATAATTATGAGAAGAATCTTCGCAAGTCGAAACTGAAAAATTAGACACAGCGGGTTCTATTTTTAGATCAGTGGCAACTGTGGCACAGGCACATGCAATCTGTCAGAAAAAAACCACTTCTGCTTTAATTGAGAAGCAGGAAATTTATGGTATTTTGGTATTGTGGAGAATATAAGCTACATGTCATTAATTAATTCTGAGGATGAGAGTACAGTCTCGCTTAGGCAAAGGGCGGAAGAATACGCTCTGTGGAAAAGTTAGCACAGTTTTAGCGCATCGCCATTAGCCAATCAACTGGTTCACATCAGTCATGTGACACCAGTACTTACTGACAATTTCACTTATTTTCACTTTGTTTTTGATAAGCTTCTTTAGTTTCCTGGTGTGCTTCAAATAATGATCTCATCAACCCGAAACAGATAAATCTAGAGCATATTTCAATTAGGCTGACTTGTACACTAAGTTGTTTCATGTTATTTTGAAATATAGGAGGCTTTTTACAGTGATTCGTGAAGGTCGCTTCACTGGTCCATATTGGGCGCCCAGGCTCCTAATATGGACCCTTTGTGTTTTTTTCTGTATTTAATTTTTGTTGAATGTCTATCAAAGCTATTTCACTCTAATTAGGCATAACGGTTAAACTAAGAGAGAAGGACTACCAAGCACAAAATGAAACTTCTTCGCAAGAAAACAAGCTAGTTATCAGCAATAAACAAAAAGTGGTCCATATTAAGGGCCCTTCCCCTAGTTAAAGTGTTTATCCAAAGAAAACGGGTGGTGGGGGTGGGTTTTTTTTTTTGGGGGGGGGGGGGGGTAAAAACAGCTGACTGGTTTGTGTCGTGTGTGGTATGTAGACCGGGTCAGGGGTCAAGGTTAGGTCAGATCGCGTGAAGGATTGTGGTATAGATACGGTTATCACCGAGCTGCAGTTCGCCGATTCGGAGAAGACGACTCATGATTTCACATTGTTCGGTTTCGTAGCTCCAGAAAAATAGATAAAGAAGATACCAAAGTAGATTTCCTACAGGTTAATCTGCACAGCGTGTTTCCAGTGTCTGCGCGAGGAAGCCGGCTGTCGAAAGCGCAGTGTCGATCTGGCCATCTGGCAGTCGTGTTCCCGTAAGTAGGCTACAGACAGACAGATCTAGATCTAGTGTCTCGCACGCTTGCACCGTGTCACCTATGCTTACTGTGTGTGTGTATGTGTGACGGAGTGATTGAGTTTGTGTTACTGTTTGTTGATTTCTTATGTGAGCCTTGAAGGCTTCGCCTCTAGTTTTTTCTATAATGACGTTTGTCGCGGTGACTTTGGCATCATAAACAGTGGAAAAATAGGTCCCTGTCAGACTTGCTTGACATGACCTCATTTACATGATATACACACGTGTGATTTGAACGATTATTATCTCACGGGTGTCTCTCTCACGTATGTAGGATAAAATTATTTTCTTCATTGCAATATTTTTTTTTAAATATAACTTCTTTTCGTGCACAGAATAATATGCTTCATGATTTTGTTTTAAAAATTCACACTTTTTTTTACAAAACGTGTCCGAGTGGTGTGTGCACCCTACCTATTTAAAATCATCACAACAAATGCATTTTAGATGCAATTTGAAAAAATAGAATATATTCTGGCCTCTGAAATCACAGAGAATAGTTCCGCATTAAAAACAAATTTTAATCTCAAAAAGTAAAGTAAAAATTGGTTGGTCCATGCTACTATAAGTCTCGGCGAAAGGAAGAATTATTTCTGTTATGAGTGTGAACAGCTCAGATCATGGGTCAATGAAGTGTTGCACAGATGGTCCAAAATAAAGTACAAGATATTGCACTGTAGGTGGTACTACACTGTTGCTTAGTGTCTGTAGGAAGCTACAAGGTAAAAATAGAGAAAGAAAAACACGATTCTTGACTTTAATGGGCTTTTTCTGCTCGTAAACACACATTCTTCTACTCACCACAGCATGCCCCATTATTGAGTTTAGACAAACACATAAAGAAGACGTGGAACTTGCGAAGAAAATGCGAAAAAGTGTTTGTGGGTTATCGTCCTTAGTTACATGCTGGCGGCGAAAACAAAATGGCGGATCGCGTAGGTACCGATCGCGTGCGAGGTGGTGGTGAATTTTGCTCGGCTTTTGGTTGCAAGAACGCCCGTTACAAACAGAGCTGCTTCGGGAAAACTTTCCACAAGTTCCCTAAAGAAGAAAAAAGGTGGGTTGTGCAGTGATTATTTCATCAGGTTTACTTTCTTCAGAATGAGAATGCAATGGCTCGAGTCAACTCACTCAGTAGACTACAGCGTCAGCGAGTACTTACTACTGTGAGTGTGAGTCAGCAGTCAGTACAAAACAACAGTTTACACTTGATGACAAACTACCCGTGGGCATATTTGCCGAATCCTTTATCAAACCTTGCTTACAGGAAAACTACAGTACAAAGGTACATCACTCATCCGTTTTGCGTTTAGGCAGAGCGTTAGATTTAGACTGAAGATCTGATTTAGCTTTTTTTTGTCTTTCCCTTTTGCTTAGTTTAACAATAACATTGTTGGTTTTGTTGTCAAACTAGGTGCAGGATATGCATGGATGCAATTCACAAGGCGAGAGGACTTTGAAAAGCTGCAGCCAGCTGATGTTGAAGGTCTCAAGCTTTGTACTGATCACTTTGAGGCCAACCAGTACAACAATCCTGCAGAGAGGGGATCACTTGTGTGGAATGCTGTCCCGACATTGTTTGCAGTGCCCAATCCACCACCGAAGGTTAGTTATTTATTGGGTTTAAGTTGTTGCAAACCAAAGAAGCACACTATTAAATGCAGGTTGAGTAATGACAAGTTTGAGGCTGATGTAAGAATTGAAAAAACCAGCATTGTTCCCATCAAATAATGCCTGTTTGCATTTAGCGCAAAAAAAATGATAAGGCCAACAAAAAAAAGTAGTTACTTATTTTGGATCGACTTCTTGATTATGATGATATGGTGAACTTATTTTGCCGAAAAACAGCCCCAAATGGCAAAAAAAAGTATAGGGTCGGCGTCAACAACTAAAACGTTTTATGTTTCTGGTCACCCGACCCTACCAATGTTTTCCCGACGACCCTAGACTTTTTTTGTGTGCATTTTCAAAAATAAAAGGGGTATTCAAAAATCGATTGTTTTCCTGTTTTTCGACAAAATAAGTTAAAAAGATGGTTTAAAAAAAATGTTTATAAACAAAATCTCCACCTTTAGTCATGTTAGGCCACAACAAAATCTGTTTAAGGTAACATAGGCCCCCCCAAAATAGGGTCGGTAGGTCGGCTTTTTATTATATTTAGTCAAGTTTTGACTAAATATTTTAACATCGAGGGGGAATCGAAACGAGGGTCGTGGTGTATGTGCGTGCGTGCGTGCGTGTGTGTGTGTGTGTGTGTGTGCGTGTGTGTGTGTGTGTGTGTAGAGCGATTCAGACTAAACTACTGGACCGATCTTTATGAAATTTGACATGAGAGTTCCTGGGTATGAAATCCCCGAACGTTTTTTTCATTTTTTTGATAAATGTCTTTGATGACGTCATATCCGGCTTTTCGTGAAAGTTGAGGCGGCACTGTCACGCCCTCATTTTTCAACCAAATTGGTTGAAATTTTGGTCAAGTAATCTTCGACGAAGCCCGGGGTTCGGTATTGCATTTCAGCTTGGTGGCTTAAAAATTAATTAATGACTTTGGTCATTAAAAATCTGAAAATTGTAAAAAAAATTAAAAATTTATAAAACGATCCAAATTTACGTTTATCTTATTCTCCATCATTTGCTGATTCCAAAAACATATACATATGTTATATTCGGATTAAAAACAAGCTCTGAAAATTAAATATATAAAAATTATTATCAAAATTAAATTGTCCAAATCAATTTAAAAACACTTTCATCTTATTCCTTGTCGGTTCCTGATTCCAAAAACATATAGATATGATATGTTTGGATTAAAAACACGCTCAGAAAGTTAAAACAAAGAGAGGTACAGAAAAGCGTGCTATCCTTCTTAGCGCAACTACTACCCCGCTCTTCTTGTCAATTTCACTGCCTTTGCCATGAGCGGTGGCCTGACGATGCTACGAGTAAAATGGCATTGCGTTTCATTCTGTGAGTTCGACAGCTACTTGACTAAATATTGTGTTTTCGCCTTACGCGACTTGTTTTTGTATTTTAGCCATCTGAATATTTTAATTTTATTTTAATTTAATTTTTCAATTCCCCCAAAAAGTCTAGCGCCGGTGGGAAAAAAAAGGGTAGGTCCGGATACCGTAAACAGATTATTTTTTGTTATGCCTTTCCAGAAACATACACTTTTTTGTGTGGCCTAAGACCAATGCAATGAAACTGGGAGAATTGTTTCATTGTGACTGGGTGTTGGTTGTAAGCTGTGCTAAATTAAAGTTGAGTTTGTCAGTCAAAGAGCTGTGCATTTGCAGGTTGCTAGTGGGAGGAAGCCACCATCGCAAAGGGTAGCTACAAATGAAGCCAGCACCGACCTGTCGCCTGATGCACAAATTGTTCAACCAGGTAAGAGATTTTTTAACCATGAAGAACACCCTGACATCAAACATTTTTTAAACCCATCCATTACATAGTTGATAATTGCTGTATAGGGTGACGGGCGCTGTGGCGGGGTGGTAAGACGTCGGCCTCTTTATCGGAAGGTCGAGGGTTCGAATCCCGGTCGCGGCCGCCTGGTGGGTTAAGTGTGGAGATTTTTTCCGATCTCCCAGGTCAACTTATGTGCAGACCTGCTAGTGACTTATCCCCCTTCATGTGTACACGCAAGCACAAGACCAAGTACGCACGAAAAAGATCCTGTAAACACGAAAATACCCCGCATGCTTCCTCCGAAAGCGGCGTATGGCTGCCTAAATGGCGGGGTAAAAACGGTCATACACGTAAAATTCCACTTGTGCCAAAACACGAGTGTACGTGGGAGTTTCAGCCCACGAACGCAGAAGAAGAAGAAGAAGAAGAAGAAGAAGAAGAAGAAGAAGAAGAAGAAGAAGAAGAAGAAGAAGAAGAAGAAGAAGAAGAAGAAGAAGAAGAAGAAGAAGAAGAAGAAGAAGAAGAAGCTGTAAAGGGTGGATGAAATTGTACGTGTAGTTCCCACACATAAAGATGGGAAACATATCCTGTTAGAGGCATGGTGTGTGAGGAGTTTACCTGGTACTGTTGTCCTAATGGCCTCACCCATTCAGTACGAAACAAGGTCATTTCCATCATTGTTCCACATCGTATCCATAGTTGCTAATACACTTCATTTCTGGCCTGCCTTCCTACGCTATTGTTTATTTTCATTTTGTGATCTAATTACAAGTGTTTTAATTTCTTCCAGGTTATAACTTTTTAAGGTTATGTTCTTTTATGTGTGTTTTCTTTCTTAGATGACATTCAGGCGATCCTGGAGGACATAGGATGTAAAGCATCAAAGTCGTCATCCTCCCCATCCCCTCGTGAAGCGGAACTTCGGCAGAAGGTCAACAAACTGAGGAGCAAGGTTTTCCGATTAGAAAAGAAAACGATGGAACCCCGTGTAAAACGAGCGAGTAAATTAGCCAAGCCTCCCAAGAAATACTGTGTAATAGAACAGTTGTCTCATATATTATCAGGCGAGGCGAGCTATTTTGCCATTTATGCCTGTTACATATTTACCGGTTATCTGCTGCTGTGTCCAATCCTGGCAGAGATGGGAACGCATGTTACCAAGGAGCCGAAGGAGAGTCAATGAGATGAGAGAATGTGATTAACAATTGCCAACTCTCTCCGTACAAAGAGGGTCCAAAGTTGTATCAAAATACAGATGGTAGGCAATTCAAAAAAAAAAAAAAGACAATAGACAAAACATGTACTTCGGCTCATAGAGCATTCTTTAATTTTTGACTCATTAAGTCCATGCTCCTAGAGTCCTTTTCTTAATTTTTAATTGCCTACCATCTATATTTTTATACATTTTCAAAAAGATTCAACAGTCACCTTCCGTTTTTCTTGAACTTGGCTATCCCAGCCTTACCTCAACAATCGATATTCCTTTGATATTTTTGACGTAAAATCAATTTTTACTGTAAAACTCTTCGGCAAGAGGATTGGTCCAAGCAAACGAATAATAACTTGTTCAGATTTTTCCTAATATTTCCGATCAATTGCCAATGGTTTTATTTAGCTAAAAGATTCAAACGGTTTTGTATCTTCCTATTGGTCATACTTATGTGACTCATGGCTATTTTTAAGGGGGGAGTATCATTCCTGGTGTGTTGTTTGTGATGTACCTTTTAGTCTGTTTACAGTAACATAGGCACAAACAAGTCGCGTAAGGCGAAATTACTACATTTAGTCAAGCTGTGGAACTCACAGAATGAAACTGAACGTAGTCCGCCGCTAGTGCAAAAGGCAGTGAAAGTGACGAGCCTGTTTGGTGCGGCAGCGGTTGCGCTGTGCTTCATAGCACGCTTTACTGTACCTCTCTTCGTTTTAACTTTCTGAGCGTGTTTTTAATCCAAACATATCATATCTATATGTTTTTTGAATCAGGAACCGACAAGGAAAACGATGAAATAGTTTTTGAAACGATTTTGGAAATTTAATTTTGATCATAATTTTTCATGTTTTTAATTTTCAGAGCTTGTTTTTAATCCAAATTAACATATTTATATATTTTTGGAATCAGAAAATGATGAAGAATAAGATGAACGTAAATTTGGATCGTTTTATAAAAAATTTTTTTTTTACAATTTTCAGATTTTTAATGACCAAAGTCATTAATTAATTTTTAAGCCACCAAACTGAAATGCAATACCGAAGCCCGGCCTTGGTCGAAGATTGCTTGACCAAAATTTCAATCAATTTGATTGAAAAACGAGGTTGTGACAGTGCCGCCTCAACTTTTACAAAAAGCCGGATATGACGTCATCAAAGACATTTATCGCAAAAAAGAAACAAAAGTCCGGGGAAATCATTCCAAGGAACTCTCATGTCAAATTTCAGAAGGATCAGTCCAGTAGTTTAGTCTGAATCGCTCTACACACACACACACACACACACACACACACGCACACACACACACACACATACACCACGACCCTCGTCTCGATTCCCCCTCTATGTTAAAACATTTAGTCAAAACTTGACTAAATGTAAACAAGTCGCGTAAGGCGAAATTACTACATTTAGTCAAGCTGTGGAACTCACAGAATGAAACTGAACGTAGTCCGCCGCTAGTGCAAAAGGCAGTGAAAGTGACGAGCCTGTTTGGCGCGGTAGCGGTTGCGCTGTGCTTCATAGCACGCTTTACTGTACCTCTCTTCGTTTTAACTTTCTGAGCGTGTTTTTAATCCAAACATATCATATCTATATGTTTTTAGAATCAGGAACCGACAAGGAATAAGATGAAATTGTTTTTAAATCGATTTCGGAAAGTTAATTTTGATCATAAGTTTTATATTTTTAATTTTCAGAGCTTGTTTTTAATCCAAATATAACATATTTATATGTTTTTGGAATCAGAACATGATAAAAAATAAGATGAACGTAAATTTGGATCGTTTTATTAAAAATTTTTTTTTTTACAATTTTCAGATTTTTAATGACCAAAGTCATTAATTAATTTTTAAGCCACCAAGCTGAAATGCAATACCGAAGTCCGGCCTTTGTCGAAGATTGCTTGGCCAAAATTTCAATCAATTTGATTGAAAAATAAGGGTGTGACAGTGCCGCCTCAACTTTTACAAAAAGCCGGATATGACGTCATCAAAAGCATTTATCGAAAAAAAGAAAAAAAACGTCCGGGGATATCATTCCCAGAAATTCTCATGTAAAATTTCATAAAGATTGGTCTAGTAGTTTAGTCTGAATCGCTCTACACACACACACGACACACACGCACACACACACACACATACACCACACCCGCGTCTCGATTCCCCCCCGACGTTAAAACATTTAGTCAAAACTTGACTAAATGTAAAAAGAGGGCCGGTAGGTCGGCTTTTCTTAAAAAGATTGCATAACCATCTTTTTAACTTATTTTGCAAAAAAACAGGAACCAAATTGATTTTTTTTCTTTTTTACATTTAGTCAAGTTTTGACTAAATGTTTTAACGTAGAGGGGGAAATCGAGACGAGGGCCGTGGTGTATGTGTGTGTCATATAAAATATGACGTCATCAAACTGTCCTATCAATAAACGGAGAAACCCTCCATGAGAAAATCCCCTCAAAAATATCCGTATCAAATTTCATAAAGATCCACTCAGTAGTTTTTGAAATATGATCTGCAGTGTGAGAAAAAAAAGTCTAAACAATCTCACGCCCATAACTCTGTGACAGGAAACTCATTTGGTCGTGTTCTGCCGATACTATAATGTTTTTCTTTCTTAAAACACACTATAAAAGTAGCCCTTCCCAATGTCTATGCTAAAAATGACTGGTCTGTGTTGTCAATAATTTTTTGCGAGAATGTGATCTATCTCTTTGTCGCAAAGACCGTGTGACACGAAAGTTCTTTGCGGAAGAAAAGTCTGCTGAGTGCAATTCGTTTCAGAAGATAGTTGGTTAAAACAGTTTATCACTCAGACACACAAAGGAACACTATAACTTTATTATTCAGGCCTCATTTACTTTCCTTTGTCATGTATGAAAGTACTGGCCTTGGTTGAAGAAAGTGACCTGTCGCTGTGCAACAAATTGGTCGCCATTTTCAGCCGTGTTTTGTGAATAAAACGTGTTTATTACCCACACATACACAACGATGCTGTTGGTTCTTTTCATTTCCTTATTGTTTGTTTCATGCTTAGCAGTTTAGTATGCCTTTTTTCCTTCTCAATTTAATGGATGGCTATAAAAAATAAGCATTTAAATGTGAAGGTGTTAATATTACCCATGATCTGAGCCGTTCACGAGTACTTTATGTCCAGACATTGTGTGTGATGACGAAGGACAATTGTAAAAGATAGTATGTGGGTTCATTTTGGCATACCGCACACTGCTATTAGCCTCAGAACGTGTTCACGGGAAATATTGATTACTATTTGGCGGAAGATGTGAACTGACAAACCGCATGAAGTTTCGTTTGGCTGGCCACACTAAAGGTAGGCCTATGTGTGGGCATCTGTGAGATATTTATGGGAAGCTCCTGGCTGTTTATATCGTAATCTGCGACAAAACGACAAATCTTTGCTCGCCATACTGTGACTTAGGCACTCCATCTTTCAGAGACATTACAGCAAATTAGCTTAGATCGACATTAGTCATAAATAAAATAAAGAAAAAACACAACTTGTCCCTATTAGGAGCCTGGGCGCCTCATACGGACCAGTGAAGAGGCCTTCAAGAATCACTGTAAAAAGCCCCCCTTTACTTCAAAATAACATGCTACAACTTAATATGCAAGTCAGACTAAATCAACTATGCTTCAGATTTATATTCAAAAAACAAGAAAGATAGGTTGTTGGAACGTTTGTTATTGGCAAAACAATACATTCACAGATATTCACAGTCAGGAAGCCGAGCGAATGAAATAATGAAATAATGTTTACAGTGATTCTTGAAGGCCTCTTTTTACATTTAGTCAAGTTTCGACTAAATGTTTTAACATAGAGGGGGAATCGAGACGAGGGTCCTGGTGTGTGTGTGTGTGTGTGTGTGTGTGTGTGTGTGTGTGTGTGTGTGTGTGAGGTGTGTGTGTGTAGAGCGATTCAGACTAAACTACTGGACCGATCTTTATGAAATTTGACATGAGAGTTCCTGGGTATGATATCCCCGGAATTGTTTTCTCACTTTTTCGATAAATACCTTTGATGACGTCATATTACACTTTTTGTAAAAGTTGAGGCGGCACTGTCACACCCTCATTTGTTAATCAAAATGATTGACATTTTGACAAAGCAATCTTCGACAAAGGCCGGACTTTGGTATTGCATTTCAGCTTGGTGGCCTTAAAACTAATAAATGAGTTTGGTCATTAAAAATCGGAAACTTGTAAATAAAATAAAATAAATTATTTATTAAACGATTCAAAATCAATTTCATCTTATTCTTCGTCATTTTCTTATTCCAAAAACATATACATATGTTATATTTGGATTACAAACAAGCTCTGAAAATTAAAAATATAAAAAATTATGATTACAATTAATTTTCTGAAATCGATTTCAAAACAATTTCATCTTATTCCTTGTCGGTTCCTGATTCCAAAAACATATAGATATGATATGTTTGGATTAAAAACAAACTCAGTAAGCTAAAAAGAATAGAGATACAGAAAAGCGTGTTATCCTGCTCAGCGCGACCACTAACCGCACTATCCTGGCTTGTCGATTTCACTGCCTTTGCCACGAGCGGTGGACTGACGAATCTACGAGTATGCGGTCTTGGTGAAAAAAGCAGTGCGTTCAGTTTCATTCTGTGAGTTCGACAGCTTGACTAAATGTTGTTATTTCGCCTTACGCGACTTGTTTTTTCATTCGCTCAGCTTCCTGACGAGTGGACGTAAACTGATAGAACTATCAAGATAAGTTTTGTGTGAATATTTGTTTGTCTGTTCACTTAAAAGACCGTTGGGTCGAAATATCTGGGAATGTATTGTTTTGTCAATAACAAACGTTTCAACAACCTACCTTTCTTGTTTTTTTGATTCTGAATTTTGGAACGTTGGCAGTCTCTTTGTTTTTGGATTTATTTTTTCAGATTTATATGTTTCGGTTCGACAAAGACAACAGGAAACTAAGACAACTTATAACAAGTCGCGTAAGGCGAAAATACAATATTTAGTCAAGTAGCTGTCGAACTCACAGAATGAAACTGAACGCAATGCCATTTTTCAGCAAGAACCTATACTCGTAGCATCGTCAGTCCACCGCTCATGGCAAAGGCAGTGAAATTGACAAGAAGAGCGGGGTAGTAGTTGCGCTAAGAAGGATAGCACGCTTTTCTGTACCTCTCTTTGTTTTAACTTTCTGAGCGTGTTTTTAATCCAAACATATCATATCTATATGTTTTTGGAATCAGGAACCGACAAGGAATAAGATGAAAGTGTTTTTAAATTGATTTCGACAATTTAATTTTGATAATAATTTTTATATATTTAATTTTCGGAGCTTGTTTTTAATCCGAATATAACATATTTATATGTTTTTGGAATCAGCAAATGATGGAGAATAAGATAAACGTAAATTTGGATCGTTTTTAAATTTTTATTTTTTTTTACAATTTTCAGATTTTTAATGACCAAAGTCATTAATTAATTTTTAAGCCACCAAGCTAAAATGCAATATCAAAATCCGGGCTTCGTCGGAGATTACTTGACCAAAATTTCAACCAATTTGGTTGAAAAATGAGGGCGTGACAGTGCCGCCTCAACTTTCACGAAAAGCCGGATATGACGTCATCAAAGACATTTATCAAAAAAATGAAAAAAATGTTCGGGGATTTCATACCCAGAAACTCTCATGTCAAATTTCATAAAGATCGGTCCAGTAGTTTAGTCTGAATCGCTCTACACACACACACACACACACAGACACACATACACACAGACACACACACGCACATACACCACGACCCTCGTTTCGATTCCCCCTCGATGTTAAAATATTTAGTCAAAACTTGACTAAATATAAACAAGTCGCGTAAGGCGAAAATACAATATTTAGTCAAGTAGCTGTCGAACTCACAGAATGAAACGCAATGCCATTTTACTCGTAGCATCGTCAGGCCACCGCTCATGGCAAAGGCAGTGAAATTGACAAGAAGAGCGGGGTAGTAGTTGCGCTAAGAAGGATAGCACGCTTTTCTGTACCTCTCTTTGTTTTAACTTTCTGAGCGTGTTTTTAATCCAAACATATCATATCTATATGTTTTTGGAATCAGGAACCGGGAACGTCCCACTAGTCCGAGGGTTCACTAGTCCGAGGGTTCACTAGTCCGAGGGTTCACTAGTCCGAGGGTTTACTATAGACGCTTGATTTTTCCAGTTCGTCCCACTAGTCCGAGGGTTCACTAGTCCGAGGGTTCACTAGTCCGAGGGTTCACTAGTCCGAGGGTTTACTATAGACGCTTGATTTTCCAGTTATTATACCGCCCCTTAAAAGGCGGTATATAGGTTTCACTGTGTCTGTCTGTGAGTGTGTGTGTGTGTGTGTGTGTGTGTGCGTGTGTGTGTGTGTGTGTATGTGTGTGTGTGTGTGTGTGTATGTGTCCGCAAATAGATATCCGATTTCAATGAAATTATGTGTGAGGCTGTAGTACAACCCAGGCTCGATCCTCTCCATAATTCAGGTCGGTGGGATAACTAATTGACCCTCACGGGCAAAAGGAAACCCGAGGTGCTATGACTAAAAATTGTAGGCAGTTCGATCACGTAATTGTCCAGTCGGGGCGGTATTCTGATAAATTCAATATCCTTTCTTCAGTCAAAATATAAATAACTAAGTTTTTTTGGGGAAATAGTCTGAGATTTCTTCAGTCAAAATATAAAACACCACATCTTTTTGAATGAAAACAACTCAGTGTTTTTATGAGAATATTCTTCGATTTGGTTCCCACAGCAGTCAAAAACACACGCACGCACGCACACGCACATCCACGCACACATACACACACAAAATAAAAACAAATCAAATTGAATATCCTTTGTTCAAGCGTCTATAGTGAACCCTCGGACTAGTGAACCCTCGGCTAGTGGACCCTCGGACTAGTGAACCCTCGGACTAGTGAACCCTCGGACTAGTGGACCCTCGGACTAGTGAACCCTCGGACTAGTGAACCCTCGGACTAGTGAACCCCTCTCCAGGAACAAGATGAAAGTGTTTTTAAATTGATTTGGACAATTTAATTTTGATAATAATTTTTATATATTTAATTTTCAGAGCTTGTTTTTAATCCAAATATAACATATTTATATGTTTTTGGAATCAGCAAATGATGGAGAATAAGATAAACGTAAATTTGGATCGTTTTATAAATTTTTATTTTTTTTTACAATTTTCA
Source organism: Littorina saxatilis (assembly GCF_037325665.1). NCBI lineage: Eukaryota > Metazoa > Mollusca > Gastropoda > Littorinimorpha > Littorinidae > Littorina > Littorina saxatilis. The sequence goes on along the minus strand of NC_090255.1, from coordinate 18,555,987 downwards.
GATTTTTAATGACCAAAGTTATTAATTAATTTTTAAGCCACCAAGCTGAAATGCAATACCGAAGTCCGGGCTTCGTCGAAGATTACTTGACCAAAATTTCAACCAATTTGGTTGAAAAATGAGGGCGTGACAGTGCCGCCTCAACTTTCACGAAAAGCCGGATATGACGTCATCAAAGACATTTATCAAAAAAATGAAAAAAACGTTCGGGGATTTCATACCCAGGAACTCTCATGTCAAATTTCATAAAGATCGGTCCAGTAGTTTAGTCTGAATCGCTCTACACACACACACACACACACACACACACACACACAGAGACAGACACACACACGCACATACACCACGACCCTCGTTTCGATTCCCCCTCGATGTTAAAATATTTTATCATTTATCAAAAAAATGAAAAAAACGTTCGGGGATTTCATACCCAGGAACTCTCATGTCAAATTTCATAAAGATCGGTCCAGTAGTTTAGTCTGAATCGCTCTACACACACACACACACACACACACACACACACACACACAGACACACACACAGACACACGCACATACACCACGACCCTCGTTTCGATTCCCCCTCGATGTTAAAATATTTAGTCAAAACTTGACTAAATATAAAAACGAGAAAGAAAATCATTGAAATTGTCAGTAAGTACTGGTGTCACATGACTGATGTGAAACAGTTAATGAGCGCTTTTGTGGTGATACGCGAGACAACTCCTGTGATCTTGCTGCAAGGTGGCGCTAGTTACCAGCCGAAAGAAAGAAGGGGCATAACCTCACCAGAACCGACCATTGTCTGTTTACCGTATAAAATGTACGACTGTTACCAAACCGATATGCTATTTGGGACCAATGCAATTTTTGTTTCCTTTCTTGTATGATCTTGCCGCGAGGTGGCGCCAGTTACCAGCCAAAAGAAAAAGGGGGCCATAACTTAACCAGAACCGCCCATTTGCTACTGGCAATGTGCTGAAAACTGTTAGCGCACTCTTGGGTTACCCAGGCAGCGTATTCATGCGCCTATGCCACAGTGAGGCTGTGCATCTTCCTTCGATTTGAGAAGATTCTTCTTATCCCGGCTCCGTGTTGATGACATGTAGCTTATTATTCTCAACATTACCAAATGGTGCTTGACCCTCAAATTCCCTGCGGCTTAAAGCAGAAGTCTTTTTCTGACAGATTTCGAGCTAGACCATGCAGCATTTTGAAGTCGACTGGTTCGATTGACTGTCCTGCGTAAATGTAGCAGACGACAGCGTCAGTTCAGTACTGAAATGAACGGTTTTCACATATTTCAGGACAACAACGAAGTAAATAGAAAACGCAAAGCCCCCCCCCCCCACACACACACACACACACCCACACACACCACCCCCACAAACACACACATAACCCACACACACACACACACAAACCCACACACACACACACACACACAGTACAACTACAACCTTCCCAAGCAGTGGGTTCTCTCCGTCTCCTCGGCGTTGCCAGATGACGTCATAGTAGGGCGGGGCGAAGCGGGTCAGGTGACCTAACTGAATGGCCATGTCGGGAGTGAGCACGATGTGGGTACCGTTGGCAAAGAGTCGCCGCGCGATGTGCAGAGACAGACGGTCTCGCATCAGGAGTGTCAGGTTCGGGTTACAGCAGTAGTTCTTCAAGGCAAAGTTGAAATGATCCTGGTTTGCGTACATGTAGATGCTCTGCGAGAACAGCACGGTCTTGTAGCCTGGGAACAGCTTCAGCGCTTTGTCTCGGCACCAGTCGCTGAAAGAGTAGCCGAAGATGTTGCCTCCCCCGTGCATCAGCACCACCACCTCGTCCATGCTGTGCTGCTGAGCCAGTTTCAGTGCGTGCTGGAAGTTTATATCATTGCAGGCCGCGATGTTGACTAAAAAGAGAATCTCGATACCCATGTTTTCCAGCAAAATCAGCTCCCCTATGGTGATGGCGGCGTCTCCTTTGTTTTCGTGCGAAGCCAGATCAAAGACCACTGCGTACTTCTTGCCTCGGAATAGCTCGGAGAACAGTTTGTCGTGGAGACGCTTGGTTTCGGTTATCACCTCCTGAGTGGTCGTCAGGTAGGGCGACAAACCGTCCGTGTCGAAAGGCGTGGTCAGTAAATTGTCCCTGGACACAAACTCCTCCACCTCCTCGGCCGCCTTGCGGTCCGGCTGATACACTATGCGTCCGGCAATCAGGGGTTTCCCGTCCGTCCAGTTCACGTGCCCGAAACGGAGATTTTGCGCGTAGTTTGTCTCGGACTTGTTCGGGAACTTGGGATCAGACCACAAGACTGGTGAAACGAACTCTGTTCTTCCAAGCGTCGATTTGAATCCCTGCGGGTTGTTTCGTAAAAGAGGCGCTTCTTGCAGTTCTCTTTGTTTCTGGATCAGTTGGAATCTAGACATCTGTGTCATCACCAGCGGCTGTTCTGACGTCAAACAGACGACGAAGACGAAGACGAGGAGAACGAGTAGGCGGCCGAGAAGACTTTCCCGCTCCCTGTAGGTCTTAGGACGGCCCGGAGTGGTGGCCGTGTCTGAAAGCAGTGAAATGATGACAGATTATTATGCCGTGACTGAAAGCAGTGAATTGATGACAGATTATTATGCCGTGACTGAAAGCAGTGAATTGATGACAGATTATCCCCGAGTACGCTAGTACAAGGGTCCAGCAGACTTTAATTGTGTGGTCGGTTTGTCAATCCTGAATTGAATAAGTACACTCAGGTAAACATTTTGGGATAGTCGCTTTGTATTTTTACACTTAGTCACATTTTGATATCTAGACAAAAATTACTTGAGATGACGTTGAACGCGATTAAGATTCTTCCAGAAAGGAGTCGCGCGAGACAAGTCAACCAACCAATCACTCAACCCACAGTCATCGGTGTTTAAAGATAGACGTTCTTTACCGTTCTTCTGTAAATTCCTTAGAATCCTAGTTCGGAAATAAATGTATATCAGGTAAACAACAATGTCGTCTGCACAGTAACTTATTAGAAAATAAAACGTGAGCTGAATGTTAATAATACCCTAGCCAAGAACAAAGGCCAACCTGTTTCACTGACGCTTCCTTCGAGGTCATGAGGTGTTGACGTCACGGAAGTGTCCACAGCCGGTGACGTCATAATCTTCTCTCTGCTGTACATAAGCAGTCCCACAGTGCACAGCGCTAGCCCCGCCCAGTTCCACATGGAGGCCGAGCGCCGCCCTGCCACGTGCAGCAGCACAACAACCAGCACGCGCTTCACGATGTTCAAAATGGCGTGGCTCACCACCGACATGTAACGAAGCACCACATTGGTCGAGACGTAGGAGTAGGTCACATGACAGACGCCGGAAGCCAAAGAAAGCAGGAGAAAATAGTCCTGCGGCGCGTGCGATGAAGCCACGGCAGCGTCAGTGAGGACGAAGATCCGCGTGATCAGGACGAGGCCCGCGGTAGCAGCGGCGAAGGCGGCGAGGGCTCGCCGGGAACGGAGCCGACTTCTGCCGGGGCTGGCTCCGTGGTTGAGCTTCAGGGCCACGTTGCGGACGCCCAGCGTGACGTTGGACAGCAGCGCCATCAGCACGGCGCGCGAGGTCTCGCTGCTGGACAGCGGGTTGCCCACGTACAGCATGGCGCCCACCACCACCACCACCATGCCCACCACGCCCTCCGCCCCCATCGCCGTCTTCAGCACCAGGCGCTGCAGCAAGGCTGACGTCACGGGCTCCAGCATCTTGATGGCCATGGCGGAGGACGCGAAGGTCAAGGCCAGGCTGGTGTTGGTGGCCCACGTGGCCAGGAAGTGGGACGCCGCCATGACGTAGAACAGCGGACCTCTCAATGACGTCAGCCGGACGGTGGCGCAGCAGCACAGCGTCTGGACCAGCGTCAGGCCCAGCGGGATGACGACAGCGGTGATTGACGTCATGTCTGTGACGTAGGGTGACATGGCCAGCTTGGCCGACTTGTGACAGAGGAAGGAGGCCAGCGTCCACACGGAGAAGACGGCAAGCGCGGTCAAGGTCGGTAGTGTCGTCATGGTTCCCTGGGGGAGAGAGGAGCAGCACGTGATCAACAGCGAGAACACCATGAGACACTGGCTGAGAGAGAGAGAGTGAGAGAGAGAGAGAGAGGCAGACAAACAGATACAGAAAGAGAGAGACAGAGACACAGAGACAGAGATAGACACAGCCAGACAGACAGACAGACTCAGATGGTTGTAAAGACAGTCGGTGCCTTCATGATTTCCTTATTGCGTAACTAGCAGCATTGTCAAGGAATTTAGATGATGTTTGCTTTAATTTCCGCGTACGGGGATTCTACATTCATACACTCATTTACACATTTCTACACACACAGTCACACACAGACATACTAGATGGTGACAACACGCACTCGAACAACAGACACGGCACACAAAATATGAACATTTTAAACATTTCGCTATTAACTCAAATCAAAACATAGTCATCATACAAATACCTATGTTATAACAAAATAGGGGAATGGCCCCTAATATGGACCACTTTTTGTTTATTGCTGATAACTAGCTTGTTTTCTTGCGAAGAAGTTTCATTTTGTGTTTGGTAGTCCTTCTCTCTTATGTTAACCGTTAGGCCTAATTAGAGTGAAATAGCTGTGATAGACACTCAGCAAAAATTAAATACAGAAAAAAACACAAATGGTCCATATTAGGAGCCTGGGCGCCCAATATGGACCAGTGAAGCGGCCTTCACGAATCACTGTAAAAAGCCCCCTATACTTCAATATAACATGATACAACTTAGTGTGCAAGTCAGACTAATTCAAATATGCTTTAGATTTAGCTGTTTCAGGTTAGCATTATTTGAAGCACACCAGGAAACTAAAGAAGCTTATCAAAAACAGAGTGAAAATAAGTGAAATTATCAACTTCCACAAACAAAAGACTTTGTTATATTTTTTTGAAATCTCGAGGGCTAGTTACAGGTTATTTTCAGCAAGCTTCTTAATGAATTAATTAAAATTGCCTTTAGGTTTTATTTTCTTCGATTTGTTGAAGGTGGTCCATATTAGGGGACTCACACATACTTTGAGGTTTTGCTATTATTTTTTGTTTGCAGTAGAAACTCGGGGTACACACTGCTAAAATGTAACAAATACGGTCTTAGCTGTCATATATAGCCATTTTTGTGTGATAAAAGCTTTGGCTGTGGACAGAAACGAGTTCGTTTTAGGCGGCAAATTTAGAGTGAACGCTGCCAAAAGTTAAAAAAAAGGGAAAAAAAGCCTAATGGTTTTGAGGTTTGTGTTTCTTTTTTTTTCTTTCTTTTTTTCTTTTGTGTAGCACTAACGAAATCTCAAAACAACATAATTTCCAAAAATAATTTCCAGTGTTAATCGTGAATCGGTTTTTTAAAAAATGCTTACGCACATCTTTGCGATTAAAATAATGTGATTAATCTTCTTCATATTTTTGCTGTTACTTTTTATACCAAAAAGCACATCTGTAACATTCAACCTAATTCTTTCACCAATGTTTACTAAAATGTACATTTCAATATATTTCCAAAACCTGAGCACTGTTGGGCACTCAAAGAAAAAATGCTCCAATACATCAAGTTCATCCTTACAATATGTACAGTTTTTATCAGCCTTCACTTTCATTTTACACAATAAAATATTAGTTGGATAAATGTTTTGCAATATTTTCCAATGCAGTACACGTAATCGAACTTCACTAGTGACAGTGGCTGCTAAGTTCCAATTCTTTTCGTCAATTTCAAATCCTAATTTTCTTCTCCAAAATCCTTCTGAACAGGGTTGGCTGTATTGTTTTCCTACCATAATCTTTCGAATTTCTTTTACTGATTTAACTTTTTTCCCACAGAAGGTCGGAATGTCACAGACTGAACAATTTACATCGTTTATATCGACATTTCTTAAAAGGAGATGTACAGCTATTCGAACAACATTGTACTCAAGCAATCTATTTGCAGTGTAGCCAGTTCTTTCACACACTTCTTCATAGGTAGAAAAACGTCCATTCTCACACACATCGCTCACATACATTATACCACTTTTAATCCAATCCGCAAAAAAGAGTGGGTTTCCTTGACAAATTATATCTTTGTTGTTCCACAACAAACCGGAAACAGAATTACCATTATTATCGACTTGATTGTTATCAAGCCATGCCTTCAACACAGCTGACCAAAATTCCGATTTAATACTGTCCAATCCTTTAAATGGCTTGCTATTAATGTTCGAAAAAAAACACTCAAAGCGACTCCCAAAACGGAAAAACAGTGCTTTTGGGAGCCATGACCATTTCTGGTCTTCATTAGACAGAGTTAGGTTCACAACCCAGCTTAACAAAAAGGAACACTGCATCTGACGCAAATCAATCATATTTAATCCACCTTGCTTTACTTCGTTACATAAAACAGTTCTTTTCACCTTTTCAAATGCTTTTCTGTTGCAGTCTTTTTTGCGCCACACGAAGCGAAACATTAACCTATTAATTTCAGTTAGAACGTCGTCTGGTACAATCAGCGTCTGGTACAATCAGCGCCTGCATTATATAGACAACATGTGGCAGAATAAACGTTTTGAATACACAGACTTTACCAATAATGCTCAAATTCCTTTTCTCCCACACGCAGATGAGCCTTTTTGCAACATTCACTCTCTCTTCCCAATTCTCTTTCACTTTTGACGCACGCATATAATTACAGAAATATACACCTAGAATTTTCATTTTGTCTGTACATGCAAAACCGCAACACTCATTCCTACAATTCTTCCGCGACCCAAACCACATTAGTTTGGATTTTTGGTGATTTATGTTCAAACCTGATATTTCCGAAAATTTACCAATCAAAGCCAGGGCTTGGAACATGTCATGTTCATCTTGCAAAAACAATGTAACATCATCAGCATACAACAATACTTTCAAAACTTTACTCATATCTCCGTTGTTCCATAATGACATACCCTTTATATTTTTGGCCTCTCGAATTTTGATTGCTAACAATTCAACTGCTAATACGAAGGCTAGTGCGGAAAAAGGACACCCTTGCCTTATTCCGGAATCAATATTAAAAAATTCAGATAACCAACCACAATAGTTTACACAACTTTTTGCGTTTTTCATTAAAACATCAACCCATTTCACAAAATCAGTTCCAAAACCAAATTTTTCAAACATCTTCAACATAAACTCTTTGGAGATGCAATCAAATGCATGAAAAAAGTCAATTGACACCATCAATCCAGGCTTATTGTGTAAATCTGCATGTTCTAAAACATCATCAACTAATCGCAATAAGGTTGAGACACGTCTACCTTTTATTATACCCAACTTGATCCTCATTCACAACACTCCCTACAACATCAGAGAGCCGAAGAGCTAAACATTTCGCTAATAACTTATAATCTGTATTGGTCAGTGAAATAGGTCTCCAATTCTTTAAATCATTTCTTGATAAATCCTTCCCTTTATGAATCAGTGTAATTGCCGCTTTACACTGTGAATTAGATAGAGTTCCATTCTTAAAAGCAGAGTTAAAAGACGCAAGTATATACCTTTTTAGGCTCCTCAAAAAAAACCTTATAAAACTCAACTGTTAATCCATCAATTCCAGGCGCAGAACCATTATTCATACGCTTTAGAGCTGACAAAACTTCTCCTTCTACCACTTCCCCTTCACAGCTGTCTTTCTGCTGATCATTTATTTTTAAAACCTTTGTTCCATCAAAAAAAAGTGTCAATTTTTAAGCTCATGTTTCCCTCATCAATTTTCCGTTTATACAAATCAGCAAAATACGTTTTTTGGACGAGAATAATATCTTCTTGCGTTGTAACAATTCGTCCGTTATCATCTTTTACACTTTCCATTATTTTTGCGTTTGCTCTCGCCTTTTCTAACCCAAGAAAAAAAGGTGTGTTCCTTTCACCCTGCTCGATCCATTTAACTCTTGCACGCACCTGTGCTGCACGAGCTTTACGCTGCTC